>NC_092711.1:23622894-23923894 GCF_047496885.1 Scyliorhinus torazame
GATAACAAATGACAACATGGGGAGACTACACGGTCACTCACACCTCCTCCACCATTCAATTTAATCACTGCTCAGCTTCTGCCTCAATGTCATTTCCCGCTTGTTCCTCACATCCTTTCATTACCTCATTTTCTGTATTCCCAATAAAAGCAGACGCACATTTAATCATTAGAGGGAGGTCTATCTTTTTTCAGGTTGCTTTACAATTATTTTTAAAAGCGGCTGTGCCACGTGTTTGCTTTCTGGCCTCTGACTGGGGAAAGACAAGTTCTATTCCAGCTCTGCACAATAACTGACCTATCACACTCTGTCAGTTATTCACAACTTAAATGGTGCAATACAGTCAGTGCAGGGATCCCCTGGGGTCGTTCCCCTGAGAAACAAGTATACCGCTTTGGATACTTGTGGGGGGGACGACTTACCAGGGGTAAGCCATGGGGTACGGGCCTCTGGCACGGAGTCTGTCCCTGTTGCTCAAAAGGGAAGGGGGGAGAGGAGCAGAGCATTAGTAATTGGGGACTCGAGAGTCAGGGGCACAGATAGGAGATTTTGTGGGAGCATGAGAGACTCACGTTTGGTATGTTGCCTCCCAGGTGCAAGGGTACGTGATGTCTCGGATCGTGTTTTCCGGGTCCTTAAGGGGGAGGGGGAGCAGCCCCAAGTCGTGGTCCACATTGGCACTAACGACATAGGTAGGAAAGGGGATAAGGATGTCAGGCAGGCTTTCAGGGAGCTAGGATGGAAGCTCAGAACTAGAACAAACAGAGTTGTTATCTCTGGGTTGTTGCCCGTGCCACGTGATAGTTAGATGAGGAATAGGGAGAGAGAGCAATTAAACACGTGGCTACAGGGATGGTGCAGGCGGGAGGGATTCAGATTTCTGGATAACTGGGGCTCTTTCTGGGGAAGGTGGGACCTCTACAGACAGGATGGTCTACATCTGAACCTGCGGGGCACAAATATCCTGTAGGGGAGATTTGTCAATGCTCTTTGGGGGGGGGGGGTTTAAACTAATGCAGCAGGGGCATGGGAACCTGGATTGTAGTTTTAGGGTAAGGGAGAATGAGAGTATAGAGGTCAGGAGCTCAGATTTGACGTCGCAGGAGGGGGCCGGTGTTCAGGTAGGTGGTTTGAAGTGTGTCTACTTCAATGCCAGGAGTATACGAAATAAGGTAGGGGAACTGGCAGCATGGCTTGGTACCTGGGACTTCGATGTTGTGGCCATTTCGGAGACATGGATAGAGCAGGGACAGGAATGGATGTTGCAGGTTCCGGGGTTTAGGTGTTTTAGTAAGCTCAGAGAAGGAGGCAAAAGAGGGGGAGGTGTGGCGCTGCTAGTCAAGAGCAGTATTACGGTGGCGGAGAGGATGCTAGATGGGGACTCATCTTCCGAGGTAGTATGGGCTGAGGTTAGAAACATGAAAGGAGAGGTCACACTGTTGGGAGTCTTCTATAGGCCTCCAAATAGTTCTAGCGATGTAGAGGAAAGGATGGCGAGGATGATCCTGGATAAGAGCGAAAGTAACAGGGTAGTTATTATGGGAGACTTTAACTTTCCAAATATTGACTGGAAAAGATATAGTTCGAGTACATTAGATGGGTCGTTTTTTGTACAGTGTGTGCAGGAGGGTTTCCTGACACAGTTTGTTGACAGGCCAACAAGAGGCGAGGCCACTTTGGATTTGGTTTTGGGTAATGAACCAGGCCAGGTGTTGGATTTGGAGGTAGGTGAGCACTTTGGGGACAGTGACCACAATTCGGTGATGTTTACGTTAAGGATGGAAAGGGATAAGTATACACCGCAGGGCAAGAGTTATAGCTGGGGAAGGGCAATTATGATGCCACTCAACGTGACTTGGGGGGGGGGGATAAGGTGGAGAAGTAGACTGCAAGTGTTGGGCACACTGGATAAGTGGGGCTTGTTCAAGGATCAGCTACTGCGTGTTCTTGATAAGTATGTACCGGTCAGGCAGGGAGGAAGGTGCCGAGCGAGGGAACCGTGGTTTACCAAAGAAGTGGAATCTCTTGTTAACAGGAAGAAGGAGGCCTATGTGTAGATGAGGTGTGAAGTTTCAGTTGGGGCGATGGATAGTTACAAGGTAGCGAGGAAGGATCTAAAGAGAGAGCTAAGACGAGCAAGGAGGGGACATGAGAAGTATTTGGCAGGAAGGATCAAGGAAAACCCAAAAGCTTTCTATAGGTATGTCAGGAATAAGCGAATGACTAGGAAAAGAGTAGGACCAGTCAAGGACAGGGATGGGAAGTTGTGTGTAGAGTCTGAAGAGATAGGCGAGATACTAAATGAATATTTTTCGTCAGTATTCACTCAAGAAAAAGATAATGTTGTGGAGGAGAATGCTGAGCTCCAGGTAAATAGATTAGATGGCATTGAGGTACGTAGGGAAGAGGTGTTGGCAATTCTGGACAGGCTGAAAATAGATAAGTCCCCGGGACCTGATGGGATTTATCCTAGGATTCTCTGGGAGGCCAGGGAAGAGATCGCTGGATCATTGGCTTTGATTTTTACGTCATCATTGGCTACAGGAATAGTGCCAGAGGACTGGAGGATAGCAAATGTGGTCCCTTTTTTCAAAAAGGGGAGCAGAGACAACCCCGGCAACTATAGACCGGTGAGCCTCACGTCTGTAGTGGGTAAAGTCTTGGAGGGGATTATAAGAGACAAGATTTATAATCATCTAGATAGGAATAATATGGTCAGGGATAGTCAGCATGGCTTTGTGAAGGGTAGGTCATGCCTCACAAACCTTATCGAGTTCTTTGAGAAGGTGACTGAATAGGTAGACGAGGGTAGAGCAGTTGATGTGGTGTATATGGATTTCAGCAAAGCGTTTGATAAGGTTCCCCACGGTAGGCTATTGCAGAAAATACGGAGGCTGGGGATTGAGGGTGATTTAGAGATGTGGATCAGAAATTGGCTAGCTGAAAGAAGACAGAGGGTGGTGGTTGATGGGAAATGTTCAGAATGGAGTTCTGTCACAAGTGGAGTACCACAAGGATCTGTTCTGGGGCCGTTGCTGTTTGTCATTTTTATCAACGACCTAGAGGAAGGCGCAGAAGGGTGGGTGAGTAAATTTGCAGACGATACTAAAGTCGGTGGTGTTGTCGATAGTGTGGAAGGAAGTAGCAGGTTACAGAGGGATATAGATAAGCTGCAGTGCTGGGCTGAGAGGTGGCAAATGGAGTTTAATGTAGAGAAGTGTGAGGTGATTCACTTTGGAAGGAATAACAGGAATGTGGAATATTTGGCTAATGGAAAAGTTCTTGAAAGTGTGGATGAGCAGAGGGATCTAGGTGCCCATGTACATAGATCCCTGAAAGTTGCCACCCAGGTTGATAGGGTTGTGAAGAAGGCCTATGGAGTGTTGGCCTTTATTGGTAGAGGGATTGAGTTCCGGAGTCAGGAGGTCATGTTGCAGCTGTACAGAACTCTGGTACGGCCGCATTTGGAATATTGCGTACAGTTCTGGTCACCGCATTATAGGAAGGACGTGGAGGCTTTGGAACGGGTGCAGAGGAGATTTACCAGGATGTTGCCTGGTATGGAGGGAAAATCTTACGAGGAAAGTCTGATGGACTTGAGGTTGTTTTCGTTAGAGAGAAGAAGGTTAAGAGGAGACTTAATAGAGGCATACAAAATGATCAGTGGGTTAGATAGGGTGGACAGTGAGAGCCTTCTCCCGCGGATGGAAATGGCTAGCACGAGGGGACATAGCCTTAAACTGAGGGGTAATAGATATAGGACAGAGGTCAGAGGTAGGTTCTTTACGCAAAGAGTAGTGAGGCCGTGGAATGCCCTACCTGCTACAGTAGTGAACTCGCCAACATTGAGGGCATTTAAAAGTTTATTGGATAAACATATGGATGATAATGGTATAGTGTAGGTTAGATGGCTTTTGTTTCGGTGCAACATCGTGGGCCGAAGGGCCTGTACTGCGCTGTATCGTTCTATGTTCTATGTTCTGTAAGAATAATGGAGGCTGACACCCAAAGCAACATTTCAAACCGAGTTGGACATTTACGGCCATAAGACCATAAGACAAAGGAGCTGAACTTGGTCACTCGGCCCAGCGAGCCTGCTCCACCAGTCAATCATGGCTGATATGTTTCTCATCCTCATTCTCCTACCTTCTCACCTTCTCCCCACAACCCCTGACCTCCTTATTAACCAAGAACCTATCTATCTCTGTCTTAAAGACGCTCAGTGATTTGGCCTCCACAGCCTTCTGCGGCAAAGAGTTCCACAGATTCACCACCCTCTGGCTGAATAAATTCCACCTCAGCTCTGTTTTAAAGCATTGTGCCTTTAGTCTGAGATTGTGTCCTCTGCTTCTAGTTTTTCCTACTAGTGGAAACATCCTCTCCACGTCCACTCTGTCCAGGACTCGCAGTATCCTGGAAGTTTCAGTAAGATCCCCCCTCATCCTTCGAAACTCCACGAGTACAGACCCAGAGTCCTCAACCGCTCCTCATACGACAAGCTCTTCATACCAGGGATCGTTCCACTGAACCTCCTGTGGACCCTTTCCAAGGGAAGCATGCCCTTCTTCAGATACGGGGCCCAAAACTGCTCACAATACTCCAAATGGGATCTGACCAGAGACTTATGACTTATACAGCCTCAGAAGTACATTCCTGGTCTTGTACTCTCGCCCTCTCGACATGAATGCTAACATTGCAATTGCCTTCCTAACTGCCGACTGAACCTGCACGTTAACCTTAAGAGAATCGTGAACAAGGCCTCCCAAGTCCCTTTGTGCTCCTGATTTCCGAAGCATTTCCCCATTTAGAGAAGTCAATTCCTCCTTCTAAAGTGCATAACCTCACACTTTTCCACATTGTATTCCATCTGCCACGTCTTTGCAGAATCTCCGTGTCTCAAAGTCCTTCTGCAGCCCCCCCCCCCCCCCCCCGCCCACCCCCCCCCCCCCACCGCTTCCTCAATACCACCTGTCCAGATCTTTGTATCATCTGCAAACTCAGCAACAGTGCCTTCAGTTCCTTCTTCCAGATCATTAATGTATATTGTGGAAAGTTGTGGTCCCAGCACAGACCCCTGAGGCACACCACTAGACACGGCTGCCATCCTGAAAAATACCCCTTTATGCCGCTCTCTGCCTCTGCCAGTCAGCCAATTCTTTTTCCGTCCCAGGATCTTACCCTGAACACCATGGGCTCTTAACCCATTTAACAGCCTCCTGTGCGGCACCATATCAAATGCCTCCTGGGAATCTAAATAAATCTTACCGCTGGTTCTCCTTTATCTAACTTCCGTGTTACTTCCTCAAAGAGAACTCTAACAGATTTGTCAGGCATGACCTCCCCTTGACGAAGCCGAGCTGACTCAGTCCGATTTTATCCTGCACTTCCAAGTACTCCGCAATCTCATCTTTAATAACAGACTCTAAAATCTTACCAATGACCGAAGTCAGGCTAACCGGCCGATCATTTCCCGTCTTCTGCCTCCCTCCCTTCTTAACCAGCGGTGCTACATTAGCCACTTTCCAGTCCTCTGGGACCCTTTCTGCCTCCAGTGATTCCTGAAAGATCACCACCACTCCCTCCACAAACTCCTCAGCTGTCTCTTTTAGAACCCTGGGATGTAGTCCATCCGTCCAGGTCATTCATCCACCTTCAGACCTTTCAGTTTCCCCAGAACCTTCTCCTTAGTCGGCCTGCCATTTCTTTGTTGCCTATTATTACTTCACCTTATGTTCACTAATCAAGTCTGCTTCATTACACATCACCAAATCCAGAATTGCCTGTTCCCCAGTCGGCTCTGTCACAAGCTGCTCCAAAGAAAATCTCTGAGACTTTCCTCATATTCCTTTTCTTGAGATCCACGACCAATCTGATTTTCCCAGTCCACCTGCATATTGATGTCCCCATGATTATTGTAACATTGCCTTTTTTACATGCCTTTTCTATCTCCTGATTTATTTACTGCTCGGGATCCTACAAATAACTCCCATCAGGGTCGTTTTATCTACTCCATTCCTCAACTCTGTCCACAGAGAATCTATGCCTTCTGATCCGATATCGCTCCTCGCTATCGATTTAACTTAATTCCATACTAACATAGAATGTATAGTGCAGAAGGAGGCCATTCGGCCCATCAAGACTGCACCAGCTCTTGGAAAGAGCACCCAACCCAAGGTCAACACCTGCACCCTATCCCACCCAACACTAAGGGCAATTTTGGACACTAAGGGCAATTTATCATGGCCAATCCACCTAACCTGCACATCTTTGGACTGTGGGAGGAAACCGGAGCACCCGGAGGAAACCCCCGCAGACACGGGGAGGATGTGCAGACTCCACACAGGCAGTGACCCGTCGGAATCGAACCTGGGACCCTGGAGCTGTGAAGCAATTGTGATATCCACAATGCTGCCGTGCTGCCCCCTTTGCCCATCTGATTTTCCTTTTGATAGAACACTTGCATATTTTGAACCCAGCCCTGATCACGTCCCTGTTATTCCCACCAAATCGTACCAGCCAATATCAATGTGCGCAACATGCAAATTTACCTTGTTCCGTATACATAGAACATGACAACGCAGCACAGGCCCTTCGGCCCTCGATGTTGCACCGACCTGTGAAACCACTCTAAAGCCCATCTACACTATTCCCTTATTGTCCATTTGTCTACCCAATGACCATTTGAATGTCCTTCGTGTTGGCGAGTCCACTATACTGCGCACATTTAGGTCCATCACCCTCAATCCTGCATTGAGCACCTCCCTTCTCACACTTGTCACCTTGTTTGCTCTGCCTTAGGGTGATGTTGTTCAGGTATTTGTGTTCTCCATTTCCCCTTCAGTTATTACACCTTCTGAGCTACCGCTCTGGTTCCCACTCCCTTTCATATTAGTTTCAATTCTCCCGGGTGACACTAACAAACCTCCCAGCGAGGATAGTGATGCCCCTCCAGTTCAGATGCTGCCCGCCCTTCTTGTCCAGGTCCCACCTGTCCCGGAAGATAGCCCAATGGCCCAGAAATCTGAAACCCTCCCTCCTACACCACCAGTTTAGCCACGAGTTTAGCTGCACTATCCTCTTATTTCTGGCCTCACTGTCACGTGGCATAGGGAGTAATCCTGAGAGTAATCCTCAGAGCACCCGGAGGAAACCCACGCAGACACGGGGAGAACGTGCAGACTCCGCACAGACAGTGACCCAAGCGGGAATCGAACCTGGGACCCTGGTGCTGTGAAGCAACAGGCTTCACGCCTCTGTGCTACAGTGCCGGCCTTCACATCAGGAATCCTGAAGAATTGGGAGAGTGTCAGTATCACGGAGAGCTGTGGATCTGCTGTGTAATACTGAGAAATAAATCACCAAGGCCATGGCAGGGTTTGATTCTCCTCCAATCCGCCAGCTCCAATCTTAACCATCGCATTAGCCCCCGGCATCGATCAGTCCATTAAACCTGGGGAACAGACTCTAATTGAGAAATAATGAATGGAAACAATGGTTGATCACTCTCTTATTGTGAAACAGTCAGTATTTTCCCGAGGAGAAACACTAGAAGATACAGAAGGGAACCAAAAGGACCAGTCTCCCCAACAACACCAGCGGGAGTTTGTAGTTATCCAGTTCCAGCAGTCAGATAGCCTCAATAATTTAAATAAATATGTGACACAATATATAATAGTTTCTCAGCCCATTACTTCCCGGATTCCATTATTTAAATTGCTGGGACATCTTCAGTAGAAACATGCAGAGAGATCACAATGTATTCCACCACATAGCAGCGATATGCCTAGTAACTAATGGAATTAAAACGTGAAAGATAATTTCTGATACTCATCGACATTTCCAAATGCATATTATTGTGAAAAGAAGAAAGATTTCTAGATATATTCAGTAATTGGACTGAAAATAATCATGTTCCTGGCATGATGATTCTATAGAAAGATAATCACAGTTTAGTTAATTGTGAGCAGAAATGTGCATGTTCAGTTTATTGTGTTATTATAGGAAGGTCAGGAATTACTGACTCTAATTGAAAGAACAATATTATTGTGATTATTGTCTGAACAATATTTATTTACGCCTCTGATTACTGGAATAATCAATCCTTCAATAATCACTTTCAAAGTTGCAATTAAATGTTTTTCATTATTTACTGTTCAATGGACTGAAAACGAACGTGATGCTTTCTATCAATGTTGTACAAACATGATGGTGTAATATATGTCATCCTGCCTTCCATCATTGGATTTCAGAGATCATAGAATTTACAGTGCAGAAGGAGGCCATTCGGCCCACCGAGTCTGCACCGGCTCTTGGAAAGAGCACCCGACCCAAGCCCACACCTCCACCCTATCCCCATAACCCAGTAACCCCATCTAAGCGGCCAATCCACCTAACCTGCACATCTTTGAACTGTGGGAGACAATCAGAGCACCGGGAGGAAACCCGTGCACACACGGCGAGAATGTGCAGACTCTGCACAGACAGTGACCCACGCGGGAATCGAACCTGGGACCCTGGCGCTGTGACGTCGTAGTGGTAACCACTGTGCTACCGTGCTGCCCGAGTTGCTCAGTTTTCTTTGGGAGAAACAGGCAGAGAGAATTCTCACACCATTCAGTCATGGCACAACTATGATTAATGAAATTAAATCCTGAGATATAATTGCTGGTATCATAGACATGGGGAATATTTCCCAATACATATTATTGTGGGAAGTTAATTATTATGGTCTGAACAATAATTAGAAACCGCCTGTGATTATTGCAATGAACAATCCTTTGTCAATCACAGTGAAAGATGCAATGAAATGTTTTTAGTTATTTGCTGTGTTTAATGGACTGAAAACTAATTTGGTATTTTCTCTCAATGTTGCACAAATAATAATTAGCTGTGTAATGCTTGTTGGACTTTAACATAATGAGCTGTTCACTGATTTAATTCAACCTCGCACTGAATGAATGAGATAATTGTTTATTGGACCAAACAATCAATTCAAATTCACTCTGACTATTGGGATGAACTATGTTAACAGGTGATTAATCTTCACAGAAAATAATTAAATAATTCAAGTAAAAAGCACCAGATCCGTCAGAATTTCACCAGTTTAAATACATTTAATGTTGGGACTCTGGCAATCATTGATTAAAATATCTGAGCCATTTTAACAGCTAGTTCTTCCATATTCGCTTTGATTATTGGGTGTAATGATTAAAAGTTAGTTACCTAACTCTTGGACTGATGAATAATTTACTGTTCACTTTTATACGGAATCCAAGCAGTATAAAAAGTGTTGGCCCTCAGGACAATCTCAACGAAAGGACATTTGAAAAGGGACTTGTTTCAGTGACTGATGTTGTCTCCAAATCCCGCAGGCTACTCACTCCTCTCTGGGGTTGGGTGATATCTGGGCTTGGGTGATATCTGGGGCTGAGTGATATCTGGAGTTGGGTGATCTCTGGCATTGGGTGATATCTGGTGTTGGGTAATATCTGGGGTTGGGTGATATCTGGGGTTGGGTGATATCTGGGGTTGGGTGATCTCTGGGGTTGGGTGATCTCTGGGGTTGGGTGATATCTGGGGTTGGGTGATATCTGGGGTTGGGTGAACTCTGGGGTTGGGTGATCTCTGGGGTTGGGTGATATCTAGGGTTGGGTGATCTCTGGGGTTGGGTGATATCTGGGGTTGGGTGACATCTAGGGTTGCGTGATCTCTGGGGCTGGGTGATATCTGGGGCTGGGTGATATCTGGGGTTGGGTGATATCTGGGGTTGGGTGATCTCTGGGGTTGGGTGATATCTGGGGTTGGGTGATATCTAGGGTTGGGTGATCTCTGGGCTTGGGTCATATCTGGGGTTGGGTGATATCTGGGGTTGGGTGATATCTGGGGTTGGGTGATATCGGGGATTGGGTGATCTCTGTGGTTGGGTGATCTCTGGGGTTGGGTGATCTCTGGGGTTCGGTGATCTCTGGGGATGGGTTATCTCTCAGGTTGGGTGATGACTGGGGTTGGGTGATATCTGGGGTTGGGTGATCTCTGGGGTTGGGTGATATCTGGGGTTCGGTGAACTCTGGGGTTGGGTGATATCTGGGGTTGGGTGATCTCTGGGGTTGGGTGATATCTAGGGTTGGGTGAACTCTGGGGTTGGGTGAACTCTGGGGTTGGGCGATATCTTGTGTTGGGTGATATCTGGGGTTGGGTGGTATCTGGGGTTGGGTGATATCTGGGGTTGGGTGATATCTGGGGTTGGGCGATATCTGGGGTTGGGTGATCTCTGGGGTTGGGTGATCTCTGGGGTTGGGTGGTATCTGGGGCTGGGTGATATCTGGGGTTGGGTGATTTCTGGGGTTGGGTGATATCTGGGGTTGGGTGATATCTGGTGTTGGGTGATATCTGGGGTTGGGTGATATCTGGGGTTGGGTGATTTCTGGGGTTGGGTGATATCTGGGGTTGGGTGATACCTGGGGTTGGGTGGTATCTGGGGTTGGGTGATATCTGGGGTTGGGCGATATCTGGGGTTGGGTGATTTCTGGGGTTGGGTGAACTCTGGGGTTGGGTGATATCTGGGGTTGGGTGATTTCTGGGGTTGGGTGAACTCTGGGGCTGGGTGATATCTGGGGTTGGGTGATTTCTGGGGTTGGGTGAACTCTGGGGTTGGGTGATATCTGGGGTTGGGTGATTTCTGGGGTTGGGTGAACTCTGGGGTTGGGTGATATCTGGGTTTGGGTGATATCTGGGGTTGGGTGAACTCTGGGGTTGGGTGATATCTGGGGTTCGGTGATATCTGGTGTTGGGAGATTTCTGGGGTTGGGTGATTTCTGGGGTTGGGTGAACTCTGGGGTTGGGCGATATCTGGTGTTGGGTGATATCTGGTGTTGGGTGATATCTGGTGTTGGGTGGTATCTGGGGTTGGGTGATATGGGGGTGTGTGATATCCAGTGGGTGCTGATATCCGTTCTGCGGTGATGTTTGGTGGGGGGGGGGCATCAATTCCAGGCTGGGTTCATATCCGAGGGGGGGGGTGATATATTAATAATAATCGCTTATTGGGACAAGTATATTTCACTGAAGTCAATGTGAAAAGCCCCTAGTCGCCATATCCGGCGCCTGTTTGTCGAGGCCGGCACGGGAATTGAGTCCGCGCTACTCGCATTGTTCTGCACTGCAAGCCAGCTATTTAGCCCACTGAGTGGGGGGTGGGTGTGTCATCGGACAGAATGATACCTTGCTGGGGGCATCCGGAGGTTGTGGGTGTTAATCAGGGTGATAATATCGAGGGTCGTTATATCTGGGGACTGACATAAGAGGGGGGATATTTAAGGGGTAATATCCGGTTTGGAGGGGTGACATTTGGCGGGCGGGAGTGATCGCCGGGGGAGGGCAGAGTTGATATCCAAGAGTAGTGTCATCTGCCGGTGGGAGAAATCGGGGTGGGGGTGATATCGGGGAGGGGGTGATATCGGGGAGTGGGTGATATCGGGGTGGTGTGATATCGGGAGGGGGTGATATCGGGGAGGGGGTGATATCGGGAGGGGGTGATATCGGGATGGGGTGATATCGGGGAGGGATGATATCGGGGAGTGGGTGGTATCGGGGACGGGGTGATATCGGGAGGGGGTCATTTCGGGGAGGGGGTGATATCAGGGTGGGTGATATCGGGGTGGGGGGATATCGGGGGGAGGGGGTGATATCGGGGAGGGGGTGATATCGGGAGGAGGGGATATCGGGGTTGGGCTGATATCGGGGGGGGAGGGGTGATATAGGCGAGGGGTGATATCGGGGAGGGGGTGATATCGGGGTGTGGTGATATCGGGTGGGGGTGATATCGGAGTGGAGGTGATGTCGGGGTGGGGGTGATATCGGGCAGGGGGTGATATCGGGGAGGGGGTGATATCGGGGAGGGGGTGATATCGGTGTGGGGGTGATATCGGGGAGTGGGTGATATCGGGGTGGGGTAATATCGGGAGGGGGTGATATCGGGGAGGGGGTGATATCGGGGAGGGGGTGATATCGGGGATGGGGTGATATTGGGGGGAGGTGGTGATATCGGGGAGGGGGTGAAATCGTGGAGGGGGTGATATCGGGGTGGGGTGATATCGGGGAGAGGATGATATCAGGGAGGGGGTGTTATAGGGGAGGGGGTGATATTGGGGTGGGCGGATATCGGGGGGAGGTGGTGATATCGGGGAGGGGGTGATATCGGGGAGGAGGGGATATCTGGGTGGGGCAGATATCTGGGGGGAGGGATGGTATCGGCGGGGGGGGGTGATATCGGGGAGGGGGTGATATTGGTGAGGGGGTGATATCGGGGTGGGGGTGATATCGATGAGGGGGTGATATCGGGGTGGGGGTGATATCGGAGTGGAGGTGATATCGGGGTGGGGTGATATCGGAGAGGGGTTGATATCGGGGAGGGGGTGATATCGGGGTGGGGGTGATATCGGGGAGGGGGTGATATCGGGGAGGGGGTGATATCGGGGAGGGGGTGATATCGGGGAGGGGGTGATATCGGCGGGGGAGTGATATCGGGGTGGGTGTGATATCGGGGAGGGGGTGATATCGGGAAGGGGGTGATATCGGGGAGGCGGTGTTATCGGGGAGGCGGTGATATCGGGGTGGGTGTGATATACGCGAGGGGGTGATATCGGGTTGGGTGTGGTAGCGGGGAGGGAGTGATCTCGGGGAGTGGGTGAAATCGGGGATGGGTTAATATCTGGGTAGGTGTGATATCGTGGTGGGGGAGATATCGGGGAGGGGGTGATATCGGGGAGGGGGTGATACCGGGAGGGTGGTGGTGATATCGGGGTGGGGGTGATATCGTGGAGGGGGTGATATCGGGGTGGGGTGATATCGGGGAGGAGGGGATATCTGGGTGGGGCAGATATCTGGGGGAAGGAATGATATCGGCGGGGGGGGTGATATCGGGGAGGGGGTGATATTGGTGAGGGGGTGATATCGGGGTGGGGGTGATATCGATGAGGGGGTGATATCGGGGTGGGGGTGATATCGGAGTGGAGGTGATAACGGGGTGGGGTGATATCGGAGAGGGGGTGATATCGGGGAGGGGGTGATATCGGGGTGGGGGTGATATCGGGGAGGGGGTGATATCGGGGAGGGGGTGATATCGGCGGGGGAGTGATATCGGGGTGGGTGTGATATCGGGGAGGGGGATATCGGGAAGGGGGTGATATCGGGGAGGCGGTGTTATCGGGGAGGCGGTGATATCGGGGTGGGTGTGATATACGCGAGGGGGTGATATCGGGTTGGGGGTGGTAGCGGGGAGGGGGTAATATCGGGGAGGGCGTGATATCGGGGAGGGAGTGATCTCGGGGAGTGGGTGAAATCGGGGATGGGTTAATATCTGGGTAGGTGTGATATCGTGGTGGGGGAGATATCGGGGAGGGGGTGATATCGGGGAGGGGATGATACCGGGAGGGTGGTGGTGATATCGGGGTGGGGGTGATATCGGGGTGGGGGTGATATCGGGGTGGGGGTGATATCGGGTAGAGGGTGCTATCGGGGAGTGGGTGATATCGGGGAGGGGGTGATATTGGGGAGGTGGTGATATCGGGGTGGGTGTGTATTTCGGGAAGGGTGTGATATCGGTGAAACGGAGATATCAGGGAGGGGGTGATATCGAGGTGGGGGTGATATCGGGGAGGGGGTGAGATCGGGGTGGTGGTGATATCGTGGTGGGGTGATTCCGGGGAGGGGGCGATATTGGGGAGGGGGTAATATCGGGGTGGGGGTGATGTCGGGGTGGGGGTGATATCGCGGTGGGGTGATATCGAGGAGGGGTGATATCGGGGTGGGGGATTATATCGGGGAGGGGGTGATATTGGTGAGGGGTTGATATCGGGGTGGGGTGATATCGGGGTCGAGTGATATCGGGGTGGGTTGATATTGGAGTGGAGGTGATATCGGGGTGGGGGTGATATCGGGGAGGGGGTGCTTTCGGGGAGGGGTGATATCGGGGTGGGGATGATATCGGGGAGGATGTGATATCGGGGAGGGGGTGATATCGGGGAGGCGGTGATATCGGCGGGGAAGTGATATCGGGGTGCGTGTGATATCGGGGAGGTGGTGATATCGGGGAGGGTGTGATATCGGGGAGACGGTGTTATCGGGGAGGCGGTGATGTCGGGGAGGGGGTGATATCGAGGAGGGGGTGATGTCGGGGAGGGGGTGATATCGGGGCAGGGGTAATATCAGGGAGGGGGTGATGTCGGGGTTGGGGGTGATATCGGGGTGGGTGTGATATATGGGAAGGGGTGATATCGGGTTGGGGGTAATAGCGGGGAGGGGTGATATCGGGGAGGGCGTGATATCGGGGAGGGAGTGATATCGGGGAGGAGGGGATATCTGGGTGGGGCAGATATCTGGGGGGAGGAATGATATCGGCGGGGGGGGGTGATATCGGGGAGGGGGTGATATTGGTGAGGGGGTGATATCGGGGTGGGGGTGATATCGATGAGGGGGTGATATCGGGGTGGGGGTGATATCGGCGTGGAGGTGATATCGGGGTGGGGTGATATCGGAGAGGGGGTGATATCGGGGAGGGGGTGATATCGGGGTGGGGGTGATATCGGGGAGGGGGTGATATCGGGGAGGGGGTGATATCGGGGAGGGGGTGATATCGGGGAGGGGGTGATATCGGGGAGGGGGTGATATCGGCGGGGGAGTGATATCGGGGTGGGTGTGATATCGGGGAGGGGGATATCGGGAAGGGGGTGATATCGGGGAGGCGGTGTTATCGGGGAGGCGGTGATATCGGGGTGGGTGTGATATACGCGAGGGGGTGATATCGGGTTGGGGGTGGTAGCGGGGAGGGGGTAATATCGGGGAGGGCGTGATATCGGGGAGGGAGTGATGTCGGGGAGTGGGTGAAATCGGGGATGGGTTAATATCTGGGTAGGTGTGATATCGTGGTGGGGGAGATATCGGGGAGGGGGTGATATCGGGGAGGGGGGTGATACCGGGAGGGTGGTGGTGATATCGGGGTGGGGGTGATATCGGGGTGGGGGTGATATCGGGGTGGGGGTGATATCGGGTAGAGGGTGCTATCGGGGAGTGGGTGATATCGGGGAGGGGGTGATATTGGGGAGGTGGTGATATCGGGGTGGGTGTGTATTTCGGGAAGGGTGTGATATCGGTGAAACGGAGATATCAGGGAGGGGGTGATATCGAGGTGGGGGTGATATCGGGGAGGGGGTGAGATCGGGGTGGTGGTGATATCGTGGTGGGGTGATTCCGGGGAGGGGGCGATATTGGGGAGGGGGTAATATCGGGGTGGGGGTGATGTCGGGGTGGGGGTGATATCGCGGTGGGGTGATATCGAGGAGGGGTGATATCGGGGTGGGGGATTATATCGGGGAGGGGGTGATATTGGTGAGGGGGTGATATCGGGGTGGGGTGATATCGGGGTCGAGTGATATCGGGGTGGGTTGATATTGGAGTGGAGGTGTTATCGGGGTGGGGGTGATATCGGGGAGGGGGTGCTTTCGGGGAGGGGTGATATCGGGGTGGGGATGATATCGGGGAGGGTGTGATAACGGGGAGGGGGTGATATCGGGGAGGCGGTGATATCGGCGGGGAAGTGATATCGGGGTGCGTGTGATATCGGGGAGGTGGTGATATCGGGGAGGGTGTGATATCGGGGAGACGGTGTTTTCGGGGAGGCGGTGATGTCGGGGAGGGGGTGATATCGAGGAGGGGGTGATGTCGGGGAGGGGGTGATATCGGGGCAGGGGTAATATCAGGGAGGGGGTGATGTCGGGGTTGGGGGTGATATCGGGGTGGGTGTGATATATGGGAAGGGGTGATATCGGGTTGGGGGTAATAGCGGGGAGGGGTGATATCGGGGAGGGCGTGATATCGGGGAGGGAGTGATCTCGGGGAGAGGGTGATATCGGGGATGGGGTAATATCTGGGTGGGTGTGATATCGTGGTGCGAGAGATATCGGGGAGGGGGTGATATCGGGGAGGGGGTGATACCGGGAGGGTGGGGGTAATATCGGGGTGGGGCTGATATCGGGGTGGTGGTGATATCGGGGTGGGGGTGATATCGGGGAGAGGGTGCTATCGGGGAGTGGGCGATATCGGGGAGGGGGTGCTATTGGGGAGGGGGTGATATCGGGGTGGGGGGTGATATTGGGGAGGGGGTGATATCGGGGAAAGGGTGATATCAGGGAGGGGGTGATATCGGTGTGGGGGTGTTATCGGGGAAGGGGTGATATCGGGGAGGGTGTGATATCGGCGAGGGGAAGATATCGGGGAGGGGGTGATATCGGGGTGGGGGTCATATCGGGGAGGGGGTGATTTCGGGGAAGTGGTAATATCGGGGAGGGGGTGATATCGGGGAGGGTGTGATATCGGGGAGGGGGTGATATCGGGGAGGGGGTGGTATTGGTGAGGGGGTGATGTCGGGGAGGGGGTGATATCGGGGAGGGGGTGATATCGGGGAGGGGGTATCGGGGAGGGGGTGGTATTGGGGTGCGGGTGATTTCGGAGGGGGGGGTGATATTGGAGAGGGGGCGATATTGGAGAGGGGGTGGTATCGGGGTGAGGGTGATATCGGGGTGGGGATGATATCGGGGTGGGGTGATATCGGGGAGGGGTGAGATCGGGGTGAGGGGTTATATCGGGATAGGGGTGATATCGGGGAGGGGGTGGTATTGGTGAGGGGGTGATGTCGGGGAGGGGGTGATATCGGGGAGGGGGTGATATCGGGGAGGGGGTATCGGGGAGGGGGTGGTATTGGTGAGGGGGTGATATCGGGGAGGGGGTGATATCGGGGGGGGTGATATCGGGGTGGGGGTGATATTGGGATGCGGGTGATTTCGGGGAGGGGGTGATATTGGAGAGGGGGCGATATTGGAGAGGGGGTGATATCGGTGTAAGGGTGATATCGGGGTGGGGATGATATCGGGGTGGGGTGATATCGGGGAGGGGTGAGATCGTGGTGAGGGGTTATATCGGGGTAGGGGTGATTTCGGGGAGGGGGTGATATCGGGGAGGGGTGATATCGGAGTTTGGGTGATATCGGGGTGGGGTTGATATCAGTGTGGGGGTGATATCGGGGTGGGGTTGATATTGGGGTGTGGGTGATATCGGGGTGGGGGTGAATTCGGGGAGGGGGTGATATCGGGGAGGGGGTGATATCGGGGAGGGGGTGATATCGGGGAGGGGGTGATATCGGGGTGGGGGTGATTTCGGGGAGGGGGTGATATCGGGGGGGGGTGATATCGGGGAGGGGGTGATATCGGGGAGGGGGTGATATCGGGGTGGGGGTGATTTCGGGGAGGGGATGATATCGGGGAGGGGGTGATATCGGGGAGGGGGTGATATCGGGGAGGGGGTGATATCGGGGAGGGGGTGATATCGGGGTGAGGGTGATATCGGGGTGGGGGTGATTTCGGGGAGGTGGTGATTTCGGGGAAGGTGTGATATCGGGGAGGGGTTGATATCGGGGTGGGGGTGATATTGGGGTGGGGGTGATATCGGAGAGGGGGTGATATCGGGGAGGGGGTGATATCGGGGAGGGGTTGATATCGGGGAGGGGGTGATATCGGGGAGGGGGTGATATAGGGGAGGGGGTGATATCGGGGATGGGGTGATATCGGGTGGGGGTGATATCGGGGTGGTGGTGATATCGGAGAGGGGGTGATATCGGGGTGGGTGTGATATCGGAGGGGGTGATATCGGGGAGTGGGTGATATCGGGGAGGGGGTTATATCGGGGAGAGGGTGATATCGGGGAGGGGGTGATATCGGGGAGGGGGTGATATCGGGGTGGGGGTGATTTCGGGAGGGGGTCATATCGGGGAGGGGTGATTTCGGGGAGGGGGTGATATGGAGGAGGGGGTGATATCGGGGAGGGGTGACATCGGGGAGGGGGTGATATCGGGGGGGTGATATCGGGGAGGGGGTGATATCGGGGTGGGGGTGATATCGGGGAGGGGGTGATATCGGGGAGGGGGTGATATCGGGGAGGGGTGATATCGGGGAGTGGGTGATATCGAGCAGTCGCTGATATCGGGGAGGGGGTGATATCGGGCAGGGGGTGATATCGGGGAGGGGGTGATATCGGGGGGGGGTGATATCGGGGTGGGGGTGATATCGGGGAGGGGTGGTTTCGGGGAGGGGGTGGTTTCGGGGAGGGGGTGATATCGGGGAGGGGGTGATATCGGGCAGGGAGCGATATCGGGGAGGGGGTGATATCGGGGAGGGGTGATATCGGGGAAGGGTGATGTCGGGGTAGGGGTGATATTGGGGAGGGGGTTATATCGGGGAGGGGGTGATATCGGGGAGGAGTGATATCGGGGAGGGGGTGATATCGGGGAGGGGGTGATATCGGGGAGGGGGTGATATCGGGGAGGGGTGATATCGGGGAGTGGGTGATATCAGGGAGGGAGTGATATCGGGGAGGGGGTGATATTGGGGTGGGGGTGATATCGGGGAGGGGGTGATATTGGGGAGGGGGTGATATCCGGGAGGGGGTGATATCGGGTAGGGGGTGGTTTCGGGGAGGGGTGGTTTTGAGGAGGGGGTGATTTCGGGGAGGGTGTGTTATTGGGAAGGGGGTGATATCGGGGAGGGGGTGGTATCTGGGAGGGGGTGATATCGGGGAGGGGGTGATATTGGTGAGGGGGTGATATCGGGGAGGGGGTGATATCGGGGAGGGGGTGATATCGGGGTGCCGGTGATATCGGGGACGGGGTGATATCGGGGAGGGGGTGATCAAGCAGGGGGTGATATCGGGGTGGGGGTGGTTACAGGGAGGGGTGGTTTCGGGGTGGGGTAATATCGGGGAGGGGGTGATATCGGGAAGGGGGTGATATTGGTGAGGGGGTGATATCGGCGAGGGGGTGATATTGGTGAGGGGGTGATATCGGCGAGGGGGTGATATCGGGGAGGGGCTGATATCGGGGTGGCGGTGATATCGGGGACGGGGTGATATCGGGGAGGGGGTGATATCGGGGTGGGGGTGATATCGGGCAGTGGGTGATATCGGGGAGGGGGTGATATCGGGGAGGGGGTGATATCTGTGTGGGGTGGTATCGGGCAGTGGGTGATATCGGGGATGGGGTGATATCGGGGAGGGGGTGATATCGGGGAGGGGGTGATATCGGGGAGGGAGTGATATCGAGGAGGGGGTGATATCGGGATGGGGTGATATCGGGGAGGGGGCGATATCGGGGTGGGGGTGATATCGGGGAGGGGGTGATATCGGGGAGGGGGCGATATTGGGGAGGGGGTAATATCGGGGTGGGGGTGATGTCGGGGTGGGGGTGATATCGCGGTGGGGTGATATCGAGGAGGGGTGATATCGGGGTGGGGGGTTATATCGGGGAGGGGTTGATATTGGTGAGGGGGTGATATCGGGGTGGGGGTGATATCGGGGTCGAGTGATATCGGGGTGGGTTGATATTGGAGTGGAGGTGATATCGGGGTGGGGGTGATATCGGGGAGGGGGTGCTTTCGGGGAGGGGTGATATCGGGGTGGGGATGATATCGGGGAGGGTGTGATATCGGGGAGAGGGTGATATCGGGGAGGCGGTGATATCGGCGGGGAAGTGATATCGGGGTGCGTGTGATATCGGGGAGGTGGTGATATCGGGGAGGGTGTGATATCGGGGAGACGGTGTTATCGGGGAGGCGGTGATGTCGGGGAGGGGGTGATATCGAGGAGGGGGTGATTTCGGGGAGGGGGTGATATCGGGGCAGGGATAATATCAGGGAGGGGGTGATGTCGGGGTTGGGGGTGATATCGGGGTGGGTGTGATATATGGGAAGGGGTGATATCGGGTTGGGGGTAATAGCGGGGAGGGGTGATATCGGGGAGGGCGTGATATCGGGGAGGGAGTCATCTCGGGGAGAGGGTGATATCGGGGATGGGGTAATATCTGGGTTGGTGTGATATCGTGGTGCGAGAGATATCGGGGAGGGGGTGAAATCGGGGTTGGGGGTGATACCGGGAGGGTGGGGGTAATATCGGGGTGGGGCTGATATCGGGGTGGTGGTGATATCGGGGTGGGGGTGATATCGGGGAGAGGGTGCTATCGGGGAGTGGGCGATATCGGGGAGGGGGTGCTATTGGGGAGGGGGTGATATCGGGGTGGGGGTGATATTGGGGAGGGGGTGATATCGGGGAAAGGGTGATATCAGGGAGGGGGTGATATCGGTGTGGGGGTGTTATCGGGGAAGGGGTGATATCGGGGAGGGTGTGATATCGGGGAGGGGAAGATATCGGGGAGGGGGTGATATCGGGGTGGGGGTCATATCGGGGAGGGGGTGATTTCGGGGAAGTGGTAATATCGGGGAGGGCGTGATATCGGGGAGGGTGTGATATCGGGGAGGGGGTGATATCGGGGAGGCGGTGCTATTGGTGAGGGGGTGATGTCGGGGAGGGGGTGATATCGGGGAGGGGGTGATATCGGGGAGGGGGTATCGGGGAGGGGGGTGGTATTGGGGTGCGGGTGATTTCGGGGAGGGGGTGATATTGGAGAGGGGGCGATATTGGAGAGGGGGTGGTATCGGGGTGAGGGTGATATCGGGGTGGGGATGATATCGGGGTGGGGTGATATCGGGGAGGGGTGAGATCGGGGTGAGGGGTTATATCGGGGTAGGGGTGATATCGGGGAGGGGGTGGTATTGGTGAGGGGGTGATGTCGGGGAGGGGGTGATATCGGGGAGGGGGTGATATCGGGGAGGGGGTCTCGGGGAGGGGGTGGTATTGGTGAGGGGGTGATATCGGGGAGGGGGTGATATCGGGGGGGTGATATCGGGGTGGGGGTGATATTGGGGTGCGGGTGATTTCGGGGAGCGGGTGATATTGGAGAGGGGGCGATATTGGAGAGGGGGTGATATCGGGGTGAGGGTGATATCGGGGTGGGGATGATATCGGGGTGGGGTGATATCGGGGAGGGGTGAGATCGTGGTGAGGGGTTATATCGGGGTAGCGGTGATTTCGGGGAGGGGGTGATATCGGGGAGGGGTGATATCGGAGTGGGGGTGATATCGGGGTGGGGTTGATATCAGTGTGGGGGTGATATCGGGGTGGGGTTGATATTGGGGTGGGGGTGATATCGGGGTGGGGGTGAATTCGGGGAGGGGGTGATATCGGGGAGGGGGTGATATCGGGGAGGGGGTGATATCGGGGAGGGGGTGATATCGGGGTGGGGGTGATTTCGGGGAGGGGGTGATATCGGGGGGGGGGTGATATCGGGGAGGGGGTGATATCGCGGAGGGGGTGATATCGGGGTGGGGGTGATTTCGGGGAGGGGATGATATCGGGGAGGGGGTGATATCGGGGAGGGGGTGATATCGGGGAGGGGGTGATATCGGGGAGGGGGTGATATCGGGGTGAGGGTGATATCGGGGTGGGGGTGATTTCGGGGAGGTGGTGATTTCGGGGAGGGGGTGATATCGGGGAGGGGTTGATATCGGGGTGGGGGTGATATTGGGGTGGGGGTGATATCGGAGAGGGGGTGATATCGGGGAGGGGGTGATATCGGGGAGGGGTTTATATCGGGGAGGGGGTGATATCGGGGAGGGGGTGATATAGGGGAGGGGGTGATATCGGGGAGGGGGTGATATCGGGTGGGGGTGATATCGGGGTGGTGGTGATATCGGAGAGGGGGTGATATCGGGGTGGGTGTGATATCGGAGGGGGTGATATCGGGGAGTGGGTGATATCGGGGAGGGGGTTATATCGGGGAGGGGGTGATATCGGGGAGGGGGTGATATCGGGGAGGGGGTGATATCGGGGTGGGGGTGATTTCGGGAGGGCGTCATATCGGGGAGGGGTGATTTCGGGGAGGGGGTGATATGGAGGAGGGGGTGATATCGGGGAGGGGTGACATCGGGGAGGGGGTGATATCGCGGTGGGGTGATATCGGGGAGGGGGTGATATCGGGGGGGGGGGGATATCGGGGAGGGGGTGATATCGGGGTGGGGGTGATATCTGGGAGGGGGTGATATCGGGGAGGGGGTGATATCGGGGAGGGGTGATATCGGGGAGTGGGTGATATCGAGCAGTCGCTGATATCGGGGAGGGGGTGATATCGGGCAGGGGGTGATATCGGGGAGGGGGTGATATCGGGGGGGGGGTGATATCGGGGTGGGGGTGATATCGGGGAGGGGGTGGTTTCGGGGAGGGGGTGGTTTCGGGGAGTGGGTGATATCGGGGAGGGGGTGATATCGGGCAGGGGGTGATATCGGGGAGGGGGTGATATGGGGGAGGGGTGATATCGGGGAAGGGTGATGTCGGGGTAGGGGTGATATTGGGGAGTGGGTTATATCGGGGAGGGGGTGATATCGGGGAGGAGTGATATCGGGGAGGGGGTGATATCGGGGAGGGGGTGATATCGGGGAGGGGGTGATATCGGGGAGGGGTGATATCGAGGAGTGGGTGATATCAGGGAGGGAGTGATATCGGGGAGGGGGTGATATTGGGGTGGGGGTGATATCGGGGAGGGGGTGATATTGGGGAGGGGGTGATATCCGGGAGGGGGTGATATCGGGTAGGGGGTGGTTTCGGGGAGGGGGTGGTTTTGAGGAGGGGGTGATTTCGGGGAGGGTGTGTTATTGGGAAGGGGGTGATATCGGGGAGGGGGTGGTATCTGGGAGGGGGTGATATCGGGGAGGGGTTGATATTGGTGAGGGGGTGATATCGGGGAAGGGGTGATATCGGGGAGGGGGTGATATCGGGTGCCGGTGATATCGGGGACGGGGTGATATCGGGGAGGGGGTGATCTAGCAGGGGGTGATATCGGGGTGGGGGTGGTTACAGGGAGGGGTGGTTTCGGGGTGGGGTGATATCGGGGAGGGGGTGATATCGGGAAGGGGGTGATATTGGTGAGGGGGTGATATCGGCGAGGGGGTGATATCGGGGAGGGGCTGATATCGGGGTGGCGGTGATATCGGGGACGGGGTGATATCGTGGAGGGGGTGATATCGGGGTGGGGGTGATATCGGGCAGTGGGTGATATCGGGGAGGGGGTGATATCGGGGAGGGGGTGATATCTGTGTGGGGGTGGTATCGGGCAGTGGGTGATATCGGGGATGGGGTGATATCGGGGAGGGGGTGATATCGGGGAGGGGGTGATATCGGGGAGGGAGTGATATCGATGAGGGGGTGATATCGGGATGGGGTGATATCGGGGAGGGGGCGATATCGGGGTGGGGGTGATATCGGGGAGGGGAAGATATCGGGGAGGGGGTGATTTCGGGGAGGGGGTGATATCGGGGAGGGGGTGATTTCGGGGTGGGGGTGATATCGGGGAGGGGGTGATATCGGGGAGGGGGTGATATCGGGGAGGGGGTGATATCGGGGAGGGGGTGATATCGGGGAGGGAGCGATATCGGGGAGGGGGTGATTTCGGGGAGGGGGTGATATCGGGGAGGGGGTGATATCGGGGTGGGGGTGATATCGGGGAGGGGGTGATATCGGGGAGGGGGTGATATCGGGGAGGGGGTGATATCGGGGAGGGGGTGATATCGGGGAGGGAGCGATATCGGGGAGGGGAAGATATCGGGGAGGGGGTGATATTGGGGAGGGGGTGATATCCGGGAGGGGGTGATATCGGGCAGGGGGTGGTTTCGGGGAGGGGGTGGTTTTGAGGAGGGGGTGATTTCGGGGAGGGTGTGTTATTGGGAAGGGGGTGATATCGGGGAGGGGGTGGTATCTGGGAGGGGGTGATATCGGGGAGGGGGTGATATTGGTGAGGGGGTGATATCGGGGAGGGGGTGATATCGGGGGGGTGATATCGGGGTGCCGGTGATATCGGGGACGGGGTGATATCGGGGAGGGGGTGATCAAGCAGGGGGTGATATCGGGGTGGGGGTGGTTACAGGGAGGGGTGGTTTCAGGGTGGGGTGATATCGGGGAGGGGGTGATATCGGGAAGGGGGTGATATTGGTGAGGGGGTGATATCGGCGAGGGGGTGATATCGGGGAGGGGCTGATATCGGGGTGGCGGTGATATCGGGGACGGGGTGATATCGGGGAGCGGGTGATATCGGGGTGGGGGTGATATCGGGCAGTGGGTGATATCGGGGAGGGGGTGATATCGGGGAGGGGGTGATATCTGTGTGGGGGTGGTATCGGGCAGTGGGTGATATCGGGGATGGGGTGATATCGGGGAGGGGGTGATATCGGGGAGGGGGTGATATCGGGGAGGGAGTAATATCGAGGAGGGGGTGATATCGGGATGGGGTGATATCGGGGAGGGGGCGATATCGGGGTGGGGGTGATATCGGGGAGGGGAAGATATCGGGGAGGGGGTGATTTCGGGGAGGGGGTGATATCGGGGAGGGGGTGATAGCGGGGTGGGGGTGATATCGGGGAGGGGGTGATATCGGGGAGGGGGTGATATCGGGGAGGGGGTGATATCGGGGAGGGAGCGATATCGGGGAGGGGGTGATTTCGAAGAGGGGGTGATATCGGGGAGGGGGTGATATCGGGGTGGGGGTGATATCGGGGAGGGGGTGATATCGGGGAGGGGTGATATCAGGGAGGGGGTGATATCGGGGAGGGAGCGATATCGGGGAGGGGGAGATATCGGGGAGGGGGTGAAATCGGTTTGGGGTTGATATCGGGGTGGGGGTGATATCGGGGAGGGGTTGATATCGGGGTAGGGGTGATATCGGGGAGGGGGTGATATTGGGGAGGGTTGATATCGGGGTAGGGGTGATATCGGGGAGGGGGTGATATTGGGGAGGGGGTTATATTGGGGTGGGGGTGACATCGGGGTGGGGGTGATATCGGGGAGGCGGTGATATCGGGGAGGCGGTGAAATCGGTGTGGGGTTGATATCGGGGTGGGGGTGATATCGGGGAGGGGTTCATATCGGGGTAGGGGTGATATCGGGGAGGGGGTGATATTGGGGAGGGGGTGATATCGTGGCGGGGGTGATATCGGGGAGGGGGTGATATCGGGGAGGGGTGATATCGGGGAGGGGGTGATATCGGGGAGGGGGTGATATCGGTGTGGGGGTGATATCGGGCAGTGGGTGATATCGGGGAGGGGTGATATCGGGGAGGGAGTGATATCGGGGAGGGGGTGATATCGGGGTGGGGGTGATATCGGGCAGGGGGTGATATCGGGGTGGGGTCGTTTCGGGGAGGCGGTGATTTCGGGGTGGGGGTGATATCGGGGAGGGGGTGATATCGGGGAGGGGGTGATATCGAGGAGGGGTGACATCGGGGTGGAGGAGATATCGGGGAGGGGGTGATATCAGGGTGGGGGCGATATCGGGCAGGGGGTGATATCGGGGAGGGGGTGATATTGGGGTGGGGGTGATATCGGGGAGGGGGTGATATCGTGGAGGGGGTGATATCGGGGAGTGGGTGATATCGGGGAGGGAGTGATATCGGGGAGGGGGTGATATCGGGGTGGGGGTGATATCGGAGAGAGGGTGATATTGGGGAGGGGGTGATATCCGGGAGGGGGTGATATCGGCTAGGGGGTGGTTTCGGGGATGGGGTGGTTTTGAGGAGCGGGTGATTTCGGGGAGGGTGTGTTATTGGGAAGGGGGTGATATCGGGGAGGGGGTGGTATCTGGGGGGGAGATATCGGGGAGGGGGTGATATTGGTGAGGGGGTGATATCGGGGAGGGGGTGATATCAGGGAGGGGGTGATATCGGGGTGCCGGTGATATCGGGGACGGGGTGATATCGGGGAGGGGGTGATCAGGCAGGGGGTGATATCGGGGTGGGGGTGGTTACAGGGAGGGGTGGTTTCGGGGTGGGGTGATATCGGGGAGGGGATGATATCGGGGAGGGGGTGATATTGGTGAGGGGGTGATATCGGCGAGGGGGTGATATCGGGGAGCGGCTGATATCGGGGTGGCGGTGATATCGGGGACGGGGTGATATCGGGGAGGGGGTGATATCGGGGTGGGGGTGATATTGGGCCGTGGGTGATATCGCGGAGGGGGTGATATCGGGGAGGGGGTAATATCGGTGTGGGGGTGATATCGGGCAGTGGGTGATATCGGGGAGGGGGTGATATCGGGGAGGGGGTGATATCGGGGAGGGGGTGATATCGGGGAGGGAGTGATATCGGGGAGGGGGTGATATCGGGGTGGGGTGATATCGGGGAGCGGGTGATATCGGGGTGGGGGTGATATCGGGGAGGGGAAGATATCGGGGAGGGGGTGATTTCGAGGAGGGGGTGATATCGGGGAGGGGGTGATATCGGGGTGGGGGTGATATCGGGGGGGGTTGATATCGGGGAGGGGGTGATATCGGGGAGGGGGTGATATCGGGGAGGGGGTGATATCGGGGAGGCGGTGATATCGGGGAGGGGGTGAAATCGGTGTGGGGTGGATATCGGGGTGGGGGTGATATCGGGGAGGGGTTGATATCGGGGTAGGGGTGATATCGGGGAGGGGGTGATATTGGGGAGGGGGTGATATCGTGGAGGGGGTGATATCGGGGAGGGTGTGATATCGGGGAGGGGGTGATATCGGGGAGGGAGTGATATCGGGGAGGGGGTGATATCGGGTGGGGTGATATCGGGGAGGGGGTGATATCGGGGAGGGGGTGATATCGGTGTGGGGGTGATATCGGGCATTGGGTGATATCGGGGAGGGGGTGATATCGGGGAGGGGGTGATATCGGGGAGGGGGTGATATCGGGGAGGGAGTGATATCGGGGAGGGGGTGATATCGGGGTGGGGTGATATCGGGGAGGGGGTGATATCGGGGTGGGGGTGATATCGGGGAGGGGAAGATATCGGGGAGGGGGTGATTTCGGGGAGGGGGTGATATCGGGGAGGGGGTGATATCGGGGTGGGGGTGATATCGGGGAGGGGGTGATATCGGGGAGGGGGTGATATCGGGGAGGGGGTGATATCGGGGAGAGAGCGATATCGGGGAGGGGGTGATTTCGGGGAGGGGGTGATATCGGGGAGGGGGTGATATCGGAGTGGGGGTGATATCGGGGAGGGGGAGATATCGGGGAGGGGGTGATATCGCGGAGGGGGTGATATCGGGGAGGGGGTGATATCGGGGAGGGAGCGATATCGGGGAGGGGGAGATATCGGGGAGGGGGTGAAATTGGTGTGGGGTTGATATCGGGGTGGGGGTGATATCGGGGAGGGGTTGATATCGGGGTAGGGGTGATATCGGGGAGGGGGTGATATTGGGGAGGGGTTGATATCGGGGTAGGGGTGATATCGGGGAGGGGGTGATATTGGGGAGGGGGTGATATTGGGGTGGGGGTGATATCGGTGTGGGGGTGATATCGGGGATGCGGTGATATCGGGGAGGGGGTGAAATCGGTGTGGGGTTGATATCGGGGTGGGGGTGATATCGGGGAGTGGTTGATATCGGGGTAGGGGTGATATCGGGGAGGAGGTGATATTGGGGAGGGGGTGATATTGGGGTGGGGGTGATATCGGGGTGGGGGTGATATCGGGGAGGCGGTGATATATGGGAGGGGGTGATATGGGGGAGGGGGTGTCCGGGGTGGGGGAGGGGCAGTGCTGCGGTGCCTATTGAGGCACATCAATCCCGTTGTCCACCAATGGGGCCAATGGGCAGCAGAAGCCTGTGTCTCTGTCTGTGTCCCTGTCTGCGACTCTGTCTCTGTCTGTGTCCCTATCTCTGTCTGTGTCTCTGTCTCTCTGTGTCCCTGTCTCTGTCTGTGTCCCTGTCTGTGCCTCTGTCTCTGTCTGTGTCCCTGTCTCTGTCTGTGTCTTTGTCTGTGTCTCTGTCTCTGTCCCTGTCTCTGTCTGTGTCTCTGTCTGTGTCACTGTCTGTGTCTCTGTCTCTGTCTGTGTCCCTGTCTCTGTCTGTGTCCCTGTCTGTGTCTTTGTCTCTGTCTGTGTCCCTGTCTCTGTCTGTGTCTCTGTCTGTGTCGCTGTCTCTGTCTGTGTCTCTGTCTGTGTCCCTGTTTCTGTCTGTATCCCTGTCCCTGTCTGTATCTGTCTGTGTCGCTGTCTCTGTCTGTGTTCCTGTCTCTGTCTGTGTCTCTGTCTCTGTCTGTGTCCCTGTCTCTGTGTCTGTCTGTGTCCCTGTCTCTGTCTGTGTCTCTGTCTGTGCCTGTGTCTCTGTCTGTGTCCCTGTCTCTGTCTGTGTCCCTGTCTGTGTCTCTGTCTCTGTCTGTGTCTCTGTCTGTGTCCCTGTCTGTTTCCCTGTCTGTGTCTGTGTCTCTGTCTGTGTCTCTGTCTGTGACCCTGTCTGTGTCCCTGTCTGTGTCCCTGTCTGTGTCTGTGTCTCTGTCTGTGTCCCTGTCTCTGTCTGTGTCCCTGTCTGTGTCTGTGTCTCGGTCTCTGTCCCTGTCTCTGTCTGTGTCTCTTTCTCTGTCCCTGTCTCTGTCTGTGTCCCTGTCTGTGTCTCTGTCTGTGTCTCTGTCTGTGTCCCTGTCTCTGTCTGTGTCCCTGTCTGTGTCTCTGTCCCTGTCTCTGTCTCTGTCCCATTCTCTGTCTGTGCCCCTGTCTCTGTCGGTATCTCTGTCTCTGCCTGTGTCTGTGTCTCTGCCTGTGTCTCTGTCACTGTCTGTGTTTGTATCTCTGTCTCTGTCTCTGTCCCTGTCTGTGTCTCTGCCTGTGTCTCTGTCACTGTCTGTGTCTGTGTCTCTGTCTCTGTCTCTGTCTCTGTCTCTGTCACTGTCTCTGTCTGTGTCCCTGTCTGTGTCCCTGTCTGTGTCCCTGTCTCTGTCTGTGTCCCTGTCTGTGTCCCTGTCTGTGTCTGTGTCTGTGTCTCTGTCCCTGTCTCTGCCTGCGTCTCTGTCTCTGTCCCTGTCTCTGTCTGTTTCCCTGTCTGTGTCTGTGTCCCTGTCTCTGTCTGTGTCCCTGTCTCTGTCTGTGTCCCTGTCTCTGTCTGTATCTCTGTCTCTGCCTGTGTCTGTGTCTCTGCCTGTGTCTCTGTCACTGTCTGTGCCTGTGTCTCTGTCTCTGTCTGTGAACCTCTCTCTGTCTGTGTCTCTGTCTGTGTCTCTGTCTGTGTCCATGTCTCTGTCTGTGTCACTGTCTGCGTCCCTGTCTCTGTCTGTCTCCCTGTCTCTGTCTGTGTCTCTGTCTGTGTCCCTGTCTCTGTCTGTCTCTCTGTCAGTGCCCCTGTCTGTGTCTCTGTCTCTGTGTCTGTCTGTGTCCCTGTCTCTGTCTGTGTCTCTGTCTGTGTCTCTGTCTGTGTCCCAGTCTCTGTCTGTGTCCCTCCACTGTCTGTGTCCCTGTCTCTGTCTGTATCTCTGTCTCTGACTGTTTCTGTGTCTCTGTCTGGGTCTCTGTCTGTATCTCTGTCTCTGTCGGTGTCTCTGTCTCTGTCTGTATCTCTGTCTGTGTCTCTGTCTGTATCTCTGTCTGTGTCTTTGTCTGTGTCTCTGTCTGTGACCCTGTCTGTGTCCCTGTCTGTGTCCCTGTCTGTGTCTGTGTCTCTGGCTGTGTCCCTGTCTCTGTCTGTGTCCCTGTCTGTGTCTCGGTCTCTGTCCCTGTCTCTGTCTGTGTCTCTGTCTGTGTCCCTGTCTCTGTCTGTGTCCCTGTCTGTGTCTCTGTCTGTGTCTCTGTCTGTGTCCCTGTCTCTGTCTGTGTCCCTGTCTGTGTCTCTGTCCCTGTCTCTGTCTGTGTCCCATTCTCTGTCTGTGCCCCTGTCTCTGTCGGTATCTCTGTCTCTGGCTGTGTCTGTGTCTCTGCCTGTGTCTCTGTCACTGTCTGTGTTTGTATCTCTGTCTCTGTCTCTGTCCCTCTCTGTGTCTCTGCCTGTGTCTCTGTCACTGTCTGTGTCTCTGTCTCTGTCTCTGTCACTGTCTCTCTCTGTGTCCCTGTCTGTGTCCCTGTCTGTGTCCCTGTCTCTGTCTGTGTCCCTGTCTGTGTCCTTGTCTGTGTCTGTGTCTGTGTCTCTGTCCCTGTCCCTGTCTCTGTCTGCGTCTCTCTCTCTGTCCCTGTCTCTGTCTGTTTCCCTGTCTGTGTCTCTGTCTGTGTCTCTGTCTGTGTCCCTGTCTCGGTCTGTGTCCCTGTCTCTGTCTGTATCTCTGTCTCTGCCTGTGTCTGTGTCTCTGCCTGTGTCTCTGTCACTGTCTGTGCCTGTGTCTCTGTCTCTGTCTGTGACCCTCTCTCTGTCTGTGTCTCTGTCTGTGTCTCTGTCTGTGTCCATGTCTCTGTCTGTGTCACTGTCTCCGTCCCTGTCTCTGTCTGTCTCCCTGTCTCTGTCTGTGTCTCTGTCTGTGTCCCTGTCTCTGTCTGTCTCTCTGTCAGTGTCCCTGTCTGTGTCTCTGTCTCTGTGTCTGTGTCCCTGTCTCTGTCTGTGTCTCTGTCTGTGTCTCTGTCTTTGTCCCTGTCTCTGTCTGTGTCCCTCCACTGTCTGTGTCCCTGTCTCTGTCTGTTTCTGTGTCTCTGTCTGGGTCTCTGTCTGTATCTCTGTCTCTGTCGGTGTCTCTGTCTCTGTCTGTATCTCTGTCTGTGTCTCTGTCTGTGTCTCTGTCTGTATCTCTGTCTGTGTCTCTGTCTGTGTCTCTGTCTGTATCTCTGTCTGTGTCTCTGTCTCTGTGTCTGTCTGTGCCTCTGTCTGTATCTCTGTCTGTGTCTCTGCCTGTGTACCTGTCTCTGTCTGTGTCCCTGTCTCTGCCTCAATCTGTGTCTGTATCTCTGACTGTATCCCTGTCTCTGTCTGTGTCCCTGTCTCTGTCTGTATCTCTGTCTGAGTGTGTGTGTTTGTCTGTGTCTCTCTCTGAGTCTCTGTGTCTGTCTGTGTCTCAGTCTCTGTCTCAGACTCTGTCTCTGTCTGTGTCTCTGTCGGTGTCTCTGTCTGTGTCTCTGTCTGTGTCCCTGTCTCTGTCTGTGTCTCTCTGTACCTATGTCTGTGTCTCTGTGTCTGTCAGTGTCTCCGTCTCTGTCTCCGTCTGAGTCTGCCGGTGTCTGTGTCTCACTCTCTGTCTCTGTCTGTGTCTCTGTGCCTGTCTGTGTATCTGTCTCTGTCTCTGTCTGGGGCACATTCTGCTGCACAGACTGTGTTTAGCTGTGAGGTACCCAACCAGCTGATCGGCATTGGGGGAGTCACACACACCCAGCTGATCGGCATTGGGGGAGTCACACACATACCCAGCTGATCGGCATTGGGGGAGTCACACACACCCAGCTGATCGGCATTGGGGGAGTCACACACACCCAGCTGATCGGCATTGGGGGAGTCACACACACCCAGCTGATCGGCATTGGGGGAGTCACACACGCCCATCTGATCGGCATTGGGGGAGTCACACACACCCAGCTGATCGGCATTGGGGGAGTCCAACACACCCAGCTGATCGGCTATGGTGGAGGCACACACCCAGCTGATCGGCATTGGGGGAGTCACACACATACCCAGCTGATCGGCATTGGGGGAGTCACACACATACCCAGCTGATCGGCATTGGGGGAGTCACACACACCCAGCTGATCGGCATTGGGGGAGTCACACACACCCAGCTGATCGGCATTGGGGGAGTCACACACACCCAGCTGATCGGCTATGGTGGAGGCACATACCCAGCAGATCGGCATTGGGGGAGTCACACATACCCAGCTGATCGGCAATGGGAGAATCACAGTGACCCAGCTGATCGGCATCGAGAGAGTCGCACACACCCAGCTGATTGGCATTGGAGGAGTCACGCCCGCCCAGCTGATCGGCATTGGGGGAGTCACACACACCCAGCTGATCGGCAATGGGGAGTCACACACACCCAGCTGATCGGCATTGGGGGAGTCACACACACCCAGCTGATCGGCATTGGGGGAGTCACACACACCCAGCTGATCGGCATTGGGGGAGTCACACACACGCAGCTGATCGGCATTGGGGGAGTCACACACACCCAGCTGATCGGCATTGGGGGAGTCACACACACCCAGCTGATCGGCATTGGGGGAGTCACACATACCCAGCTGATCGGCAATGGGGAGTCACACATACCCAGCTGATCGGCATTGGGGGAATCACACCCCCAGCTGATCGGCCATGGTGGAGGCACATACCCAGCTGATCGGCAATGGGGGATTCACACACACCCAGCTGATTGGCATTGGGGGAGTCACACCCGCCCAGCTGATCGGCATTGGGGGAGTCACACACACCCAGCTGATCGGCATTGGGGGAGTCACACACATACCCAGCTGATCGGCATTGGGAGAATCACAGTGACCCAGCTGATCGGCATCGAGAGAGTCACACACATCCAGCTGGTCGGCATTGGGGAGAGGCACACATCCAGCTGATCGGCATCGAGTGAGTCACACATACCCAGCTGATCGGCAATGGGGAGTCACACATACCCAGCTGATCGGCATTGGGGGAATCACACCCCCAGCTGATCGGCCATGGTGGAGGCACATACCCAGCTGATCGGCATCGAGAGAGTCACACACATCCAGCTGGTCGGCATTGGGGAGAGGCACACATCCAGCTGATCGGCATCGAGTGAGTCACACACACCCAGCTGATTGGCATTGGGGGAGTCACACCCGCCCAGCTGATCGGCATTGGGGGAGTCACACACACCCAGCTGATCGGCAATGGGGAGTCACACACACCCAGCTGATCGGCATTGGGGGAGTCACACACACCCAGCTGATCGGCATTGGGGGAGTCACACACACCCAGCTGATCGGCATTGGGGGAGTCACACACACCCAGCTGATCGGCATTGGGGGAGTCACACATACCCAGCTGATCGGCAATGGGGAGTCACACATACCCAGCTGATCGGCATTGGGGGAATCATACCCCCAGCTGATCGGCCATGGTGGAGGCACATACCCAGCTGATCGGCAATGGGGGAGTCACACACAACCAGCTGATTGGCATTGGGGGAGTCACACCCGCCCAGCTGATCGGCATTGGGGGAGTCACACACACCCAGCTGATCGGCATTGGGGGAGTCACACACACACCCAGCTGATCGGCATTGGGGGAGTCACACATACCCAGCTGATCGGCATTGGGGGAATCACACATCCAGCTGATCGGCAATGGGGAGTCACACATACCCAGCTGATCGGCATTGGGGGAATCACACCCCCAGCTGATCGGCCATGGTGGAGGCACATACCCAGCTGATCGGCAATGGGGGAGGCACACACACCCAGCTGATCGGCATCGAGAGAGTCACACACACCCAGCTGATCGGCCATGGTGGAGTCACATACCCAGCTGATCGGCAATGGGGGAGGCACATACCCAGCTGATCGGCAATAGGGGAGGCACACACCCAGCTGATCGGCATTGGGGGAGTCACACACACCCAGCTGATCGGCAATGTGGGAGGCACACATCCAGCTGATCGGAAATGGGGGAGACACACATCCAGCTGATCGGCATTGGGGGAGTCACACACACCCAGCTGATCGGCTATGGGGAGTCACACTCACCCAGCTGATCGGCAATGGGGGGAAGCACACACCCAGCTGATCAACCGTGGGGGGAAGCACACTCCCAGCTGATCGGCAATGGGGGGAAGCACACACACAGGTGTTCGGCCATGGGGGAGTCACACTGACCCAGCTGATCGGCCATGGGGGAGTCACACTGACCCAGCTGATTGGCCATGGGGGAGTCACACTGATCCAGCTGATCGGCCATGGGGGAGTCACACCCACCAACCGACAGTCTCTCCTGTTAATGCAGAATGGTAAATCTCTGCCTGTGTCTCTGCCTGTATCTGTCCAATTCTCTCTCTGTCTGTGTTTTTATCTGTGTTTCGGTCTGTATCTCTGTCTGTGTCTCTGCCTGTGTTTCTGTTTGTTTCTCTGCCTGTGTTTCTGTCTGTGTCTGTCTGTGTTTCTGTCTGTGTCTGTCTGTGCCGCTATCTCTGTCGCTGTCTCTGTCGCTGTCTCAGTCGCTGTTTCTGTCTGTTTCTCTGTCTATGTCTGTGTCTGTGTGTCTGTCTATATCTGTGCCTGTGTCTCTGCCTGTGCCTGTATATCTGTCTCTGTCTGTTTCTCTGTCTGTGTCTGTGCATGTGTCTGACTCTGTCTGTATCTGTGCCTGTGTCTCTGTCTGTGCCTGTGTCTGACTCTGTCTGTATCTGTGCCTCTGTCTCTGTCCGGCCCGGCCACCCAGCCCTTCCCACGGCACCCACAGCCCGGCCCTCCGCCACCCAGCCCTTCCCACGGCACCCACAGCCCGGCCCTCCGCCACCCAGCCCTTCCCACGGCACCCACAGCCCGGCCCTCCGCCACCCAGCCCTTCCCACGGCACCCACAGCCCTCCGCCACCCAGCCCTTCCCACGGCACCCACAGCCCGGCCCCACCCAGCCCTTCCCACGGCACCCACAGCCCGGCCCTCCGCCACCCAGCCCTTCCCACGGCACCCACAGCCCGGCCCTCCGCCACCCAGCCCTTCCCACGGCACCCACAGCCCTCCGCCACCCAGCCCTTCCCACGGCACCCACAGCCCGGCCCCACCCAGCCCTTCCCACGGCACCCACAGCCCGGCCCTCCGCCACCCAGCCCTTCCCACGGCACCCACAGCCCGGCCCTCCGCCACCCAGCCCTTCCCACGGCACCCACAGCCCGGCCCTCCGTCTCCCAGCCCTTCCCACGGCACCCACAGCCCTCCGCCACCCAGCCCTTCCCACGGCACCCACAGCCCTCCGCCACCCAGCCCTGCCCACGGCACCCACAGCCCGGCCCTCCGCCACCCAGCCCTTCCCACGGCACCCACAGCCCTCCGCCACCCAGCCCTGCCCACGGCACCCACAGCCCTCCGCCACCCAGCCCTTCCCACGGCACCCACCGCCCTCCGCCACCCAGCCCTGCCCACGGCACCCACAGCCCGGCCCTCCGCCACCCAGCCCTTCCCCCGGCACCCACAGCCCGGCCCTCCCCCACCCAGCCCTGCCCACGGCACCCACAGCCCGGCCCTCCGCCACCCAGCCCTTCCCACGGCACCCACAGCCCGGCCCTCCGCCACCCAGCCCTTCCCCCGGCACCCACAGCCCGGCCCTCCCCACCCAGCCCTGCCGACGGCACCCACAGCCCTCCGCCACCCAGCCCTTCCCACGGCACCCACAGCCCGGCCCTCCCCACCCAGCCCTGCCGACGGCACCCACAGCCCTCCACCACCCAGCCCAGCCCACGGCACCCACAGCCCGGCCCTCCGCCACCCAGCCCTTCCCACGGCACCCACAGCCCTCCGCCACCCAGCCCTGCCCACGGCACCCACAGCCCTCCCCCACCCAGCCCTTCCCACGGCACCCACAGCCCGGCCCTCCCCCACCCAGCCCTTCCCACGGCACCCAAAGCCCTCCACCACCCAGCCCTGCCCACGGCACCCACAGCCCGGCCCTCCGCCACCCAGCCCTTCCCACGGCACCCACAGCCCTCCGCCACCCAGCCCTGCCCACGGCACCCACCGCCCTCCGCTCCGCCAGCCACCCGAATGGAGATTGGCGGAGGTGCGGATTCCTGAGCAGCGCCTCCCTTACGACAGCCGCCACTCCTGACGGGGGAGAGCTGCGGCGCCTGGAGACCGTGTTCCAGACTTTGAGGAGGTCCTGGTACAAGACGGGCAGCGCCAACAGAGAGTTCCGAAGACCCTGCTGGTCCACAGACAGGAGCCGCACGTCGTAGTTCAGGCCGAGCCCCTGGGGGGAGAAATCCGTCGCCAGGGCCCCACCGTGGAGGAGGCTCAGCGTACAGGTAACGCTGCAGAGTCTGAGGGTGGAAAGTGGCAGTCTGGGTGCGGAGGCACACCAGCGCCTGACCGCCCTCCGCCATCGGGAGACTCCAGACCTCCGCAGCGACCCAGTGCAGTCGATTGTCCCGGAGGAACCGAAGCCGGGCTCTCTGGATGGTGGGACAAAGCCAGCGGGGGGTCAGTGACCAGCCGGGACCACAGCATGGAGGCGATCAGCTGGTTTATGACGAGAACTCGGCCCCTGGGGGACAGCACTCGGAGCCGTCCTGTCCAGCGTCCCAGGCCAGCGGTGACCTTGGTCTCCAGCTCCTGCCCGTTCGCCGGCCAGGCTCCCTCTGCCGGGCAACGATGCACTCCCAGGTAGAGGCTGTTGGTCCGACTCCAGCTGAAGGGCCCGAGCTCCTCCGGGAGGGGGTCCATCTGCCACGGACCGACCAGGAATCCGGAACATTGAGCCCAGTTGATCCGTGGGGAGGACGCGGCGTAGTAGACAGCTTGGCTCTCTCGCATTCCGCAGGTCCCCGGGGTCAGTGACCATGAGGAACACGGCATCAGCGTCCGCCGAGAGGACCACCCCCCCCCGTCCGGCTCGCGCAGAACCAGCCCCGTGAACCCCCTCCGCAGGAGGCACAGGAAAGGCCCCACGCAGAGGGAATAATGTTGACCGGACAGGGGGCAGCCCTGACGCACTCCTCTCCCAAAGCGAAGGGGCGCCGTCAGGGACCCGTTAACCTTAATCAGACTCTCCGAGGCGGCGGACAGTAACTGGATCCGGGCGACAAAATACCACCCGAACCCGACAGCTCGCAGAGTCCCGAGCAAATCCCCGGGCCCCACCCTGTCGAACGCCTTCTCCTGGTCAAGAGACAGGAAGGTGCTCGACATACCAGTCCTCTGGGTAAAATGAATAATGTCCCGGACCAGGTGGATATTGTGTAGATTGTGCGGTCCGGGACTGTGTCGGACTGGTCAGGGTGGATCATGTGGTCCAGCTCGGGGCCAAGGCGTAAACACAGCACCTTGGCAAAGATTTTATAGTCCGTGCTGAGGAGGGAGACCGGTCGCCAGGTCTTAAGTTGGCGGAGATCCCCCTTCTTGGGCAGCAGGGCAATGACGACCCTGCGCCACGAAAGGGGCATCTCCCCGGTCGCGATACGTTCCCCCAGGACCCCCGTATAGTCACTCCCCAGGACGTCCCAGCACGCCCTGAAGAACTCCACGGTCAGCCCCTCCAGCCCTGGGGATTTGCCCCGTGAGAGGCTGTCCAGGGCGCCGGTCAGCTCTTGGAGGTTGATGGCATTGTCGAGCTTCCCGGCGCCCTCCGGGCCCATCTGCGGCAGGTCCTCCCACAGAACTCTGCAAGCGTCCTCGCTGGACGGACCCGGAGAGAAGAGGTCGGAGTAAAAATCCCTGATCAGGGTCCTGACCCCCTCCGGATCCGAGACGAGGGGCCGGTCGTCGGCCAACAGCGTAGAAACCTGCCGACGGGCCCCACGTCCTCTTTCCAGCGAGTAGAAGAAGCGGGAGCCGCGGTCCATGTCCGTTAGGAGACGGATCCGCGACCTCACGTACGCGCCGCTGGACCCGGCCAGTTTCAGGTCCCGCAGTGCGCCCCTCTTCTCCCTGTACACCCGCCCCAGGGCCGGGCCTCATCGGGCTGAGCGAGACGTGACTCCAGATCGAGGGGTTCCTCAGCCAATTTGGCGTACGTGGAGTTCCACCCCGCCGAAGACCCCTTCGTGTACCCCTGACAGAAGGCACGGATCTGGGCCTTGCCCACATCCCACCGTAGCCTCAAGGAGTGGAAGCCACCCCGCTCCCTTCTCCAGCCGGCCCAGAAACGGCAGAACGAGTCCAGGAACCGCTCGCCCTCCAGCAGCAGGTTGTTAAAGTGCCAGTACGCGGACCGTGTCTGAGCGGGGGACGGGGCGAGACCCGCCCACACCAGGTGGTGATCCGAGCTCGGCACCTGCTCCATGGAGGCCGTCGGAACGCTGGGCAAGTACGTCTTGGAAATGTAAAGACGGTCGATGCTGGACGCTCTGAACTGGGGCCGCACAGAGGTGCGCACCCGCAATTCAGGATGGAGAGTCCGCCAGACATCCACCAAGTCAAAGGACCTAACCAGGTCCCTCAACTCCACCACCGCAGCCAGGCCGCGCTGGACTCCGATGCGGTCCTTGTCCCGGAGGGTGCAGTTGAAATCCCCTCCGAGGACGATGCACTCGCCCGCCGGGATGGTGCTAAGAAGAGTGGACACCTTTTGGAAGAAAGTCGCCTGCTGCGGTCCGGCCACGGGAGCGGATACATTTACAAAGTGAATCACCGCTGCCCCGAAACGGGCCTTTAGGTGCAGCAGACGGACTGGCACCGGCTCCTTGACCCCCCCCAAGATCTCCGGCTGAAAATGTGGAGCCAACAAGATAGTCACCCCGCCCGAACGTGGGGCCAGGTGACTCATGAAGACTCCTCCTTGCCCCTCCAGGGTCCACTGAGCTTCGTCACCTGGATGGCCTGGGTTTCCTGCAGGAAGCACACCCCGTACTTTCCGTCCCGGAGGATAGACAAGAACTGGAGACGGTGGTGCGCGTGGCTGCTGCCGTTGATGTTGAGGCTGGCCATGGTTACCTCCATGTCAGCAGCAATAGTTATCCATCACCTTCAGTGCTCAGAGTGGGGGTACCGCCCCCTCCACTCCCTCAGGAGTCCCACAAGGAACTGAGCAGCTTGGCGCTGCTCCTCCTGGTCTTGATTGAACTCCCGGGTCTCTCTGGCATAGGCCCGGGCGGAGCCAAGGAGCAGCCCCAGATTTCCCCAGCTGTCCAGGGCCAGCCGCACACAGTCCGGGTGACCGTGATGTTTACCCAGAAATGTCCGGAGTTCCCCAGGGGGGACGAGGGGAGACTCAGTGCCGGGTGTGAGGGTGCCCTCTGCCTCTGCAGAGAGAGTCTAAATCCTCCTCCTCACCCGCCACCGAGCAGCCTTCATCCTCCGAACGGTCACCTCCCAAGCTCGAGTCCCCCGCCACATGGAGTATGGCGGGCGGCACGGGCCCACCGGCTAACCCTTGGCCCGAGTCGACACCACCCCCCAGGGTCGTCCTCAGGCAGGTCCCTCGCAGGCTCCTCCCGCGGCTCAGGGCCCGTGGACGGCGCCTCCACCCACGCCGGCGACTCTGGGACCTCGGAGAGGTCCGCAAGGCCCCCGGAAACATGTCCGGGTTGAAAACAGGGCTCTCCGGCGTCGCCCGCCCGGGTGTAGAGGGCGGGGAGCCTTCCCCGTCCTCCCCCGTCCACGGCCCACAGCAGCACGATGAGCGGTCGCTGCTGCTGCCGGACCTCGGCGATGGTGAAGAGGAGGCGCCCGGGGAGGAAACTTGCACCGGGCGGGACGGGCCCTCAGGGGCTTCGACTCCGCTCGACCCCGGGTCCTCCTGCTCGGGGGGTGACAGCAGCTCGAGTGGCTCGGGGGCCTCGGAGGCCCCCCCCCGGCCTTGCTTCTCTTCATTGTGTGCCCCGGGCCAGGCGTCGGGGGATGGGCACCAACACGGGAGACCCCCCCCCCTCCTCGCCCGGGCAGGCGGCGCTTGCGGGGAGGGGGCGGCTCGGGATCGCCCTGCTGCACGGCCTCCATGGCGGGAGAGGCCCCGGCAGCATCCCCCTCCCCCTCCCGGCTCAGGCGGACAGGAGCCTGGCGGCGGAAGGAGTAGACATGGCGGAGGGAGGGGTCCCGCAGGCCGAGCGTCAGCGGCGCCGCCCCGGACCTGACCTCCCCCAGTAGGTTGGGATGGGGCAGGAGGAGCTCGGTGGGGAGGGAGGGCGGGACGTTTGATAGAACAACACGTTCTGCGGTGGCCTCCAGCGTCTCCACCGCCACGTGTGTCCCGCCCACCGTGAGCCCCCTTTCCAGGGCCCGGTGGGCCGCCTGCTCGGCCCCCAGGAAGAACCCGGCCTTGCCGTACATCCGCGAGGCGGCTACGATGGCCGAGGGGCCGACAGCCCCGCCCATCGCACGGGTGCCCGCCTCAATGGTCATGGTAGGGTGGGCATAGCACTTCACCCCCAGCTGCCGCGTGAGCAGGCGGGAGGGCGAGGGCACCGCGGGGGCAGCGGAGCGACGGGAGGCTGCCGCCCCCACATAATGTCTTGTCTGCCCTGCCCCCGGCAGAGAGGAGGATGCCCCCGAGGTGCTGGCCAGAGAGTGGGAGGGCAGGAGGCTGGGCCTGCAGCCCTGGATGGCCCCACTCCCACCTCAGGCAGAGGGGTGGGAGGGCAGGAGGCTGGGCCTGCAGCCCTGGATGGTCCCAGTCCCACCTCAGGCAGAGGGGTGGGAGGACAGGAGACTGGGCCTGCAGCCCCGGATGGTCCCACTCCCACCTCAGGCAGAGGGGTGGGAGGACAAGAGGCTGGGCCTGCAGCCCTGGATGGTCCCACTCCCACCTCAGGCAGAGGGGCGGGAGGACAGGAGGCTGGGCCTGCAGCCCCAGGCGGTCCCACTCCCACCTCAGGCAGAGGAGTGGGAGGATAGGAGGCCGGGCCTGCAGCCCTCGATAGTCCCACTCCCACCTCAGGCAAAGGGGTGCGAGGACAGGAGGCCGGTCCTGCAGCCCTGGATGGTCCCACTCCCACCTCAGGCAGAGGGGTGAGAGGACAGGAGGCCGGGGCTGCAGCCCTGTATGGTCCCACTCCCACCTCAGGCAGACGGGTGAGAGGACAGGAGGCTGGGCCTGCAGCCCCGGATGGTCCCAGTCCACCTCAAGCATTGGGGTTGGAGGACAGGAGGCCGGGCCTGCAGCTCTGGATGGTGCCACCCACCTCAGGCAGAGGGGTGGGGGACAGGAGGCTGGGCCTGCAGCCTGGATGGTCCCAGTCCCACCTCAGGCAGAGGAGTGGGAGGACAGGAGGCCGGGCCTGCAATCCTGGATGGTCCCAGTCCCACCTCAGGCAGAGGGGTGGGGGACAGGAGGCTGGGCCGGCATCCCTGGATGGTCCCACCTCAGGAAGAGGAGTGGGAGGACAGGAGGCTGGGCCTGCAGCCCTGGATGGTCCCAGTCCCACCTCAGGCAGAGGGGTGGGAGGACAGGAGGCCGGGCCTGCAGCCCTGGATGGTCCCACTCCCACCTCAGGCAGAGGGGTGGGAGGACAGGAGGCCGGGCCTGCAGCCCTTGATGGTCCCTGTCCCACCTCAGGCAGAGGGGTGGGAGGACAGGAGGCCGGGCCTGCAGCCCTGGATGGTCCCACTCCCACCTCAGGCAGAGGGGTGGGAGGACAGGAGGCCGGGCCTGCAGCCCTGCATGGTCCCACGCCCACCTCAGGCAGAGGGGTGGGAGGACAGGAGGCTGGGCCTGCAGCCCTGGATGGTCCCGCTCCCACCTCAGGCAGAGGGATGGGAGGACAGGAGGCTGGGCCTGCAGCCCTGGATGGTCCCATTCCCACCTCAGGCAGAGGGGTGGGAGGACAGGAGGCTGGGCCTGCAGCCCTGGATGGTCCCACGCCCACCTCAGGCAGAGGGGTGGGAGGACAGGAGGCTGGGCCTGCCGCCCTGGATGGTCCCAGTCCCACCTCAGGCAGAGGGGTGGGAGGACAGGAGGCTGGGCCTGCCGCCCTGGATGGTCCCAGTCCCAAATCAGGCAGATGGGTGCGAGGACAGGTGGCTGGGCCTGCAGCCATAGGCGGTCCCACTCCCACCTCAGGCAGAGGGGTGGGACGACATGAAGCCGGGCCTGCAGTCCTGGATGGTCTCACTCCCACCTCAGGCAGAGGGGTGGGAGGACAGGAGGCCGGACCTGCATCCCTGAATGGCCCCAGTCCCACCTCAGGCAGAGGTCTGGGAGGACAGGAGGCTGGGTCTGCAGCCCTGGATGGTCCCACTCCCACCTCAGGCAGAGGGGTGGGAGGACAGGAGGCCGGGCCTGCAGCCCTGGATGGTCCCACTCCCACCTCAGGCAGAGGGGTGGGAGGACAGGAGGCTGGGCCTGCAGCCTGGTTGGTCCCACTCTCACCTCAGGCAGAGGGTTGGGAGGACAGGAGGCTGGGCCTGCAGCCTGGATTGTCACACTCCCACCTCAGGCAGAGGGGTGGAAGGACAGGAGGCCGGGCCTGCAGCCCTGGATGGTCCCACTCCCACTTCAGGCAGAGGGGTGGGAGGACAGGAGGCTGGGCCTGCAGTCCTGGATGGTCACAGTCCCACCTCAGGCAGAGGGGTGGGAGGACATGAGGCTGGGCCTGCAGCCCTGGGTGGTCACACTCCCACCTCAGGCAGAGGGGTGGGAGGACAGGAGGCCGGGCCTGCAGCCCTGGATGGTCCCACGCCCAATTCAGGCAGAGGGGTGGGAGGACAGGAGGCTGGGCCTGCAGCCCTGGATGGTCCCAGTCCCACCTCAGGCAGAGGGGTGGGAGGACAGGAGGCCGGGCCTGCAGCCCTGGATGGTCCCACTCCCACCTCAGGCAGAGGGGTGGGAGGACAGGAGGCCGGGCCTGCAGCCCTGGATGGTCCCACGCCCACCTCAGGCAGAGGGGTGGGAGGACAGGAGGCTGGGCCTGCAGCCCTGGATGGTCCCAGTCCCACCTCAGGCAGAGGGGTGGGAGGGCAGGAGGCCGGGCCTGCAGCCCTGGATGGTCCCAGTCCCACCTCAGGCAGAGGGGTGATCAAACCGTGAACTTTATCAATGATGAGAAGGCGGAGACAGTGGAAGTTTAAACTGGACAGATATTTCACAGCTGGATTCACACAATACAGACAGCAATGTATCGTAGATTGTGGAAGTGCCACAAATGTTGTCAAATGCAGGACGCGGGGTCCCTCAATGTTTCAATCTTGCTGAGAGACTGTCAGCCCACAGGGACAACATTTCTGTTTAATAGGATTGAAGCACAAGTTCAAATAGTTTCATTTCAAAGTTTAAATTAACCAGTCATTTTTCTGTGCAGCTTTCGGAATCTGTCAGTGGAATTTACTTCACACAGGCAAGTTTAACAAGTGTATGGGGAACTGATTAGAAGTTTTGATGGAGATATTCCTGCATTATGGAAATGTGTGAGATCTATTTCGGGTTGGGAAATGGATTGAGGATCAAAGGAAGCAGTTGTTTTTTAACTACATTAGACTGAGAGCCTTGAAGTTTCACAACTTCCATGTGCTGTGAGAAAGGATTGATTAACCAAGGCCTGTTATTCAAATACTTCAGACAAGTGAATAATCTACAGGAACATTGAATACACAGACAGAGACAAGCAGACACCTATAATCGGAGCTTAAACTTCACGTTTGAATGTGAAGGGCTGAAATAAACAAGAGTCCACCCTGGGATTCGGTGCAATTTGAGTTCTGCTTTTCCAAAAAATAAAAATAACTATCTGCAATGAAAAATTCCTTCGACAGGACAGAGGGATTTTGACTCTGTATTTAACCCCAGACAGTATTTGTGTTGTGAGTGTTTGATGGGCAGTGGAGATGAAGCTTGACTCTGAAACATTGGAATTCAGCCTCAGGGCTGATTTAATCAAAATGCTTCAGAATAATAATTGATATTGTACATCTCGTGTGTGTCTCAGTGACAGCTCTGAAACTTGTACAGCACAATCTCATCCTGTTTCTGTGTCTCTCTCTCTCTCTCTCTCGCTGAAATTAGCTGGTCCATTTCCTAAATTACCACCTTTCAAAAGCGCTCCATTGCCTGTGAAACAGTTTGTGATAACCAAAGGTTATGAAAAGTGCTTCAGAATTATCTGTCCCCAAGCTGCTGTGAGGATGTTCAGGGTCAGTGTGTGACTTGGGTCACACACAGGCCAGATACACCTCTCCAAGTTAAAGGTGGAGAATGGATCTTGCTCCATTTGAAAGATGTATTGACCCAGTCTGTCTGAGTTTGAGTATCTGTGTTTCTGTACACGTGTGTGTGTGTTGGGGGGGGCGGGGGGGGGGGTTATGTGTGGCATTCTTTAGGCGGCACTGGAAGTTACACGGTAGCACAGTGGTTAGCACTGCGGCCTCACAGCTCCAGAGCCCCAGGTCGAATCCCAGCTTGGGTCACAGTCTGTGCGGAGTCTGCACGTTCTCCCATTGTCCGCGTGGGTTTCTCCCGGGTGCTCCGGTTTCCCCCCTGAAGTCCCGTAGGACGTGCTGTTTGGTGAATTGGACATTATGTATTCTCCCTCAGTGTACCCGAACAGGCGCCAGAGTTTGGAGACTAGTGACTTTTCTTAGTAACTTCATTGCAGTCTGTGTGTGTGCCTGTGTGTGTGTGTGTGTGTGTGTGTGTGTCTGTGTGTGTGTGTGTGTCTGTGTGTGTGTGTGTGTATCTGTGTGTCTCAGTTTGAATTTGTTTAGTACTGATTGAAGATAATGAGATAGAAAGTTTGATAGAAAGTTTGGCAGCATTGTCGGTGTAAACAATAATGACAGAGGCAGTGTGAACCCTGAAGAGAGCGCCATACCTAGGCCCACTCCCCTACCCCGTCGCTGTCACCCCACCTAACCTGAACATCTTTAGATACTGTGGGCAATTTTGATTTATCACGGCCAACCCACCTAACCTGCACGTCTTTGGGCGGTGGGAGGAAACCGGAGCACCCGGAGGAAGCCCACGCAGACACGGGGAGGACGTCCAGACTCCGCACAGACAGTGACCTAAGCCGGGAATCGAACCTGGGATCCTGTAGCTGTGAGGCAGCAGTGCTAACCACTGTTCAGTCCCGGCTCTGGGTCACTGTCCGTGTGGAGTTTGCACATTCTCCCTGTGTCTGCGTGTGTTTCACCCCCACAACCCAAAGATGTGCAGGGCAGGTGGACTGGCCACGCTAAATTGCCCCTGAATTGGAAAAACTGAACAGGGCTCTGAATTTATTGTAAAAATCTTTTTATTGCCGTTTCCACAATTCTGTGCATTGCGGCTTGTTTACATTTCTCAGAGAGTGAAAAGGCTTTCTCTTACGTTTCTATAGTTACAAACTGTTGCCGTTCAGTTCGGCGTGTCTGCCCCCCCCCCCAACCCCCCTTTCCCTAACCCTTCCCCTCTCTCCCCCGCAGACCCTCCGTGATTCCCTTCCGGGCCGACCTGGTGTGTGACCCCCAGCTCCTTGTTTACCCCCTTACCCCCCCTTTCTTTTCTCCCTCCATCGGTTTCAGCCGTGTTCTATCAGTGGATTTGGGAGGTCCCCCCTCTCCATCCCTCTAGGTGGGGAGGTCCCCCCTCTCCATCTCTCTCGGTGGGGGGGGGGGGGTTCACCCCTCTCCATCTCTCTCGATGGGGTGGGGGTTCCCCCCTCTCCATCACTCTCGGTGGGGGGTCCCCCCTCTCCATCTCTCGGTGGGGGGTCCCCCCTCTCCATCACTCTCGGTGGGGGGTCCCCCCTCTCCATCTCTCTTGGTGGGGGGGTTCCCCCCTCTCCATCCCACTCGGTGGGGGGGGTCCCCCCTCTCCATCTCTCTCGGTGGGGGGTCCCCCCTCTCCATCACTCTCGGTGGGGGGGTGTTCCCCCTCTCCATCCCTCTCGGTGGGGGGGTTTCCCCCTCTCCCTCCCTTTCGGTGGGGGTGGGGGTTCCCCCTCTCCATCTCTCTCGGTGGGGGTGGGGGTTCCCCCCTCTCCATCCCTCTCGGTGGGGGGGGGGTTTCCCCCTCTCCATCTCACTCGGTGGGGGGGCTTCCCCCTCTCCATCCCTCTCGGTGGGGGGGGTCCCCCCTCTTAATCTCTCTCGGTGGAGGGGGTCCCCCCCCCCGCTCCATCCCTCTCGGTGGGGGGTTGGTTCCCCCCTCTCCACAACTCTCGGTGGGGGGGAGGGGATTCCCCTCCTCCATCTCTCTCGGTGTGGGGGGGGTCCCCCTCTCCATCTCTCTCGGTGGGGGGGGTTCCCCCCTCTCCATCTCTCTCGGTGGGGTGGGGGTTCCTCCCTCTCCATCCCTTTCGGTGGGGGGGTTCCCCCCTCTCCATCTCTCTCGGTGGGGGGTCCCCCCTCTCCATCTATCTCATAGAACATTATGGCGCATTACAGGCCCTTCGGCCCTCGATGTTGCGCCGACCTGTGAAACCACTCTAAAGCCCATCTACACTATTCCCTTATCGCCCATATGTCTATCCAATGACCATTTGAATGCCCTTAGAGTTGGCGAGTCCACTACTGTTGCAGGCAGGGCATTCCACGCCCTTACTACTCTCTGAGTAAAGAACCTACCTCTGACATCTGTCTTATATCTATCTCCCCTCAATTTAAAGCTATGTCCCCTCGTGCTAGACATCACCATCCGAGGAAAAAGGCTCTCACTGTCCACCCTATCCAATCCTCTGATCATCTTGTGTGCCTCAATTAAGTCACCTCTTAACCTTCTTCTCTCTAACGAAAACAGCCTCAAGTCCCTCAGCCTTTCCTCATAAGATCTTCCCTCCATACCAGGCAACATTCTGGTCAATCTCCTCTGCACTCTTTCCAATGCTTCCACATCCTTCGTATAATGCGGCGACCAGAATTGCACGCAATATTCCAAATGCGGCCGCACCAGAGTTTTGTACAGCTGCAACATGACCTCATGGCTCCGAAACTCAGACACTCTATCAATAATAGCTAACACACCGTACGCCTTCTTAACAACCCTCTTAACCTGAGTGGCAACTTTCAGGGATCTATGTACATGGACACTGAGATTTCTCTGCTCATCCACACTGCCAAGAATCTTATCATTAGCACCGTACTCTGTCTTCCTGTTATTCCTTCCTAAATGAATCACCTCACACTTTTCTGCTTTAAACTCTATTTGCCACCTCTCAGCCCAGCGCTGCAGCTTATCTATGTCCCTCTGTAACTTGTAACATCCTTCCGCACTGTCGACAACAGCACCGACTTTCGTGTCATCTGCAAATTTACTCACCCATCCTTCTACGCCCTCCTCCAGGTCATTTATAAAAATGACAAACAGCAGTGGCCCCAAAACAGATCCTTGTGGTACACCACTAGTAACTGGACTCCAGTCTGAACACTTCCCATCAACCACCACCCTTTGTCTTCTTCCAGGTAGCCAATTTCTGATCCAAACTGCTAAATCTCCCTGAATCCCATGCTTCCGTATTTTCTGCAGTAGCCTACCGTGGGGAACCTTGTCAAATGCTTTACTGAAATCCATATACACCACATCAACTGCTTTACCCTCATCCACCTGTTTCTCAACTTCTCAAAGAACCCTATATGGTTTGTGAGGCACAACCGACCCTTCACGAAACCGTTTTGACTATGTCTAATCAAATTATTCCTTTCCAGATGATTATACACCCTATCTCTTATAAACCTTTCCAAGATTTTGCCCACAGCAGAAGTTAGACTCACTGGTCTATATTTACCGGGGTTGTCTCTACTCTCCTTCTTGAACAAGGGGACAACATTTGCTATCCTCCAGTCTTCTGGCACTATTCCTGTTGACAAAGATGACTTAAAGATCAAAGCCAAAGGCTCTGTAATCTCCTCCCTAGCTTCCCAGAGAATCCTAGGATAAATCGTATCCGGCCCAGGGGACTTATCAATTTTCACCCTTTCCAGAATAGTTAACACCTCCTCCTTATGAACCTCAAGCCCTTCTAGTATAGTAGCCTGAATCACAGTATTCTCCTCGTCAACATTGACTTTTTGCTGTGTGAATAGTGATGAAAAATATTCATATAGCACCTCGCCTATCTCCTCGGACTCCAAGCACAACTTCCCACTACTGTCCTTGACTGGCCCTACTCTTACCCTAGTCATTCTTTTATTCCTGACATATCTACAGAAAGCTTTAGGGTTATCCTTGATCCTACCTTCCAAAGACTTCTCATGTCCCCTCCTGGCTCTTCTTAGCTCTCTCTTTAGGTCCTTCTTAGCTAACTTGTAACTCTCGTGCGCCCTTACTGAACCTTCATGTCTCATCTTTACATCCGTCTCCTTCCTTCTTCCTCTAGACAAGTGTTTCAACTGCCTTAGTAAACCACGGTTCCCTTGCTCGACCACTTCCTCCCTGCCTGACAGGTACATACTTATCAAGGACACACAGTAGCTGTTCCTTGCACAAGCTCCACATTTCCATTGTGCCCATCCCCTGCAGTTTTCCTCTCCGTCTCGGTGGGGGTGGGGGAAGGGTCCCCCCTCTCCATCTCTCTCGGTGGGTAGGGGGTTCCCGCCTCTCCATCTCCCTCGGTGGGGGGGTCCCCCTCTCCATCTCTCTCGGTGGGGGAGTCCCCCCTCTCCATCTCTCTCGGTGGGGGGTCCCCCCTCTACATCTCTCTCGTTGGGGTGGGTCCACCCTCTCCATCTCTCTCGGTGGGGGAGTCCCCCCTCTACATCTCTCTCGGTGGGGTCAGGGTTCCCCCTTCTCCATCTCTCTCGGTAGAGGGGGGGCCCCCCTCCATCTCTCTCGCCAGGGGGGGTCCACCCTCTCCATCTCTCTCGGTGGAGGGGGAGTTCCTCCCTCTCCATCTCTCTCGGTGGGTGGGGGGTTCCCGCCTCTATCTCTCTCGGTGGGGGGGTCCCCCCTCTCCATCTCTCTCGCTGGGGGAGTCCCCCCTCTCCATCTCTCTCGGCGGGGGGAGGGGGGGTCCACCCTCTCCATCTCTCTCGGTGGAGGGGGAGTTCTCCCCTCTCCATCTCTCTCGGTGGGGGCAGGGTTCACCCCTCTCCATCTCTCTCGGCAGGGGGGGGGGTCCACCCTCTCCATCTCTCTCGGTGGAGGGGGAGTTTCCCCCTCTCCATCTCTCTCGCTGGGGGAGTCCCCCCTCTCCATCTCTCTCGGTGGGGGGTCCACCCTCTCCATCTCTCTCAGTGGAGGGGGGGTTCCCCCCTCTCCATCTCTCCCGGTGGGGGGGGGGTGTGGTTCCACCCTCTCCATCTCTCTCTCGGTGCGGGGGGGTTCCCCTTTCTCCATCACGCTTTGTGGGGGGTCTCCTTCTCCATCTCTCTCGGTGGGTGGAGGGGGGTTCCACCCACTCCATCTCTCTCTGTGGGGGGGGTCCCCCTTCATCTCGCTCGGTGGGGTGGGGTTCCCCTTCTCCATCTCTCTCGGTGTGGGGGGGTTCCCCTTCTCCATCTATCTCGGCGGGGGGGGGGGGGGGGGAGGGTGTTCTCCCCTCTCCATTTCTCTCGGTCTCTGCGTCTCTCCGTCTGTCTCTGGGACTCTGCCAAAACAAAATCCACAATCAGCAGTCGGCCATTTTATGTCAGTTCACCGGAGTCATTTTCTGTCAGTTCACAGTGGCCATTTTACATCAGTTCGCGATAGCCATTAGTATGTCAGTTCATAATGGACATTGTATGTCAGTTCAAGGTGGCCATTTTATGTCGGTTCACGGGAGCCATTTTATGTCAGTTAACAATGGACAGTTCATGTCAGTTCACGGGGGCCTTTTTAGGTCAGGTCGCAATGGCCATTTTATATCAGTTCACGGTGGCCATTGTATATCAGTTCACAATGGCCATTTTATGTCAGTTCACAATGGCCATTTTATGTCAGTTCACAATAGCCATTTTATGTCAATTTGCAATGGCCATTTTATGTCAGTTCACGGTGGCCATTGTATGTCAGTTCAGAATGGCCATTTTATGTCAATTTGCAATGGACAGTTTATGTCGGTTCACGGGGGCCATTTTAATCTCAATTCACGGTGGCCATTTTATGTCAGCTCGCGGTGGCCATTTTATGTCAGTTCACAATGGCCATTTTATGTCAGTTCACAGGGGCCATTTTATGTCAGTTCACAGGGGCCATTTTATGTCAGGTCGCAATGGCCATTTTATGTCAGTTCATAATGGACAGTTTATGTCAGTTCACGGGGGCCATTTTATGTCAGGTCGCAATAACCATTGTATGTCAGTTCAGAATGGACAGTTCATGTCAGTTCACAATGGCCATTTTATGTCAGTTCACGGGGGCCATTTTATGTCAGGTCGCAATGGCCATTTTATGTCAGTTCACGGGGGCCATTTTATGTCAGTTCACATTGGCCATTTTATGTCAGTTCACGGGGGCCATTGTATGTCAGTTCACAATGGCCATTTTATATCAGTTCACGGTGGCCATTGTATATCAGTTCACAATGGCCATTTTATGTCAGTTGACAATGGCCATTTTATGTCAGTTCACAAGAGCCATTTTATGTCAATTTGCAATGGCCATTTTATGTCAGTTCACGGTGGCCATTGTATGTAAGTTCAGAATGGCCATTTTATGTCAATTTGCAATGGACAGTTTATGTCGGTTCACGGGGGCCATTTTATCTCAATTCACGGTGGCCATTTTATGTCAGCTCGCGGTGGCCATTTTATGTCAGTTCACAGTGGCCATTTTATGTCAGTTCACAGGGGCCATTTGATGTCAGGTCGCAATGGCCATTTTATGTCAGTTCATAATGGACAGTTTATGTCAGTTCACGGGGGCCATTTTATGTCAGGTCGCAATAACCATTGTATGTCAGTTCAGAATGGACAGTTTATGTCAGTTCACAATGGCCATTTTATGTCAGTTCACGGGGGCCATTTTATGTCAGGTCGCAATGGCCATTTTATGTCAGTTCACAATGGCCATTTTATGTCAGTTCACAATGGACAGTTAATGTCAGTTCACGGGGGCCATTTTATGTCAGTTCACAATGGACAGTTTATGTCAGTTCATGGGGGCCATTTTATGTCAGGTCGCAATAACCATTTTATGTCAGTTCAGAATGGACAGTTTATGTCAGTTCATGGGGGCCTTTTTATGTCAGGTCGCAAAGGCCATTGTATGTCAGTTCACAATGGCCATTTTATGTCAGTTGACGGGGTCCATTGTATGTCAGTTCACATTGGCCATTGTATGTCAGTTCACAATGGCCATTTTATGTCAGTTTGCAATGGCCATATTTTCTCAGTTGACGGTGGCCATTTTGTGTCAGCTCGCGGTGGCCATTTTATGTCAGTTCACAGTGGCCATTTTATGTCAGTTCACAGGGGCCATTTTATGTCAGTTCACAGGGGCCATTTTATGTCAGGTCGCAATGGCCATTTTATGTCAGTTCATAATGGACAGTTTATGTCAGTTCACGGGGGCCATTTTATGTCAGGTCGCAATAACCATTGTATGTCAGTTCAGAATGGACAGTTTATGTCAGTTCACAATGGCCATTTTATGTCAGTTCACGGGGGCCATTTTATGTCAGGTCGCAATGGCCATTTTATGTCAGTTCACAATGGCCATTTTATGTCAGTTCACGGGGGCCTTTTTATGTCAGGTCGCAATGGCCATTTAAGTCAGTTCACGGGGGCCATTTTATGTCAGTTCACATTGGCCATTTTATGTCAGTTCACGGGGGCCATTGTATGTCAGTTCACAATGGCCATTTTATATCAGTTCACGGTGGCCATTGTATATCAGTTCACAATGGCCATTTTATGTCAGTTCACAATGGCCATTTTATGTCAGTTCACAAGATTCATTTTATGTCAATTTGCAATGGCCATTTTATGTCAGTTCACGGTGGCCATTGTATGTAAGTTCAGAATGGCCATTTTATGTCAATTTGCAATGGACAGTTTATGTCGGTTCACGGGGGCCATTTTATCTCAATTCACGGTGGCCATTTTATGTCAGCTCGCGGTGGCCATTTTATGTCAGTTCACAGTGGCCATTTTATGTCAGTTCACAGGGGCCATTTGATGTCAGGTCGCAATGGCCATTTTATGTCAGTTCATAATGGACAGTTTATGTCAGTTCACGGGGGCCATTTTATGTCAGGTCGCAATAACCATTGTATGTCAGTTCAGAATGGACAGTTTATGTCAGTTCACAATGGCCATTTTATGTCAGTTCACGGGGGCAATTTTATGTCAGGTCGCAATGGCCATTTTATGTCAGTTCACAATGGCCATTTCATGTCAGTTCACAATGGACAGTTAATGTCAGTTCACGGGGGCCATTTTATGTCAGTTCACAATGGACAGTTTATGTCAGTTCATGGGGGCCATTTTATGTCAGGTCGCAATAACCATTTTATGTCAGTTCAGAATGGACAGTTTATGTCAGTTCATGGAGACCTTTTTATGTCAGGTCGCAAAGGCCATTGTATGTCAGTTCACAATGGCCATTTTATGTCAGTTGACGGGGTCCATTGTATGTCAGTTCACATTGGCCATTGTATGTCAGTTCACAATGGCCATTTTATGTCAGTTTGCAATGGCCATATTTTCTCAGTTGACGGTGGCCATTTTGTGTCAGTTCACGGTGGCCATTGTATGTCAGTTCACAATGGCCATTTTATGTCAGTTTGCAATGGCCATTTTATCTCAGTTGCGGTGGCCAGTTCATGTTTGGTTCACGGGTGCCGTGTTATGTCAGTTCACAGTGGCCATTTTATGTCAGTTCACGGGGTCCATTTTATGTCAGTTCACAATGGCCATTTTATGTCAGTTCACAATGGCCATTTTATGTCAGTTCACAATGGACAGTTTATGTCAGTTCACGGGGGCCCTTTTATGTCAGTTCACAATGGCCATTGTATGTCAGTTCACAATGGCCATTTTATGTCAGTTTGTAATGGCTATTTTTTCTCAGTTGACGGTGGCCATTTTGTGTCAGTTCACGGTGGCCATTGTATGTCAGTTCACAATGGCCATTTTATGTCAGTTTGCAATGGCCATTTTATCTCAGTTGCGGTGGCCAGTTCATGTTGGTTCACGGGGGCCATGTTATGTAAATTCACGGTGGCCATTTTATGTCCGTTCACGGGGGCCATTTTACGTCAGTTCATGGTGGCTATTGTATGTCAGTACACAATTGTCATTTTATGTCAGTTCACGGTGGTCATTTTATCTCAGTTCACAGTGGCCATTTTATGTCAGCTCGCAATGGCCATTTTATTCAGTCGATGGGGGGCATTTCATGTCAGTACATGGTGGCCATTTTATGTCAGTTCACGGTGGTCATTTTATGTCGGTTGACGGGGGCCATTTTATGTCAGCTCGCAATGGCCATTTTATGTCAGTTCACGGTGGCCATTGTATGAGAGTTCATGGCGTCCATTGTAAGTCAGTTCACAATGCACAGTTTATGTCAGTTCACGGGGGCCCTTTTATGTCAGGTCGCAATGGCCATTTTATGTCAGTTCACGGTGGTCATTTTATCTCAGTTCACAGTGGCCATTTTATGTCAGTTCACGGGGGCCATTTTATTCAGTCGATGGGGGGCATTTCATGTCAGTACATGAAGGCCATTTTATGTCAGTTCACGGTGGTCATTTTATGTCGGTTGACGGGGGCCATTTTATGTCAGCTCGCAATGGCCATTTTATGTCAGTTCACGGTGGCCATTGTATGAGAGTTCATGGCGTCCATTGTATGTCAGTTCACAATGGACAGTTTATGTCAGTTCACAATGGCCATTTTATGTCAGTTCATGGTGGCCATTGTATGTCAGTTCACAATGGCCATTGTATGTCAGTTCACAATGGCCATTTTATGTCAGTTCACAATGGCCATTTTATGTCAGTTCATGGTGGCCATTGTATGTCAGTTCACAATGGCCATTGTATGTCAGTTCACAATGGCCATTTTATGTCAGTTCACGGAGTCCATTTTATGTCAGTTCACAATGGCCATTTTATGTAAGTTCACGGTGGCCATTGTATGTCAGTTCACAATAGTCATTTTATGTCTGTTCACAATGGCCATTTTATGTCTGTTCACAATGGCCATTTTATGTCAGTTCATGGTGGCCATTGTATGTCAGTTCATGGTGGCCATTGTATGTCAGTTCACCATGGCCATTGTATGTCAGTTCACAATGGCCATTTTACGTCAGGTTGCAATGGCCATTTTATTTCAGTTGACGGTGGCCATTTTATGTCAGTTCATGGGGGCCCTTTTATGTCAGGTCGCAATGGCCATTTTATGTCAGTCCACGGGGGCCATTGTATGTCAGTTCACAATGGCCATTTCATGTCAGTTCACAATGGCCATTTTATGTCAGTTCATGTTGGCCATTGTATGTCAGTTCACAATGGCCATTGTATGTCAGTTCACAATGGCCATTTTATGTCAGTTCACAATGGCCATTTTATGTCAGTTCATGGTGGCCATTGTATGTCAGTTCACAATGGCCATTGTATGTCAGTTCACAATGGCCATTTTATGTCAGTTCACGGAGTCCATTTTATGTCAGTTCACAATGGCCATTTTATGTAAGTTCACGGTGGCCATTGTATGTCAGTTCACAATAGTCATTTTATGTCTGTTCACAATGGCCATTTTATGTCTGTTCACAATGGCCATTTTATGTCAGTTCATGGTGGCCATTGTATGTCAGTTCATGGTGGCCATTGTATGTCAGTTCACCATGGCCATTGTATGTCAGTTCACAATGGCCATTTTACGTCAGGTTGCAATGGCCATTTTATTTCAGTTGACGGTGGCCATTTTATGTCAGTTCACGGTGGCCATTGTATGTCAGATCACAATGGCCATTTTATGTCAGTTTGCAATGTCCATTTAATCTCAGTTGTGGTGGCCAGTTCATGTTGGTTCACGGGGGCCATTTTATGTCAGTTCACGGTGGCCATTTTATGTCAGTTCACGGGGGCCCATTTATTCAGTCGAAGGGGCCATTTAATGTCAGTACACGGTGGCCATTTTATGTCAATTCACGGTGGTCATTTTATGTCGTTTGAAGGTGGCCATTTTATTTCAGCTCGCAATGGCCATTTTATGTCAGTTCACGGTGGCCATTGTATGTCAGTTCACGGCGGCCATTTTATGTCAGGTCACGGTGTCTATTTTATGTCAGCTCACGGCAGCCATTTTATGTTCATTCACAGTGGCCATTTTATGTCAGTTCACGGCAGCCATTTTATGTCAGTTCACGGTGGTCATTTCATGTCAGTTCACAGCAGCCATTTTATGTCAGTTCACAGCAGCCATTTTATGTCAGTTCACAGTGGCCATTTTATGTCAGTTCACGGCAGCCTTTTTATGTCAGTGCACGGCAACCATTTCTGGCAATTTTCAGCCATCCCACAGCCAGCACTGCCAGTGCTCCCCCACACAGCCAGCACTGTCAGTGCTCCCCCACACAGCCAGCACTGTCAGTGCTCCCCCACACAGCCAGCACTGCCCGTGCTACCCCCACACAGCCAGCACTGCCAGTGCTCCCCCCACACAGCCAGCACTGCCCGTGCTCCACCCACACAGCCAGCACTGGCAGTGCTCCCCCACACAGCCAACACTGTCAGTGCTCCCCACACAGCCAGCACTGACAGTGCTCCCCACACAGCCAGCACTGTCAGTGCTCCCACCACACAGCCAGCACTGTCAGTGCTCACACCACACAGCCAGCACTGTCAGTGCTCCCCCCCACAGCCAGCACTGTCAGTGCTCCCACCACACAGCCAGCACTGTCAGTGCTCCCCCCACAGCCAGCACTGTCAGTGCTCCCACCACACAGCCAGCACTGTCAGTGCTCCCACCACACAGCCAGCACTGTCAGTGCTCCCACCACACAGCCAGCACTGTCAGTGCTCCCACCACACAGCCAGCACTGTCTGTGCTCCCACCCCACAGCCAGCACTGTCAGTGCTCCCCCACACAGCCAGCACTATCAGTGCTCCCCCCACACAGCCAGCACTGTCAGTGCTCCCCCACACAGACAGCACTGTCAGTGCTCCCCCACACAGCCAGCACTGTCAGTGCTCCCCCACACAGACAGCACTGTCATTGCTCCCCCCACACAGCCAGCACTGTCAGTGCTCCCACCATACAGCCCACACTGTCAGTGCTCCCCACAGAGCCAGCACTGTCTGTGCTCCTCCCACTCAGCCAGCACTGTCAGTGCTCCCCCACACAGCCAGCACTGTCAGTGCTCCCCCACACAGCCAGCACTGTCAGTGCTCCCCCCACACAGCCAGCACTGTCAGTGCTCCCACAACACAGCCAGCACAGCCAGTGCTCACACCACACAGCCAGCACTGTCAGTGCACGCCCACACAGACAGCACTGTCAGTGCTCCCACCACGCAGCCAGCATTGTCAGTGCTCCCACCACACAGCCAGCACTGTCAGTGCTCCCACCACACAGCCAGCACTGTCAGTGCTCCCACCACACAGCCAGCACTGTCAGTGCTCCCAACACACAGCCAGCACTGTCAGTGCTCCCCACACACAGCAAGCACTGTCAGTGCTCCCACCACACAGCCAGCACTGTCAGTGCTCCCCCCACACAGCCAGCACTGTCAGTGCTCCCCCCACACAGCCAGCACTGTCAGTGCTCCCACCACACAGCCAGCATTGTCAGTGCTCCCCACACAGCCAGCACTGCCAGTGCTCCCCCCACACAGCCAGCACTGTCAGTGCTCCCCACCCAGCCAGCACTGTCAGTGCTCCCCCCACACAACCAGCACTGTCAATGCTTCCACAACACAGCCAGCACAATCAGTGCTCCCCCCCACACAGCCAGCATTGTCAGTGCTCCCCACACAGCCAGCACTGTCAGTGCTCCCCCCACACAGCCAGCACTGTCAGGGCTCCCACCACACAGCCAGCACTGTCAGTCCTCCCCCCCATACAGCCAGCACTGTCAGTTCTCCCCCACAAAGCCAGCACTGTCAGTGCTTCCCCCCACACAGGCAGCACTGTCAGTTCTCTCACCCCACAGCCAGCACTGTCAGTGCTCCCTCACAAAGCCAGCACTGTCAGTGCTTCCCCCCACAAAGCCAGCACTGTCAGTGCTTCCCCCCACACAGGCAGCACTGTCCGTGCTCCCCCCACACAGCCAGCACTGTCTGTGCTCCCACCACACAGCCAGCACTGTCAGTGCTCCCCCACAGAGCCAACACTGTCAGTACTCCCCCACAGAGCCAGCACTGTCAGTGCTCCCACAACACAGACAGCACTGCCAGTGGTCCCCCACACAGCCAGCACTGTCAGTGCTCCCCCCCACACAGCCAGCAGTGTCAGTGCTTCCCCCACACATCCAGCACTGTCAGGGCTCCCACACACACAGCCAGCACTGTCAGTGCTCCCACCGCACAGCCAGCACTGTCAGTGCTCCCCCCACACAGACAGCACTGTAAGTGCTCCCCCACACAGGCAGCAGTGTCAGTGCTCCCACCATACAGCCCACACTGTCTGTGCTCCTCCCACACAGCCAGCACTGTCAGTGCTCCCCCACACAGCCAGCACTGTCAGTGCTCCCCCCACACAGCCAGCACTGTCAGTGCTCCCCCCACACAGCCAGCACTGTCAGTGCTCCCTCCCCACACAGCCACCACTGTCAGTGCTCCCCCCACACAGCCAGCACTGCCAGTGCTCCCACCACACAGCACGCACTGTCAGTGCTCCCCCACAGAGCCAACACTGTCAGTGCTCCCACCACACAGCCAGCACTGTCAGTGCTCCCCCCACGCAGACAGCACTGTCAGTGCTTCCCCAATACAGCCAGCACTGTCAGGGCTCCCCCCACACAGCCATCACTGTCAGTGCTCCCCCACACAGCCAGCACTGTCAGTGCTCCCCCACACAGCCAGCACTGTCAGTGCTCCCACCACACAGCCAGCACAGCCAGTGCTCACACCACACAGCCAGCACTGTCAGTGCACGCCCACACAGACAGCACTGTCAGTGCTCCCACCACCCAGCCAGCATTGTCAGTGCTCCCACCACACAGCCGGCACTGTCAGTGCTCCCACCACACAGCCAGCACTGCCAGTGCTCACACCACACAGCCAGCACTGTCAGTGCTCCCCCCACACAGCCAGCACTGTCAGTGCTCCCACCACACAGCCAGCATTGTCAGTGCTCCCCACACAGCCAGCACTGCCAGTGCTCCCCCCACACAGCCAGCACTGTCAGTGCTCCCCACCCAGCCAGCACTGTCAGTGCTCCCCCCACACAGCCAGCACTGTCAATGCTTCCACAACACAGCCAGCACAGTCAGTGCTCCCCCCCACACAGCCAGCATTGTCAGTGCTCCCCACACAGCCAGCACTGTCAGTGCTCCCCCCACACAGCCAGCACTGTCAGGGCTCCCACCACACAGCCAGCACTGTCAGTCCTCCCCCATACAGCCAGCACTGTCAGTTCTCCCCCACAAAGCCAGCACTGTCAGTGCTTCGCCCCACACAGGCAGCACTGTCAGTTCTCTCACCCCACAGCCAGCACTGTCAGTGCTCCCTCACAAAGCCAGCACTGTCAGTGCTTCCCCCCACAAAGCCAGCACTGTCAGTGCTTCCCCCCACACAGGCGGCACTGTCAGTTCTCTCACCCCACAGCCAGCACTGTCAGTGCTCCCTCACAAAGCCAGCACTGTCAGTGCTTCCCCCCACAAAGCCAGCACTGTCAGTGCTTCCCCCCACACAGGCAGCACTGTCTGTGCTCCCACCACACAGCCAGCACTGTCAGTGCTCCCCCACAGAGCCAACACTGTCAGTACTCCCCCACAGAGCCAGCACTGTCAGTGCTCCCACAACACAGACAGCACTGCCAGTGGTCCCCCACACAGCCAGCACTGTCAGTGCTCCCCCCCACACAGCCAGCAGTGTCAGTGCTTCCCCCAACCAGCCAGCACTGTCAGGGCTCCCACACACACAGCCAGCACTGTCAGTGCTCCCACCGCACAGCCAGCACTGTCAGTGCTCCCCCCACACAGACAGCACTGTAAGCGCTCCCCACACAGGCAGCACTGCCATTGCTCCCCCCACACAGCCAGCACTGTCAGTGCTCCCACCATACAGCCCACACTGTCAGTGCTCCCCACAGAACCAGCACTGTCTGTGCTCCTCCCACACAGCCAGCACTGTCAGTGCTCACCCCACACAGCCAACACTGTCAGTACTCCCCCACAGAGCCAGCACTGTCAGTGCTCCCACAACACAGACAGCACTGCCAGTGGTCCCCCACACAGCCAGCACCGTCAGTGCTCCCCACAGAGCCAGCACTGTCAGTGCTCCCCACACAGCCAGCACTGTCAGTGCTCCCCCCACACAGCCAACACTGTCAGTACTCCCCCACAGAGCCAGCACTGTCAGTGCTCCCACAACACAGACAGCACTGCCAGTGGTCCCCCACACAGCCAGCACTGTCAGTGCTCCCCCCCACACAGCCAGCAGTGTCAGTGCTTCCCCCACACAGCCAGCACTGTCAGGGCTCCCACACACACAGCCAGCACTGTCAGTGCTCCCACCGCACAGCCAGCACTGTCAGTGCTCCCCCACACAGACAGCACTGTCATTGCTCCCCCCACAGAGCCAGCACTGTCTGTGCTCCTCCCACACAGCCAGCACTGTCAGTGCTCCCCCACACAGCCAGCACTGTCAGTGCTCCCCCCACACAGCCAGCACTGTCAGTGCTCCCCCCACACAGCCAGCACTGTCAGTGCTCCCACACCACAGCCAGCACTGTCAGTGCTCCCCCCACACAGCCAGCACAGTCAGTGCTCCCCCACACAGCCAGCACTGTCAGTGCTCCCTCCCCACACTGCCAGCACTGTCAGTGCTCTCCCACACAGCCAGCACTGTCAGTGCTCCCCCCACACAGCCAGCACTGTCAGTGCTCCCACACCACAGCCAGCACGGTCACTGCTCCCCCACACAGCCAGCACTGTCAGTGCTCCCTCCCCACACAGCCACCACTGTCAGTGCTCCCCCCACACAGCCAGCACTGCCAGTGCTCCCACCACACAGCCAGCACTGTCAGTGCTCCCACCACACAGCACGCACTGTCAGTGCTCCCACACCACAGCCAGCACTGTCAGTGCTCCCCCCACACAGCCAGCACAGTCAGTGCTCCCCCACACAGCCAGCACTGTCAGTGCTCCCTCCCCACACAGCCAGCACTGTCAGTGCTCTCCCACACAGCCAGCACTGTCAGTGCTCCCCCCACACAGCCAGCACTGTCAGTGCTCCCACACCACAGCCAGCACGGTCACTGCTCCCCCACACAGCCAGCACTGTCAGTGCTCCCTCCCCACACAGCCACCACTGTCAGTGCTCCCCCCACACAGCCAGCACTGCCAGTGCTCCCACCACACAGCCAGCACTGTCAGTGCTCCCACCACACAGCACGCACTGTCAGTGCTCCCCCACAGAGCCAACACTGTCAGTGCTCCCACCACACAGCCAGCACTGTCAGTGCTCCCCCCACGCAGACAGCACTGTCAGTGCTTCCCCAATACAGCCAGCACTGTCAGGGCTCCCCCCACACAGCCATCACTGTCAGTGCTCCCCCACACAGCCAGCACTGTCAGTGCTCCCCAAACACAGCCAGCACTGTCAGTGCTCCCACACCTACAACCAGCACTGTCAGTGCTCCCACCACACAGCCAGCACTGTCAGTGCTCCCCCCACACAGACACCACTGTCAGTGATACCCCCACTCAGCCAGCACTGTCAGAGCTCCCCACAGAGCCAGCACTGTCAGTGCTCCCAACACACAGACAGCACTGTCAGTGCTCCCCCACACAGCCAGCACTGTCAGTTCTCTCACCACACAGCCAGCACTGTCAGTTCTCCCACCACACAGACAGCACTGTCAGTGCTCCCACCACACAGCCATCACTGTCAGTGCTCCCACCGCACAGCCAGCACTGTCAGATCTCCCCCCCACACAGCCAGCATTGTCAGTGCTCCCCACACAGCCAGCACTGTCAGTGCTCCCACCACACAGCCAGCACTGTCAGTGATCCCCCCACACAGACAGCACTGTCAGTGCTCTCACCATACAGCCAGCACTGTCAGTGCTCCACCCTCACAGCCAGCACTGTCAGTGCTCCCCCCACACAGCCAGCACTGTCAGTGCTCCCCACACAGCCAGCACTGTCAGTGCTCCCCCACACAGCCAGCACTGTCAATGCTCTCCCACACTACCAGCACTGTCAGTGCTCCCTCCCCACACAGCCAGCACTGTCAGTGCTCCCCCCACACAGCCAGCACTGCCAGTGCTCCCACCACACAGCCAGCACTGTCAGTGCTCCCACCACACAGCCAGCACTGTCAGTGCTCCCCCACAGAGCCAATGTCAGTGATCCCACCACACAGCCAGCACTGTCAGTGCTCCCACCACACAGCCAGCACTGTCAGTGCTCCCCCACAGAGCCAATGTCAGTGCTCCCACCACACAGCCAGCACTGTCAGTGCTTCCCCAGACACAGCAAGCACTGTCAGTGCTCCCCCCACACAGCCATCACTGTCAGTGCTCCCCCACACAGCCAGCACTGTCAGTGCTCCCCAAACACAGCCAGCACTGTCAGTGCTCCCCCATACAGCCAGCACTGGCAGTGCTCCCCCACACAGCCAGCACAGTCAGTGCTCCCCCTCACAGCCAGCACTGTCAGTGCTCCCCCCAGACAGCCAGCACTGTCAGTGCTCCCCACACACATCCAGCACTGTCAGTGCTCCCACCACACAGCCAGGACTGTCAGTGCTCCCACAACACAGCCGGCATTGTCTGTGCTTCACACACAGACAGCAATGTCAGTGCTCCCCTCACACAGCCAGCACTGTCAGTGCTCCCACCACACAGCCAGTACTGTCAGTGCTCCCCCCAGACAGCCAGCACTGTCAGTGCTCCCCACACACATCCAGCACTGTCAATGCTCCCACCACACAGCCAGCACTGTCAGTGCTCCCACAACACAGCCAGCATTGTCAGTGCTTCACACACAGACAGCAATGTTAGTGCTCCACCACACAGCCAGCACTGTCAGTTCTCCCACCACACAGACAGCACTGTCAGTGCTCCCCCACACAGACAGCACTGTCAGTGCTCCCCCACACAGCCAGCACTGTCAGTGCTCCCCAAACACAGCCAGCACTGGCAGTGCTCCCCCATACAGCCAGCACTGGCAGTGCTCCCCCACACAGCCAGCACAGTCAGTGCTCCCCCTCACAGCCAGCACTGTCAGTGCTCCCCCCAGACAGCCAGCACTGTCAGTGCTCCCCACACACATCCAGCACTGTCAGTGCTCCCACCACACAGCCAGCACTGTCAGTGCTCCCACAACACAGCCGGCATTGTCAGTGCTTCACACACAGACAGCAATGTCAGTGCTCCCCTCACACAGCCAGCACTGTCAGTGCTCCCACCACACAGCCAGTACTGTCAGTGTTCCCCCCAGACAGCCAGCACTGTCAGTGCTCCCCACACACATCCAGCACTGTCAGTGCTCCCACCACACAGCCAGCACTGTCAGTGCTCCCACAACACAGCCAGCATTGTCAGTGCTCCCACCACACAGCCAGCACTGTCAGTGCTCCCCCCCACGCAGACAGCACTGTCAGTGCTCCCCCACACAGCCAGTACTGACAGTGCTCCCCCACTCAGCCAGCACTGCCAGCGCTGCTCCTACACAGCCAGCACTGTCAGTGTCCTACCCCCACACAGACAGCACTGTCAGTGCTCCACCACACAGCCAGCACTGTCAGTTCTCCCACCACACAGACAGCACTGTCAGTGCTCCCACCACACAGCCATCACTGTCAGTGCTCCCACCGCACAGCAGCACTGTCAGTGCTCCCAACACAGCCAGCACTATCAGTGCTCCCCCACACAGCCAGTACTGGCAGTGCTCCCCCACACAGCCAGCACAGTCAGTGCTCCCCCCACACAGCCAGCACTGTCAGTGCTCCCCCCAGACAGCCAGCACTGTCAGTGCTCCCCACACACATCCAGCACTGTCAGTGCTCCCACCACACAGCCAGCACATTCAGTGCTCCCACAACACAGCCAGCATTGTCAGTGCTTCACACACAGACAGCAATGTCAGTGCTCCCCCCACACAGCCAGCACTGTAAGTGCTCCCACCACACAGCCAGCACTGTCAGTGCTCCCGCCACACAGACAGCAATGTCAGTGCTCCCCTCACACAGCCAGCACTGTCAGTGCTCCCACCACACAGCCAGTACTGTCAGTGCTCCCCACACACATCCAGCACTGTCAGTGCTCCCCCCACACAGCCAGCACTGTCAGTGCTCCCACCACACAGCCAGCATTGCCAGTGCTCCCCACACAGCCAGCACTGCCAGTGCTCCCCCCACACAGCCAGCACTGTCAGTGCTCCCCACCCAGCCAGCACTGTCAGTGCTCCCCCTACACAGCCAGCACTGTCAATGCTCCCACAACACAGCCAGCACTGTCAGAGCTCCCCCCCACACAGCCAGCATTGTCAGTGCTCCCCACACAGCCAGCACTGTCAGTGCTCCCACCACACAGCCAGCACTGTCAGTGATCCCCCCACACAGACAGCACTGTCAGTGCTCTCACCATACAGTCAGCAGTGTCAGTGCTCCACCCTCACAGCCAGCACTGTCAGTGCTCCCCCCCGCACAGCCAGCACTGTCAGTGCTCCCCACACAGCCAGCACTGTCAGTGCTCCCCCACACAGCCAGCACTGTCAATGCTCCCCCACACAGCCAGCACTGTCAGTGCTCCCTCCCCACGCAGCCACCACTGTCAGTGCTCCCCCCACACAGCCAGCACTGCCAGTGCTCCCACCACACAGCCAGCACTGTCAGTGCTCCCACCACACAGCACGCACTGTCAGTGCTCCCCCACAGAGCCAACACTGTCAGTGCTCCCACCACACAGCCAGCACTGTCAGTGCTCACCCCACACAGCCAGCACTGTCAGGGCTCCCCCACACAGCCATCACTGTCAGTGCTCCCCCACACAGCCAGCACTGTCAGTGCTCCCCAAACACAGCCAGCACTGTCAGTGCTCCCAACACAGCCAGCACTGTCAGTGCTCCCCCACACAGCCAGCACTGGCAGTGCTCCCCCACACAGCCAGCACAGTCAGTGCTCCCCCCACACAGCCAGCACTGTCAGTGCTCCCCCCCAGACAGCCAGCACTGTTAGTGCTCCCCACACACATCCAGCACTGTCAGTGCTCCCACCACACAGCCAGCACATTCAGTGCTCCCACAACACAGCCAGCATTGTCAGTGCTTCACACACAGACAGCAATGTCAGTGCTCCCCCCACACAGCCAGCACTGTAAGTGCTCCCACCACACAGCCAGCACTGTCAGTGCTCCCGCCACACAGCCAGCACTGTCAGTGCTCCCACCACACAGCCAGCACTGTCAGTGCTCCCTCCACACAGCCAGCACTGTCCGTGCTCCCACAACACAGCCAGCATTGTCAGTGCTTCACACACAGACAGCAATGTCAGTGCTCCCCTCACACAGCCAGCACTGTCAGTGCTCCCACCACACAGCCAGTACTGTCAGTGCTCCCCACACACATCCAGCACTGTCAGTGCTCCCACCACACAGCCAGCACTGTCAGTGCTCCCACAACACAGCCAGCATTGTCAGTGCTTCACACACAGACAGCAATGTCAGTGCTCCCCTCACACAGCCAGCACTGTCAGTGCTCCCACCACACAGCCAGTACTGTCAGTGCTCCCCCAGACAGCCAGCACTGTCAGTGCTCCCCACACACAGCCAGCACTGTCAGTGCTCCCACATCACAGCCAGCATTGTCAGTGCTTCACACACAGACAGCAATGTCAGTGCTCCCCTCACACAGCCAGCACTGTCAGTGCTCCCACCACCCAGCCAGCACTGTCAGTGCTCCCCCCACGCAGACAGCACTGTCAGTGCTCCCCCACACAGCCAGCACTGTCAGTGCTCCCCCACTCAGCCAGCACTGCCAGCGCTGCTCCTGCACAGCCAGCACTGTCAGTGTCCTCCCCCCACACAGACAGCACTGTCAGTGCTCCACCACACAGCCAGCACTGTCAGTTCTCCCACCACACAGACAGCACTGTCAGTGCTCCCACCACACAGCCATCACTGTCAGTGCTCCCACCGCACAGCCAGCACTGTCAGTGCTCCCAACACAGCCAGCACTGTCAGTGCTCCCCCACACAGCCAGCACTGGCAGTGCTCCCCCACACAGCCAGCACAGTCAGTGCTCCCCCCAGACAGCCAGCACTGTCAGTGCTCCCCCCAGACAGCCAGCACTGTCAGTGCTCCCCACACACATCCAGCACTGTCAGTGCTCCCACCACACAGCCAGCACATTCAGTGCTCCCACAACACAGCCAGCATTGTCAGTGCTTCACACACAGACAGCAATGTCAGTGCTCCCCCCACACAGCCAGCACTGTAAGTGCTCCCACCACACAGCCAGCACTGTCAGTGCTCCCGCCACACAGCCAGCACTGTCAGTGCTCCCACCACACAGCCAGCACTGTCAGTGCTCCCCCCACACAGCCAGCACTGTCAGTGCTCCCCCACACAGTCAGCACTGTCAGTGCTCCCCCACAAAGCAGGCACTGTCAGTGCTCCCCCACACAGCCATTACTGTCAGTGCTTCCCCCCACACAGCCAGCACTGTCAGTGCTCTCACCACACAGCCAGCACTGTCAGTGCTCCCCCCACGCAGACAGCACTGTCAGTGCTCCCCCACACAGACAGCACTGTCTGTGCTCCCCCTCACAGCCAGCACTGTCTGTGCTCCCCCCACACAGCCAGCACTGTCAGGGCTCCCACCACACAGCCAGCACTGTCAGTCCTCCCCCCATACAGCCATCACTGTCAGTGCTTCCCCCCACACAGCCAGCACTGTCAGTGCTCTCACCACACAGCCAGCACTGTCAGTGCTCCCCCCACGCAGACAGCACTGTCAGTGCTCCCCCACACAGACAGCACTGTCTGTGCTCCCCCACACAGCCAGCACTGTCTGTGCTCCCCCCACACAGCCAACACTGTCAGTACTCCCCCACAGAGCCAGCACTGTCAGTGCTCTCACAACACAGACAGCACTGTCAGTGCTCCCCCCCCCATACAGCCAGCAGTGTCAGTGCTTCCCCCACACAGCCAGCACTGTCAGGGCTCCCACACACACAGCCAGCACTGTCAGTGCTCCCACCGCACAGCCAGCACTGTCAGTGCTCCCCCCACACAGACAGCTCTGTAAGTGCTCACCCACACAGACAGCACTGTCATTGCTCCCCCCACACAGCCAGCACTGTCAGTGCTCACACCATACAGCCCACACTGTCAGTGCTCCCCACAGAGCCAGCACTGTCTGTGCTCCTCCCACACAGCCAGCACTGTCAGTGCTCCCCCACACAGCCAGCACTGTCAGTGCTCCCCCACACAGCCAGCACTGTCAGTGCTCCCACACCACAGCCAGCACGGTCACTGCACCCCCACACAGCCAGCACTGTCAGTGATCCCACCACACAGCCAGCACAGCCAGTGCTCACACCACACAGCCAGCACTGTCAGTGCACGCCCACATAGACAGCACTGTCAGTGCTCCCACCACCCAGCCAGCATTGTCAGTGCTCCCACCACACAGCCAGCAATGTCAGTGCTCCCACCACACAGCCAGCACTGCCAGTGCTCACACCACACAGCCAGCACTGTCAGTGCTCCCCCCACACAGCCAGCACTGTCAGTGCTCCCACCACACAGCCAGCATTGTCAGTGCTCCCCACACAGCCAGCACTGCCAGTGCTCCCCCCACACAGCCAGCACTATCAGTGCTCCCCACCCAGCCAGCACTGTCAGTGCTCCCCCACACAGCCAGCACTGTCAGTGCTCCCACAACACAGCCAACACTGTCAGTGCTCCCCACACAGCCAACACTGTCAGTGCTTCCCACACAGCCAGCACTGTCAGAGCTCCCCCCCACACAGCCAGCATTGTCAGTGCTCCCCACACAGCCAGCACTGTCAGTGCTCCCACCACACAGCCAGCACTGTCAGTGCTCCCCAAACACAGCCAGCACTGTCAGTGCTCCCACACCTACAACCAGCACTGTCAGTGCTCCCACCACACAGCCAGCACTGTCAGTGCTCCCCCCACACAGACAGCCCTGTCAGTGATACCCCCACTCAGCCAGCACTGTCAGTGCTCCCCACAGAGCCAGCACTGTCAGTGCTCCCACCACACAGACAGCACTGTCAGTGCTCCCCCACACAGCCATCACTGTCAGTGCTTCCCCCCACACAGCCAGCACTGTCAGTTCTCTCACCACACAGCCAGCACTGTCAGTTCTCCCACCACACAGACAGCACTGTCAGTGCTCCCACCACACAGCCATCACTGTCAGTGCTCCCACCACACAGCCAGCATTGTCAGTGCTCCCCACACAGCCAGCACTGTCAGTGCTCCCACCACACAGCCAGCACTGTCAGTGATCCCCCCACACAGACAGCACTGTCAGTGCTCTCACCATACAGCCAGCGCTGTCAGTGCTCCACCCTCACAGCCAGCACTGTCAGTGCTCCCCCCACACAGCCAGCACTGTCAGTGCTCCCCACGCAGCCAGCACTGTCAGTGCTCCCCCACACATCCAGCACTGTCAATGCTCCCCCACACAGCCAGCACTGTCAGTGCTCCCTCCCCACACAGCCAGCACTGTCAGTGCTCCCCCCACACAGCCAGCACTGCCAGTGCTCCCACCACACAGTCAGCACTGTCAGTGCTCCCACCACAGAGCCAGCACTGTCAGTGCTACCCCACAGAGCCAACACTGTCAGTGCTCCCACCACACAGCCAGCACTGTCAGTGCTTCCCCAGTCACAGCCAGCACTGTCAGTGCTCCCCCCACACAGCCATCACTGTCAGTGCTCCCCCACACAGCCAGCACTGTCAGTGCTCCCCAAACACCGCCAGCACTGGCAGTGCTCCCCCACACAGACAGCACTGTCATTGCTCCCCCCACACAGCCAGCACTGTCAGTGCTCACACCATACAGCCCACACTGTCAGTGCCCCCCACAGAGCCAGCACTGTCTGTGCTCCTCCCTCACAGCCAGCACTGTCAGTGCTCCCCCACACAGCCAGCACTGTCAGTGCTCCCCCACACAGCCAGCACTGTCAGTGCTCCAACACCACAGCCAGCACGGTCACTGCTCCCCCACACAGCCAGCACTGTCAGTGCTCCCACCACACAGCCAGCACAGCCAGTGCTCACACCACACAGCCAGCACTGTCAGTGCACGCCCACACAGACAGCACTGTCAGTGCTCCCACCACCCAGCCAGCATTGTCAGTGCTCCCATCACACATCCAGAAATGTCAGTGCTCCCACCACACAGCCAGCACTGCCAGTGCTCACACCACACAGCCAGCACTGTCAGTGCTCCCCCCACACAGCCAGCACTGTCAGTGCTCCCACCACACAGCCAGCATTGTCAGTGCTCCCCACACAGCCAGCACTGCCAGTGCTCCCCCCACACAGCCAGCACTGTCAGTGCTTCCCACCCAGCCAGCACTGTCAGTGCTCCCCCCACGCAGCCAGCACTGTCAGTGCTCCCACAACACAGCCAACACTGTCAGTGCTCCCCACACAGCCAACACTGTCAGTGCTTCCCACACAGCCAGCACTGTCAGAGCTCCCCCCCACACAGCCAGCATTTTCAGTGCTCCCCACACAGCCAGCACTGTCAGTGCTCCCACCACACAGCCAGCACTGTCAGGGATCCCCCACACAGCCAGCACTGTCAGAGCTCCCCCCCACACAGCCAGCATTGTCAGTGCTCCCCACACAGCCAGCACTGTCAGTGCTCCCACCACACACCCAGCCCTGTCAGTGCTCCCCAAACACAGCCAGCACTGTAAGTGCTCCCACGCCTACAACCAGCACTGTCAGTGCTCCCACCACACAGACAGCACTGTCAGTGCTCCCCCACACAGACAGCACTGTCAGTGATACACCCACTCAGCCAGCACTGTCAGTGCTCCCCACAGAGCCAGCACTGTCAGTGCTCCCACCACACAGACAGCACTGTCAGTGCTCCCCCACACAGCCATCACTGTCAGTGCTTCCCCCACACAGCCAGCACTGTCAGTTCTCTCACCACACAGCCAGCACTGTCAGTTCTGCCACCACACAGACAGCACTGTCAGTGCTCCCACCACACAGCCATCACTGTCAGTGCTCCCACCACACAGCCAGCATTGTCAGTGCTCCCCACACAGCCAGCACTGTCAGTGCTCCCACCACACAGCCAGCACTGTCAGTGATTCCGCCCACACAGACAGCACTGTCAGTGCTCTCACCATACAGCCAGCACTGTCAGTGCTCCACCCTCACAGCCAGCACTGTCAGTGCTCCCCCCACACAGCCAGCACTATCAGTGCTCCCCACACAGCCAGCACTGCCAGTGCTCCCCCACACATCCAGCACTGTCAATGCTCCCCACACAGCCAGCACTGTCAGTGCTCCCTCCCCACACAGCCAGCACTGTCAGTGCTCCCCCCACACAGCCAGCACTGCCAGTGCTCCCACCACACAGCCAGCACTGTCAGTGCTCCCACCACAGAGCCAGCACTGTCAGTGCTACCCCACAGAGCCAACACTGTCAGTGCTCCCACCACACAGCCAGCACTGTCAGTGCTTCCCCAGTCACAGCCAGCACTGTCAGTGCTCCCCCCACACAGCCATCACTGTCAGTGCTCCCCCACACAGCCAGCACTGTCAGTGCTCCCCAAACACAGCCAGCACTGGCAGTGCTCCCCCACACAGACAGCATTGTCATTGCTCCCCCCACACAGCCAGCACTGTCAGTGCTCACACCATACAGCCCACACTGTCAGTGCTCCCCACAGAGCCAGCACTGTCTGTGCTCCTCCCACACAGCCAGCACTGCCAGTGCTCACACCACACAGCCAGCACTGTCAGTGCTCCCCCCACACAGCCAGCACTGTCAGTGCTCCCACCACACAGCCAGCATTGTCAGTGCTCCCCACACAGCCAGCACTGCCAGTGCTCCCCCCACACAGCCAGCACTATCAGTGCTCCCCACCCAGCCAGCACTGTCAGTGCTCCCCCACACAGCCAGCACTGTCAGTGCTCCCACAACACAGCCAACACTGTCAGTGCTCCCCACACAGCCAACACTGTCAGTGCTTCCCACACAGCCAGCACTGTCAGAGCTCCCCCCCACACAGCCAGCATTGTCAGTGCTCCCCACACAGCCAGCACTGTCAGTGCTCCCACCACACAGCCAGCACTGTCAGTGCTCCCCAAACACAGCCAGCACTGTCAGTGCTCCCACACCTACAACCAGCACTGTCAGTGCTCCCACCACACAGCCAGCACTGTCAGTGCTCCCCCCACACAGACAGCCCTGTCAGTGATACCCCCACTCAGCCAGCACTGTCAGTGCTCCCCACAGAGCCAGCACTGTCAGTGCTCCCACCACACAGACAGCACTGTCAGTGCTCCCCCACACAGCCATCACTGTCAGTGCTCCCCCCCACACAGCCAGCACTGTCAGTTCTCTCACCACACAGCCAGCACTGTCAGTTCTCCCACCACACAGACAGCACTGTCAGTGCTCCCACCACACAGCCATCACTGTCAGTGCTCCCACCACACAGCCAGCATTGTCAGTGCTCCCCACACAGCCAGCACTGTCAGTGCTCCCACCACACAGCCAGCACTGTCAGTGATCCCCCCACACAGACAGCACTGTCAGTGCTCTCACCATACAGCCAGCGCTGTCAGTGCTCCACCCTCACAGCCAGCACTGTCAGTGCTCCCCCCACACAGCCAGCACTGTCAGTGCTCCCCACGCAGCCAGCACTGTCAGTGCTCCCCCACACATCCAGCACTGTCAATGCTCCCCCACACAGCCAGCACTGTCAGTGCTCCCTCCCCACACAGCCAGCACTGTCAGTGCTCCCCCCACACAGCCAGCACTGCCAGTGCTCCAACCACACAGTCAGCACTGTCAGTGCTCCCACCACAGAGCCAGCACTGTCAGTGCTACCCCACAGAGCCAACACTGTCAGTGCTCCCACCACACAGCCAGCACTGTCAGTGCTTCCCCAGTCACAGCCAGCACTGTCAGTGCTCCCCCCACACAGCCATCACTGTCAGTGCTCCCCCACACAGCCAGCACTGTCAGTGCTCCCCAAACACCGCCAGCACTGGCAGTGCTCCCCCACACAGACAGCACTGTCATTGCTCCCCCCACACAGCCAGCACTGTCAGTGCTCACACCATACAGCCCACACTGTCAGTGCCCCCCACAGAGCCAGCACTGTCTGTGCTCCTCCCTCACAGCCAGCACTGTCAGTGCTCCCCCACACAGCCAGCACTGTCAGTGCTACCCCACACAGCCAGCACTGTCAGTGCTCCAACACCACAGCCAGCACGGTCACTGCTCCCCCACACAGCCAGCACTGTCAGTGCTCCCACCACACAGCCAGCACAGCCAGTGCTCACACCACACAGCCAGCACTGTCAGTGCACGCCCACACAGACAGCACTGTCAGTGCTCCCACCACCCAGCCAGCATTGTCAGTGCTCCCATCACACATCCAGAAATGTCAGTGCTCCCACCACACAGCCAGCACTGCCAGTGCTCACACCACACAGCCAGCACTGTCAGTGCTCCCCCCACACAGCCAGCACTGTCAGTGCTCCCACCACACAGCCAGCATTGTCAGTGCTCCCCACACAGCCAGCACTGCCAGTGCTCCCCCCACACAGCCAGCACTGTCAGTGCTTCCCACCCAGCCAGCACTGTCAGTGCTCCCCCCACGCAGCCAGCACTGTCAGTGCTCCCACAACACAGCCAACACTGTCAGTGCTCCCCACACAGCCAACACTGTCAGTGCTTCCCACACAGCCAGCACTGTCAGAGCTCCCCCCCACACAGCCAGCATTTTCAGTGCTCCCCACACAGCCAGCACTGTCAGTGCTCCCACCACACAGCCAGCACTGTCAGGGATCCCCCACACAGCCAGCACTGTCAGAGCTCCCCCCCACACAGCCAGCATTGTCAGTGCTCCCCACACAGCCAGCACTGTCAGTGCTCCCACCACACACCCAGCCCTGTCAGTGCTCCCCAAACACAGCCAGCACTGTAAGTGCTCCCACGCCTACAACCAGCACTGTCAGTGCTCCCACCACACAGACAGCACTGTCAGTGCTCCCCCACACAGACAGCACTGTCAGTGATACACCCACTCAGCCAGCACTGTCAGTGCTCCCCACAGAGCCAGCACTGTCAGTGCTCCCACCACACAGACAGCACTGTCAGTGCTCCCCCACACAGCCATCACTGTCAGTGCTTCCCCCCACACAGCCAGCACTGTCAGTTCTCTCACCACACAGCCAGCACTGTCAGTTCTGCCACCACACAGACAGCACTGTCAGTGCTCCCACCACACAGCCATCACTGTCAGTGCTCCCACCACACAGCCAGCATTGTCAGTGCTCCCCACACAGCCAGCACTGTCAGTGCTCCCACCGCACAGCCAGCACTGTCAGTGATTCCGCCCACACAGACAGCACTGTCAGTGCTCTCACCATACAGCCAGCACTGTCAGTGCTCCACCCTCACAGCCAGCACTGTCAGTGCTCCCCCCACACAGCCAGCACTATCAGTGCTCCCCACACAGCCAGCACTGTCAGTGCTCCCCCACACATCCAGCACTGTCAATGCTCCCCACACAGCCAGCACTGTCAGTGCTCCCTCCCCACACAGCCAGCACTGTCAGTGCTCCCCCCACACAGCCAGCACTGCCAGTGCTCCCACCACACAGCCAGCACTGTCAGTGCTCCCACCACAGAGCCAGCACTGTCAGTGCTACCCCACAGAGCCAACACTGTCAGTGCTCCCACCACACAGCCAGCACTGTCAGTGCTTCCCCAGTCACAGCCAGCACTGTCAGTGCTCCCCCCACACAGCCATCACTGTCAGTGCTCCCCCACACAGCCAGCACTGTCAGTGCTCCCCAAACACAGCCAGCACTGGCAGTGCTCCCCCACACAGACAGCATTGTCATTGCTCCCCCCACACAGCCAGCACTGTCAGTGCTCACACCATACAGCCCACACTGTCAGTGCTCCCCACAGAGCCAGCACTGTCTGTGCTCCTCCCACACAGCCAGCACTGTCAGTGCTCCCCCACACAGCCAGCACTGTCAGTGCTCCCCCCACACAGCCAGCACTGTCAGTGCTCCAACACCACAGCCAGCACGGTCACTGCTCCCCCACACAGCCAGCACTGTCAGTGCTCCCACCACACAGCCAGCACAGCCAGTGCTCACACCACATAGCCAGCACTGTCAGTGCACGCCCACACAGACAGCACTGTCAGTGCTCCCACCACCCAGCCAGCATTGTCAGTGCTCCCACCACACAGCCAGCACTGCCAGTGCTCATACCACACAGCCAGCACTGTCAGTGCTCCCCCCACACAGCCAGCACTGTCAGTGCTCCCACCACACAGCCAGCATTGTCAGTGCTCACTACACAGCCAGCACTGCCAGTGCTCCCCCCACACAGCCAGCACTGTCAGTGCTCCCCACCCAGCCAGCACTGTCAGTGCTCCCCCACACAGCCAGCACTGTCAGTGCTCCCTCACACAGCCCGCACTGTCAGTGCTCCCACCACACAGCCAGCACTGTCAGTGCTCCCACCACACAGCCAGCATTGTCAGTGCTCACTACACAGCCAGCACTGCCAGTGCTCCCCCCACACAGCCAGCACTGTCAGTGCTCCCACAACACAGCCAACACTGTCAGTGCTCCCACAACACAGCCAACACTGTCAGTGCTCCCCACACAGCCAACACTGTCAGTGCTTCCCACAAAGCCAGCACTGTCAGAGTTCCCCCCCACACAGCCAGCATTGTCAGTGCTCCCCACACAGCCAGCACTGTCAGTGCTCCCACCACACATCCAGCACTGTCAGTGCTCCCACCACACAGCCAGCACTGTCAGTGCTCCCACAACACAGCCAGCATTGTCAGTGCTTCACACACAGACAGCAATGTCAGTGCTCCCCTCACACAGCCAGCACTGTCAGTGCTCCCACCACACAGCCAGCACTGTCAGTGCTCCCCCCACGCAGACAGCACTGTCAGTGCTCCCCCACACAGACAAAACTGTCAGTGCTTCCCACACAGCCAGCACTGTCAGAGCTCCCCCCACACAGCCAGCATTGTCAGTGCTCCCCACACAGCCAGCACTGTCAGTGCTCCCACCACACAGCCAGCACTTTCAGGGATCCCCCACACAGACAGCACTGTCAGTGCTCTCACCATACAGCCAGCACTGTCAGTGCTCCACCCTCACAGCCAGCACTGTCAGTGCTCCCCCCACACAGCCAGCACTGTCAGTGCTCCCCACACAGCCAGCACTGTCTGTGCTCCCCCACACAGCCAGCACTGTCAATGCTCCCCCACACAGCCAGCACTGTCAGTGCTCCCCCACAGAGCCAGCACTGTCAGTGGTCCCACCACACAGCCAGCACTGTCAGTGCTCCCCCACGCAGACAGCACTGTCAGTGCTTCCCCCACACAGCCAGCACTGTCAGGGCTCCCCCACACAGCCATCACTGTCAGTGCTCCCCACACAGCCAGCACTGTCAGTGCTCCCCAAACACAGCCAGCACTGTCAGTGTTCCCACACCTACAACCAGCACTGTCAGTGCTCCCACCACACAGCCAGAACTGTCAGTGCTCCCCCCACACAGACAGCACTGTCAGTGATACCCCCACTCAGCCAGCACTGTCAGTGCTCCCCACAGAGCCAGCACTGTCAGTGCTCCCACCACACAGACAGCACTGTCAGTGCTTCCCCACACAGCCATCACTGTCAGTGCTTCCCCGCACACAGCCAGCACTGTCAGTTCTCTCACCACACAGCCAGCACTGTCAGTTCTCCCACCACACAGCCAGCACTGTCAGTGCTCCCCACACACATCCAGCACTGTCAGTGCTCCCACCACAAAGCCAGCACTGTCAGTGCTCCCACAACACAGCCAGCATTGTCAGTGCTTCACACACAGACAGCAATGTCAGTGCTCCCCTCACACAGCCAGCACTGTCAGTGCTCCCACCACACAGCCAGCACTGTCAGTGCTCCCCCACGCAGACAGCACTGTCAGTGCTCCCCCACACAGACAACACTGTCAGTGCTTCCCACACAGCCAGCACAGTCAGAGCTCCCCCCACACAGCCAGCATTGTCAGTGCTCCCCACATAGCCAGCACTGTCAGTGCTCCCCCGCACAGCCAGCTCTGTCAGTGGTCCCCACACAGCCAAAACTGTCAGTGCTCCCCACAGCCAGCACTGTCAGTGATCCCACCACACAGCCAGCACTGTCAGTGCTCCCCCCACACAGCCAGCACTGTGAGTGCTCCCACCACACAGCCAGCACTGTCAGTGCTCCCCCACACAGCCAGCACTGTCAGTGCTCCCATCACACAGCCAGCACTGTCAGTGCTCCCCACAGCCAGCACTGTCAGTGCTCCCACCACACAGCCAGCACTGTCAGTGCTCCCCCCCACACAGCCAGCACTGTCTGTGCTCCCACAAAACAGCCAGCACTGTCATTGCTCCCCCCACACAGCCAGCACTGTCGGTGCTCCCACAACACAGCCAGCACTGTCAGTGCTCCCACCAAACAGCCAGCACTGTCAGTGCTCCCACACACAGCCAGCACTGTCAGTGCTCCCACACACAGCCAGCACTGTTTGTGCTCCCACCACACAGCCAGCACTGTCAGTGCTCCCTACAGCCAGCAATGTCAGTGCTCCCCACACAGCCAGCACTGTCAGTGCTTCCACCACACAGCCAGCACTGTCAGTGCTCCCCACACACAGCCAAAACTGTCGGTGCTCCCACAACACAGCCAGCACTGTCAGTGCTCCCCCCACACAGCCAGCACTGTCGGTGCTCCCACAACACAGCCAGCACTGTCAGTGCTCCCACCACACAGCCAGCACTGTCAGTGCTCCCAGACACACAGCCAGCACTGTCAGTGCTCCCCCCACACAGCCAGCACTGTCAGTGCTCCCACAACACAGCCAGCACTGTCAATGCTCCCACCACACAGCCAGCACTGTCAGTGCTCCCCCACACAGCCAGCACTGTCAGTGCTCTCACCACACAGCCAGCACTGTCAGTGCTCCCACAACACAGCCAGCACTGCCAGTGCTCCCACCACACAGCCAGCACTGTCACTGCCCCCACCCCACACATCCAGCACTGTCAGTGCTCCGACCACACAGCCAGCACTGTCAGTGCTCCCCCCACACAGCCAGCACTGTCAGTGCTCCCCCCACATTGCCAGCACTGTAAGTGCTCCCCCCACACAGCCAGCACTCAGTGCTCCCCTCACACAGCCAGCACTGTCAGTGCTCCCCCCACACAGCCGGCACTGTCAGTGCTCCCCCCACAGAGCCAGCACTTCAGTGCTCCCCACACACAGCCAGCACTGTCAGTGCTCCCCCCACACAGCCAGCACTGTCAGTGCTCCCCACACACAGCCAGCACTGTCAGTGCTCCCTCCACACAGCCAGCACGGTCAGTGCTCCCACCACACAGCCAGCACTGTCAGTGCTCCCACCACACAGCCAGCACTGTCAGTGCTCCCCTACACAGCCAGCACTGTCAGTGCTCCCACCACACAGCCAGCACTGTCACTGCTCCCACAACACAGCCAGCACTGTCAGTGCTCCCCCACACAGCCAGCACTGTCAGTGCTCCCACCACACAGCCAGCACTGTCAGTGATCCCCCCACACAGCCAGCACTGGCAGTGCTTCCACCACACAGCCAGCACTGTCAGTGCTCCCCCACACAGCCAGCACTGGCAGTGCTCCCCCCGCACAGCCAGCACTGTCAGCGCTCCCCCACATAGCCAGCACTGCCAGTGCTCCCACCACACAGCCAGCACTGTCAGTGCTCCCCCCACACAGCCAGCCCTGTCAGTGCTCCCACCACACACACAGCACTGTCAGAGCTCCCCACAGCCAGCACTGTCAGTGCTCCCACCACACAGCCAGCACTGTCAGTGCTCCCCCCACACAGCCAGCACTGTCGGTGCTCCCACAAAACAGCCAGCACTGTCAGTGCTCCCCCCACACAGCCAGCACTGTCGGTGCTCCCACAACACAGCCAGCACTGTCAGTGCTCCCACCAAACAGCCAGCACTGTCAGTGCTCCCCCCACACAGCCAGCACTGTCAGTGCTCCCACAACACAGCCAGCACTGTCAATGCTCCCAGCACACAGCCAGCACTGTCAGTGCTCCCCCCACATAGCCAGCACTGTCAGTGCTCCCACCACACAGCCAGCACTGTCAGTGCTCCCCCACACAGCCAGCACTGTCAGTGCTCCCACCACTCAGCCAGCACTGTCAGTGTTCCCCACAGCCAGCACTGTCAGTGCTCCCCCACACAGCCAGCACTGTCAGTGCTTCCACCACACAGCCAGCACTGTCAGTGCTCCCCCCACACAGCCAGCACTGTCGGTGCTCCCACAACACAGCCAGCACTGTCAGTGCTCCCCCACACAGCCAGCACTGTCGGTGCTCCCACAACACAGCCAGCACTGTCAGTGCTCCCACCACACAGCCAGCACTGTCAGCGCTCCCCCACACAGCCAGCACTGTCAGTGCTCCCCCCACACAGCCAGCACTGCCAGTGCTCCCACAACACAGCCAGCACTGTCAATGCTCCCACCACACAGCCAGCTCTGTCAGTGCTCCCCCACACAGCCAGCACTGTCAGTGCTCCCCCACACAGCCAGCACTGTCAGTGCTCCCACAACACAGCCAGCACTGCCAGTGCTCCCACCACAAAGCCTTCACTGTCAGTGCTCTCACCACACAGCCAGCACTGCCAGTGCTCCCCCACACATCCAGAACTGTCAGTGCTCCCACCACACAGCCAGCACTGTCAGTGCCCCCACCCCACACATCCAGCACTGTCAGTGCTCCCACCACACAGCCAGCACTGTCAGTGCTCCCTCCACACAGCCAGCACTGTCAGTGCTCCCCCACACAGCCAGCACTGGCAGTGCTCCCCCCGCACATCCAGCACTGTCAGCGCTCCCCCACACAGCCAGCACTGCCAGTGCTCCCACCACACAGCCAGCACTGTCAGTGTTCCCCCCACACAGCCAGCCCTGCCAGTGCTCCCGCCACACAGCCAGCACTGTCAGTGCTCCCCCACAGCCAGCACTGTCAGTGCTCCCCCACCCAGCCAGCACTGTGAGTGCTCCCCCCACACAGCCAGCACTGTCAGTGCTCCCACCACAGAGCCAGCACTGTCAGTGCTCCCACCACACAGCCAGCACTGTCAGTGCTCCCCCACACAGCCAGCACTGTCAGTGCTCCCCCACACAGCCCTCACTATCAGTGCTCCCACCACACAGCCAGCACTGTCAGTGCTCCCACCACACAGCCAGCACTGTCAGTGCTCCCACCGCACAGCCAGCACTGTCAGTGCTCCCACCACACAGCCAGCACTGTCAGTGCACCCCCACACAGCCAGCACTGTCAGTGCTCCCTCACACAGCCCGCACTGTCAGTGCTCCCACCACACAGCCAGCACTGTCAGTGCTCCCCCCACACAGCCAGCACTGTCAGTGCTCCCCCCACACATCCAGCACTGTCAGTGCTCCCACCACAAAGCCAGCACTGTCAGTGCTCCCACAACACAGCCAGCATTGTCAGTGCTTCACACACAGACAGCAATGTCAGTGCTCCCCTCACACAGCCAGCACTGTCAGTGCTCCCACCACACAGCCAGCACTGTCAGTGCTCCCCCCACGCAGACAGCACTGTCAGTGCTCCCCCACACAGACAACACTGTCAGTGCTTCCCACACAGCCAGCACAGTCAGAGCTCCCCCCCACACAGCCAGCATTGTCAGTGCTCCCCACATAGCCAGCACTGTCAGTGCTCCCCCGCACAGCCAGCTCTGTCAGTGGTCCCCACACAGCCTAAACTGTCAGTGCTCCCCACAGCCAGCACTGTCAGTGATCCCACCACACAGCCAGCACTGTCAGTGCTCCCCCCACACAGCCAGCACTGTGAGTGCTCCCACCACACAGCCAGCACTGTCAGTGCTCCCCCACACAGCCAGCACTGTCAGTGCTCCCATCACACAGCCAGCACTGTCAGTGCTCCCCACAGCCAGCACTGTCAGTGCTCCCACCACACAGCCAGCACTGTCAGTGCTCCCCCCCACACAGCCAGCACTGTCGGTGCTCCCACAAAACAGCCAGCACTGTCATTGCTCCCCCCACACAGCCAGCACTGTCGGTGCTCCTACAACACAGCCAGCACTGTCAGTGCTCCCACCAAACAGCCAGCACTGTCAGTGCTCCCACACACAGCCAGCACTGTTTGTGCTCCCACCACACAGCCAGCACTGTCAGTGCTCCCCACAGCCAGCACTGTCAGTGCTCCCCACACAGCCAGCACTGTCAGTGCTTCCACCACACAGCCAGCACTGTCAGTGCTCCCCACACACAGCCAGAACTGTCGGTGCTCCCACAACACAGCCAGCACTGTCAGTGCTCCCCCACACAGCCAGCACTGTCGGTGCTCCCACAACACAGCCAGCACTGTCAGTGCTCCCACCACACAGCCAGCACTGTCAGTGCTCCCAGACACACAGCCAGCACTGTCAGTGCTCCCCCCACACAGCCAGCACTGTCAGTGCTCCCACAACACAGCCAGCACTGTCAATGCTCCCACCACACAGCCAGCACTGTCAGTGCTCCCCCACACAGCCAGCACTGTCAGTGCTCACCCCACACAGCCAGCACTGTCAGTGCTCCCACAACACAGCCAGCACTGCCAGTGCTCCCACCACAAAGCCTTCACTGTCAGTGCTCTCACCACACAGCCAGCACTGCCAGTGCTCCCCCACACAGCCAGAACTGTCAGTGCTCCCACCACACAGCCAGCACTGTCACTGCCCCCACCCCACACATCCAGCACTGTCAGTGCTCCGACCACACAGCCAGCACTGTCAGTGCTCCCCCCACACAGCCAGCACTGTCAGTGCTCCCCCCACATAGCCAGCACTGTAAGTGCTCCCCCCACACAGCCAGCACTCAGTGCTCCCCTCACACAGCCAGCACTGTCAGTGCTCCCCCCACACAGCCGGCACTGTCAGTGCTCCCCCCACAGAGCCAGCACTTCAGTGCTCCCCACACACAGCCAGCACTGTCAGTGCTCCCCCCACACAGCCAGCACTGTCAGTGCTCCCCACACACAGCCAGCACTGTCAGTGCTCCCTCCACACAGCCAGCACGGTCAGTGCTCCCACCACACAGCCAGCACTGTCAGTGCTCCCACCACACAGCCAGCACTGTCAGTGCTCCCCTACACAGCCAGCACTGTCAGTGCTCCCACCACACAGCCAGCACTGTCACTGCTCCCACAACACAGCCAGCACTGTCAGTGCTCCCCCACACAGCCAGCACTGTCAGTGCTCCCACCACACAGCCAGCACTGTCAGTGATCCCCCCACACAGCCAGCACTGGCAGTGCTTCCACCACACAGCCAGCACTGTCAGTGCTCCCCCACACAGCCAGCACTGGCAGTGCTCCCCCCGCACAGCCAGCACTGTCAGCGCTCCCCCACACAGCCAGCACTGCCAGTGCTCCCACCACACAGCCAGCACTGTCAGTGCTCCCCCCACACAGCCAGCCCTGTCAGTGCTCCCACCACACACCCAGCACTGTCAGAGCTCCCCACAGCCAGCACTGTCAGTGCTCCCACCACACAGCCAGCACTGTCAGTGCTCCCCCCACACAGCCAGCACTGTCGGTGCTCCCACAAAACAGCCAGCACTGTCAGTGCTCCCCCTACACAGCCAGCACTGTCGGTGCTCCCACAACGCAGCCAGCACTGTCAGTGCTCCCACCAAACAGCCAGCACTGTCAGTGCTCCCCCACACAGCCAGCACTGTAAGTGCTCCCCCCACACAGCCAGCACTCAGTGCTCCCCTCACACAGCCAGCACTGTCAGTGCTCCCCCCACACAGCCGGCACTGTCAGTGCTCCCCCCACAGAGCCAGCACTTCAGTGCTCCCCACACACAGCCAGCACTGTCAGTGCTCCCCCCACACAGCCAGCACTGTCAGTGCTCCCCACACACAGCCAGCACTGTCAGTGCTCCCTCCACACAGCCAGCACGGTCAGTGCTCCCACCACACAGCCAGCACTGTCAGTGCTCCCAGCACACAGCCAGCACTGTCAGTGCTCCCCCCACACAGCCAGCACTGTCAGTGCTCCCACCACACAGCCAGCACTGTCAGTGCTCCCCCACACAGCCAGCACTGTCAGTGCTCCCACCACTCAGCCAGCACTGTCAGTGTTCCCCACAGCCAGCACTGTCAGTGCTCCCCCACACAGCCAGCACTGTCAGTGCTTCCACCACACAGCCAGCACTGTCAGTGCTCCCCCCACACAGCCAGCACTGTCGGTGCTCCCACAACACAGCCAGCACTGTCAGTGCTCCCCCCACACAGCCAGCACTGTCGGTGCTCCCACAACACAGCCAGCACTGTCAGTGCTCCCACCACACAGCCAGCACTGTCAGCGCTCCCCCACACAGCCAGCACTGTCAGTGCTCCCCCCACACAGCCAGCACTGCCAGTGCTCCCACAACACAGCCAGCACTGTCAATGCTCCCACCACACAGCCAGCTCTGTCAGTGCTCCCCCACACAGCCAGCACTGTCAGTGCTCCCCCACACAGCCAGCACTGTCAGTGCTCCCACAACACAGCCAGCACTGCCAGTGCTCCCACCACAAAGCCTTCACTGTCAGTGCCCTCACCACACAGCCAGCACTGCCAGTGCCCCCCCCACACATCCAGAACTGTCAGTGCTCCCACCACACAGCCAGCACTGTCAGTGCCCCCACCCCACACATCCAGCACTGTCAGTGCTCCCACCACACAGCCAGCACTGTCAGTGCTCCCTCCACACAGCCAGCACTGTCAGTGCTCCCCACACAGCCAGCACTGGCAGTGCTCCCCCCGCACATCCAGCACTGTCAGCGCTCCCCCACACAGCCAGCACTGCCAGTGCTCCCACCACACAGCCAGCACTGTCAGTGTTCCCCCCACACAGCCAGCCCTGCCAGTGCTCCCCCACACAGCCAGCACTGTCAGTGCTCCCCCACACAGCCAGCACTGTCAGTGCTCCCGCCACACAGCCAGCACTGTCAGTGCTCCCCCACAGCCAGCACTGTCAGTGGCTCCCCCACCCAGCCAGCACTGTGAGTGCTCCCCCCACACAGCCAGCACTGTCAGTGCTCCCACCACACAGCCAGCACTGTCAGTGCTCCCACCACACAGCCAGCACTGTCAGTGCTCCCCCACACAGCCAGCACTGTCAGTGCTCCCCCACACAGCCCTCACTATCAGTGCTCCCACCACACAGCCAGCACTGTCAGTGCTCCCACCACACAGCCAGCACTGTCAGTGCTCCCACCATACAGCCAGCACTGTCAGTGCTCCCACCACACAGCCAGCACTGTCAGTGCACCCCCACACAGCCAGCACTGTCAGTGCTCCCTCACACAGCCCGCACTGTCAGTGCTCCCACCACACAGCCAGCACTGTCAGTGCACCCCCACACAGCCAGCACTGTCAGTGCTCCCCCCACACAGCCCGCACTGTCTGTGCTCCCACCACACAGACAGCACTGTCAGTGCTCCCCCCACACAGCCAGCACTGTCAGTTCTCCCACAACACAGCCAGCACTGTCAATGCTCCCCCACACAGCCAGCACTGTCAGTGCTCCCACCACACAGCCAGCACTGTCAGTGCTCCCCCACACAGCCAGCACTGTCAGTGCTCCCACCACACAGCCAGCACTGTCAGTGTTCCCCACAGCCAGCACTGTCAGTGCTCCCACCACACAGCCAGCACTGTCAGTGCTCCCCACACACAGCCAGCACTGTCGGTGCTCCCACAACACAGCCAGCACTGTCAGTGCTCCGCCCACACAGCCAGCACTGTCGGTGTTCCCACAACACAGCCAGCACTGTCAGTGCTCCCACCACACAGCCAGCACTGTCAGTGCTCCCCACACAGCCAGCACTGTCAGTGCTCCCACCACACAGCCAGCACTGTCACTGCTCCCCCCACACAGTGAGCACTGTCAGTGCTCCCACAACACAGCCAGCACTGTCAATGCTTCCACCACACACCCAGCACTGTCAGTGCTCCCCACACAGCCAGCACTGTCAGTGCTCCCCCCACACAGCCAGCACTGTCAGTGCTCCCACAACACAGCCAGGACTGTCAGTGTTCCCATCATAAAGCCAGCACTGTCAGTGCTCTCACCACACAGCCAGTACTGCCAGTGCTCCCCCACACAGCCAGAACTGTCAGTGCTCTCACCACACAGCCAGAACTGTCAGTGCTCCCACCACACAGCCATCACTGTCAGTGCTCCCCCCACACAACCAGCACTGTCAGTGCTCCCCCCGCACAGCCAGCACTGTCAGTGCTCCCACAACACAGCCAGCACTGTCAGTGCTCCCCCCACACAGCCAGCACTGTCAGTGCTCCCCCACACTGCCAGCACTGTCAGTGCTCCCCCACACAGCCAGCACTGTCAGTGCTCCCCCACACAGCCAGCACTGTCAGTGCTCCCCCCACACAGCCAGCACTGTCAGTGCTCCCACAACACAGCCAGCACTGTCAGTGCTCCCCCCACACAGCCCGCACTGTAAGTGCTCCCTCCACACAGCCAGCACGGTCAGAGCTCCCACCACACAGCCAGCACTGTCAGTGCTCCCACCACACAGCCAGCACTGTCAGTGCTCCCCTACACAGCCAGCACTGTCAGTGCTCCCCCACACAGCCGCACTGTCAGCGCTCCCACCACACAGCCAGCACTGTCAGTGCTCCCCCCACACAGCCAGCACTGTCAGTGCTCCCCCACACAGCCAGCACTGTCAGTGCTCCCCCACGCAGCCAGCACTGTCAGTGCTCCCCCACATAGCCAGCACTGCCAGTGCTCCCCACACAGCCAGCACTGTCAGTGCTTCCCCCCACACAGCCAGCACTGTCAGTGCTCCCCCACACAGCCAGCACTGTCACTGCTGCCCCACACAGCCAGCACTGTCAGTGCTCCCCACGCACAGCCAGCACTGTCAGTGCTCCCACAACACAGCCAGCACTGTCACTGCTCCCCCACGCAGCCAGCATTGTCAGTGCTCCCCCACACAGCCAGCACTGCCAGTGCTCCCCCCGCACAGCCAGCACTGTCAGTGCTCCCACAACACAGCCAGCGCTCTCAGTGCTCCTCCCACACAGCCAGCACTGTCAGTGCTCCCACCACACAGCCAGAACTGTCAGTGCTCCCCCCACACAGCCAGCACTGTCAGTGCTCCCACCACACAGCCAGCACTGTCAGTGTTCCCCACGCCCCAGACCCAGCTCCTGATTGGCTGAGAGGCTGTTAGTCAGCGCCAGGAGATACTGATTGGCTGAGTGACTGTCAGTCAGCGGTTGGAGCTCCTGATTGGCTGAGAGACTGCCAGTCGGCGGCTGGAGCTCCTGATTGGCTGAGAGACTGTCAGTCAGCGGCTGGAGCTCCTGATTGGCTGAGAGACTGTCAGTCAGCGGCTAGAGCTCCTGATTGGCTGAGATTGTTTCAGTCAGCGGCTGGAGCTCCTGATTGGCTGAGTGGCTGTTCGTAGCGGCTGGAGCTCCTGATTGGCAGAGAGGCTGTCAGTCAGCGGCTGGAGCTCCTGATTGGCTGAGAGACTGTCAGTCAGCGGCTGGAGCTCCTGATTGGCTGAGAGGCTGTCAGTCAGCGGCTGGAGCTCCTGATTGGCTGAGAGGCTGTCAGTCAGCGGCTGGAGATCCTGATTGGCTGAGAGGCTGTCAGTCAGCGGCTGGAGATCCTGATTGGCTGAGAGGCTGTCAGTCAGCGGTTGGGGCTCCTGATTCGCTGAGAGGCTGTCAGTCAGCGGCTGGAGCTCCTGATTGGCTGAGAGGCTGTCAGTCAGCGGTTGGGGCTCCTGATTGGCTGAGAGACTGTCAGTCAACGGCTGGAGCTCCTGATTGGCTGAGAGACTGTCAGTCAGCGGCTGGAGCTCCTGATTGGCTGAGAGGCTGTCAGTCAGCGGCTGGAGCTCCTGATTTGCTGAGAGGCTGTCAGTCAGCGGCTGGAGCTCCTGATTGGCTGAGAGGCTGTCAGTCAGCGGCTGGAGCTCCTGATTGGTTGAGAGGCTGTCAGTCAGCGGCTGGACCTCCTGATTGGTTGAGAGGCTGTCAGTCAGCGGCTGGAGCACCTGATTGGCTGAGAGGCTTTCAGTCAGTTTTATTTTCTCATTAATTTAATAATTGATGTGACCGGATATTTCACCGCGACCTTGATCTGCTCCCTGAACCTGGACTGAGTCACCACATAAATAAATGTGTTTGTGCAGCAATTTAAATCCCGCAGCATCCATCCGACTTGTTGTAAATTATATTGAGGCTCGGTGAGGTAATATAATCCTCTCACATCCAAATAGAAAAATTTAATCACAGACACGGTCCAGAGGAGGATGAACGTTCCGGAGATGCTGAAGAGTAAAATCATTGACTTCCTTCTGCTCTCCATCTCTGGGTCGCTGCGATTGTCTCCCTGACTCTGGGCCCTCAGTGCCTTCCGGACCCGACTGCTGAGTAAAATGTGTCTGACTGTCAGAGCGTTGGTCAACAGGATTGAGAAGAACGGCATCAATGGGTTTACAACCTGATCAAACCAGGAATATCCACCCCATCCCGGGTCAGTGAAAACGCTGCTCTTTATGACGCAGACCCACTGGACATTGTCGATTATCCTCCCAGGTTCCAATGTAAAGTACCAGGAGATGTTTTTCACACAGAGCAGGAGGCCGCTTGTGGACAGAACCACAGCCGCAGTTTTCCCGGTGCAATATTTACTTTTCAGTTTCTGGCAGCGAATGGCCACAAATCGATCAAAGGAGAAAGTGAGGGTGAACCAGACAGAGCAGTCCGTGGCTGCAGCCTGCAGGACAGAGTTAACACGACACACAGGGGTGAGGTCCAGGAAACTCCAGGGGAAATAATAATAACTGATCATGTTCAGTATGGGACGAGTGATAATAAACAGCAGATCCGCCGTTGCCATGGCCACCAGGTAGCGAGTGGTGCAGGTAGAGAGACCACACTTCCCCCGACACAGAATCACAATTCCCAGTATATTAACTGTCAGAGAGAGAAAGGAGAGACGCGGGAAATTACTGGGTAATGAATCTCCCTGTCTGAACCAGGACACAATTGCAGCACCAATATAATGGACAGTGGGTGGGTGGGGGTGCTGGGAGAGGAGTGGGCACAGAGATTAACATTGCAGAGAGGGGAGTAGGAAATGTAACTCCAGTGTTAAATGTGGGGAATGGGGGGAAAGTGTGAATTGCAGCCCTGTCAGTTTGATGGCAGTGGTAGGAAAATGTTTATAATTCAGAGACCTTTGGGAGAGGTTACATTTCTCATTTAGTCTGATTTACAGGATTCACTCAGGCCGGCCAGGTTTCCCAAACCGGATACAAACATACCCGAGATTGTCATCCCAGCTCAATTATTGGACCACACCCCAGATTGGACCGTTCCCTGGACTGGATTTCTGATGGGGTTGGACCCCACTCCTGGTTTATTTGAATACTCCACGATCAATGGGAAAAATAAAACAAACGCGGGACCTTCCCACTTCATAACCATGGGAGGAATAGAAATATAGAATGTACAGTGCAAAATGAGGCCATTCGGCCCATCGAGTCTGCAACGGCCCTTGGAAAGAGAAAACTAGTTCAGCCCACCCCATCCCCATAACCCAGTGACCCCATCAAAATTGTCTGGAAACTAAACACAATTTATCTTGGCCGATCCACCTAACCCGCACATCTTTGGACTGTGGGAGGAAACCGGAGCACCCGGAGGAAACCCACGCAGACACGGGTGAGAAAGTGCAGACTCCGCACAGACAGTGACCCAAGCCGGGAATCGAACCTGGGACCCTGGAGCTGTGAATCAACTGTGCCAACCACTGTGCTACCGTGCAGCCCGGCCTGTCCAGAATAGAGTCTGTCCAGTCTCCAGAACATCCCGAGGGATCACCCCTCCCAGGTTTAGTCATTCGTACAGCACCCGCTCCCAGGAATCCCCCATTGCCATGTCTGGAACATCTCAACATCACTGTTCCCAGGAATCCATCCTCTCCCTGTTTGGAAAGAATCCCTGCCAAGCTTTTCTCAGGAATATTCCCGCTCCGGCATTGGACATTCCCCAGGGTTCACTTGGCCGGAATCGACTCTCTCCAGATTCGGACTCATTGCATTCGTCAAAAATGTAGGAACATTACAAAACAAGAGCGTTAAGATGGAGGAGAAAGTTCCCAGAATAAAGTTGTTGAAATTAAAGTTACATCCTGCGGGACCTAACATCCGAATTGGACGATGAGATGTTGCTCCTCCAGCTTGCGTTGGGCTTCACTGCATTCTGGCAGCAGGCCAAGGACAGACATGTGGGCCTGAGAGCAAGGTGCTGAGTTAACATGGCCACAACAGGAAGGCTGGGGCCATGCTGTGGGCTGAGTGAAGGTGTTACACAAAGCAGTCTCCCAGTCTGCGTTTAGTCTCCCCAATGTCGAGGAGTCGGTATTGGCAGCAGCGAATACAGGAGAACAAACTGAAGGCACAGAAGTGAAACGCTGCTTCCCCAGAAAGGAGAGTTTGCTGCTGAGAACCGGGACACGGGAGGAGGTAAAGGGACAGTTGTTGCACCGTCTGGGATTGCAGGGGAAGGTGCTGGGGGAAGGGAAAGGGGTGTGGGGTGTGAGGGGAAGTGGAGAAGGGGAAGGGAGCGGTACCCGAGGAATGCAGACATTGAGAGGGGTGGTAGGAGAGAGGTGAAGATGTGTTTGGTGGTGACATCATGCTGGAGTTGGCAGAAATCGAGGATTTTCCTTTCAATGAGAAGGCTGATGGTGTGGAAAGTGAGGAGGGGAACCCTATCATGTGGCTGAAGTGCCTATAGAAACGGAGTGCTGAAGGCAAACAGAGTGTATCTGAGTTTGGGTAAGGCTGAGTTCGGGTAAGAGGGGAGTGACAAAAAAAAAAAAAAAAATCAAGTTAATTAAGTAAAGTAATTAACTAGTTAAGGGAATTTGGTGCTCACCTGAAGGAGGTGCAGAGAAGCAGACCTGTGAGGGAGTCTCTGGAGCAATTACATCACAGCCAGCAGGTAAGTGTTTGGCTTGTAACTGGTAAGTGATTTCTCTCTCTTTGACTTTCTCCTAGCTGTGTAGTGTAGTTCAAATTTAACTTCAGGTTTAAGTCATGGCAGGAGAGCTCAGACCCGTGTCATGCTCCTCTTGTGAGATGTGGCAAGTCAGGGACCCTTCTGGTGTCCCTGACTCCTTCATCTGCAAGACGTGTGTCCAACTGCAGCTCCTGTTAGACCGCTTGACGGCTCTGGAGCTGCGGATGGACTCACTTTGGAGCATCCGCGATGCTGAGGAAGTTGTGGAAAGCACATTCAGTGAGTTGGTCACACCGCAGATTAAAATTACTGAGGCAGATAGGGAAAGGGTGACCAACAGACAGAGGAAGAGTAGGAAGGCAGTGCAGGGATCCCCTGCGGTCATCTCCCTCCAAAACAGATTTACCGTTCTGGAAACTGTTGGGGGAGATGGCTCACCAGGGGAAGGTGGCAGCAGCCAGGTTCATGGCACCGTGGCTGGCTCTGCTGCACAGAAGGGCGGGAAAAAGAGTGGCAGAGCTATCGTGATAGGGGATTCAATCGTAAGGGGAATAGACAGGCGTTTCTGCGGACGCAAACGAGAATCCAGGTTGGTATGTTGCCTCCCTGGTGCAAGGGTCAAGGATGTCTCGGAGCGGCTGCAGGGCATTCTGGAGGGGGAGGGTGAACAGCCAGCTGTCGTGGTGCATATAGGCACCAACGATATAGGTAAAAAACGGGATGAGGTCCTACAAGCTGAATTTAGGGAGTTAGGAGTTAAACTAAAAAGTAGGACCTCAAAGGTAGTAATCTCAGGATTGCTACCAGTGCCACGTGATAGTCAGAGTAGGAATGACAGGATAGCTAGGATGAATACGTGGCTTGAGAGATGGTGCAAGAGGGAGGGTTTCAAATTCCTGGGACATTGGGACCGATTCTGGGGGAGGTGGGACCTGTACAAATCGGACGGTCTGCATCTGGGTGGGACTGGAACCAATGTTCTCGGGGGGGTGTTTGCTAGTGCAGTTGGGGAGGGTTTAAACTAATGTGCCAGGGGGATGGGAACCGATGTAGGAAGTCAGTGGGGACAGAAACAAAAGGCAGGAAGGGAGAGTGTGTAAAGCATGACCAGAGAAAGCAGGGCAGAGAGCAAGGAAGGTCTACATTAAACTGCATTTATTTCAATGCAAGGGGCCTGACGGGCAAAGCGGATGAACTCAGGGCATGGACGGGCACATGGGACTGGGATATTATAGCTATGACTGAAACATGGCTAAGGGAGGGGCAGGACTGGCAGCTCAATGTTCCGGGCTACAGATGCTATAGAAAGGATAGAACAGGAGGTAAGAGAGGAGGAGGAGTGGCGTTTTTGATTAGGGAGAACATCACGGCAGTACTTAGAGGGGATATATCCGAGGGTTCGCCCACTGAGTCTATATGGGTGGAACTGAAAAATAAGAAGGGAGAGATCACCTTGGTAGGACTGTACTACAGGCCCCCAAATAGTCAGCGGGAAATTGAGGAGCAAATATGTAAGGAGATTACAGATAGCTGCAAGAGTAATAGGGTGGTAGTAGTAGGGGACTTTAACTTTCCCAACATTGACTGGGACAGTCATAGCATTAGGGGCTTGGAAGGAGGGAAATTTGTTGAGTGTATTCAGGAGGAATTTCTCATTCAGTATGTGGATGGACCGACTAGAGAGGGGGCAAAACTTGACCTCGTCTTGGGAAATAAGGAAGGGCAAGTGATAGAAGTGCTAGTGAGGGATCACTTTGGGACAAGTGACCATAATTCCATTAGTTTTAAGATAGCTATGGAGAATGATAGGTCTGGCCCAAGAGTTAAAATTCTTAATTGGGGCAAGGCCAATTTTGATGGTATCAGACAGGAACTTGCAGAGGTAGATTGGGGGAGACTATTGGCAGACAAAGGGACGGCTGGTAAATGGGAGGCTTTTAAAAATGTGTTAACCAGGGTGCAGGGTAAGCACATTCCCTTTAGAGTGAAGGGCAGGGCTGGTAGAAGTAGGGAACCCTGGATGACTCGAGATATTGAGACTCTGGTCAAAAAGAAGAAGGAGGCATATGACGTACATAAGCAACTGGGATCAAGTAGATCCCTTGAAGAGTATAGAGATTGTCGAAATAGAGTTAAGAGGGAAATCAGGAGGGCAAAAAGGGGACATGAAATTGCTTTGGCAAATAATGCAAGGGAGAATCCAAAGAGATTCTACAGATACATAAAGGGGAAAAGAGTAACTAGGGACAGAGTAGGGCCTCTTAAGGATCAACAAGGGCATTTATGTGCAGAGCCACAAGAGTTGGGTGAGATCCTGAATGAATATTTCTCATCGGTATTCACGGTGGAGAAAGGCATGGATGTTGGGAAACTAAGGGAAATAAATAGTGATGTCTTGAGAAGTGTGCATATTACAGAGGAGGAGGTGCTGGAAGTCTTAAAGCGCATCAAGGTAGATAAATCCCCGGGACCTGATGAAATGTATCCCAGGATGTTGTGGGAGGCTAGGGAGGAAATTGCGGGTCCCCTAACCGAGATATTTGAATCATCGGCAGCCACAGGTGAGGTGCCTGAAGATTGGAGAGTGGCGAATGTTGTGCCCTTGTTTAAGAAGGGCAGCAGGGAAAAGCCTGGGAACTACAGACCGGTGAGCCTAACGTCTGTAGTAGGTAAGTTGCTAGAAGGTATTCTGAGAGACAGGATCTACAAGCATTTAGAGAGGCAAGGACTGATTCGGGGCAGTCAGCATGGCTTTGTGCGTGGAAAATCATGTCTCACAAATTTGATTGAGTTTTTTGAGGGAGTGACCAAGAAGGTAGATGAGGGTAGTGCAGTAGACGTTGTCTACATGGACTTTAGCAAAGCCTTTGACAAGGTACCGCATGGTAGGTTGTTGCAGAAGGTTAAAGCTCACGGGATCAAGGGTGAGGTTGCCAATTGGATTCAAAATTGGCTGGACGACAGAAGGCAGAGGGTGGTTGTAGAGGGTTGTTTTTCAAACTGGAGGCCTGTGACCAGTGGTGTGCCTCAGGGATCGGTGCTGGGTCCACTGTTATTTGTGATTTATATTAATGATTTGGATGAGAATTTAGGAGGCATGGTTAGTAAGTTTGCAGATGACACCAAGATTGGTGGCACAGTGGATAGTGAAGAAGGTTATCTAGGATTGCAACGGGATCTTGATCAATTAGGCCAGTGGGCCGACGAATGGCAGATGGAGTTTAATTTAGATAAATGTGAGGTGATGCATTTTGGCAGATCGAATCAGGCCAGGACCTACTCAGTTAATGGTATGGCGTTGGGGAGAGTTATAGAACAAAGAGATCTAGGAGTACAGGTTCATAGCTCCTTGAAGGTGGAGTCGCAGGTGGACAGGGTGGTGAAGAAGGCATTCGGCATGCTTGGTTTCATTGGTCAGAACATTGAATATAGGAGTTGGGACGTCTTGTTGAAGTTGTACAAGACATTGGTACGGCCACACTTGGAATACTGTGTGCAGTTCTGGTCACCCTATTATATAAAGGATATTATTAAACTAGAAAGAGTGCAGAAAAGATTTACTAGGATGTTGCCGGGACTTGATGGTTTGAGTTATAAGGAGAGGCTGGATAGACTGGGACTTTTTTCCCTGGAGCGTAGGAGGCTTAGGGGTGATCTTATAGAGGTCTATAAAATAATGAGGGGCATAGATAAGGTAGATAGTCAACATCTTTTCCCAAAGGTAGGGGAGTCTAAAACTAGAGGGCATAGGTTTAAGGTGAGAGGGGAGAGATTCAGAAGGGCCCAGAGGGGCAATTTCTTCACTCAGAGGGTAGTGAGTGTCTGGAATGGGCTGCCAGAGGTAGTAGTAGAAGCGGGTACAATTGTGTCTTTCAAAAGCATTTAGATGGTTACATGGGTAAGATGGGTATAGAGGGTTATGGGCCAAGTGCGGGCAACTGGGACTAGCTTAATGGTAAAAAACTGGGCGGCGTGGACTGGTTGGGCCGAAGGGCCTGTTTCCATGCTGTAAACTTCTATGATTCTATGATTCTATGTTTCCGGGAGGGAGGGGGCTGTGTGAGGACAGAGGTGTGAGAAGTGAATTGAACACGATCGAGAGCCCTGTTAACAAAGGAAGGTGGTGGGGACGGCCCGGTTAAGGAAAAGACAGACATGCCAGGGGGACTATTTTCGAAGACGCCAGCATCAGAACAGAGGCGATGGAGGCGGAGAAAGTGGGAGAATGAGATGCAGTCTTTACAGGAAGCAGGGTATGAGGATCTGTACACAGCCCTCGTGTTGGGGAACGGAGGTGCAGAGGGATTGGACGTCCATTGTGAAGATTAGGCGGTTAGGGCCAGGGAAATGGACCTTGTTTACGACACCAGAGGAATCAGGAAACGTAAAATCCCCACAGTGCAGAAGGAGGCCATTCGGCCCATTAAGTCTGTACCAAACCTCTGAAAGAGTACCTCAACCAAGCTCACTCCCCCGCCTATCTCATTAACCCCTGAATCTAACCTACACATCTTTTTGGACACTACGGAGTAATTTAGCATGGCCAATCCACCTAGCCTGCACATCTTTGGGCTATGGGAGGTAACCGGAGACCCGGAGGAAACCCACACAGACAGGGAGAGAAAGTGCAGTCTCCACACAGACAGTCACCCAAGGTGGGAAGTGATCCGGAGACCCTGGTGCTGTGAGGCAGCAGTGCAAACCACTGTGTTACTGTGACACCACTGCCTTTGGGAAGGGCAGAACAGGGAAAAGTGGATGGAATCAAGATCGGAAGAAATGATCTTGGTGGGGCTGGAACAGGCCGAAATAATGGGTGCACTGGGACTTCCCTGTTTGTGGATTTTGGGAAGGAGGTAGAAGCGGGAGGTTGATGCAGGATGTGTGGGATTGTGGGACTCTGATGTCTGAGACTGTGGACAGAAGATATCCAGAGTCAACGAGGTCAGTGAAAGCCCTGGAAACAATATCATGATGTTTGGTGGTGTGCTGCTGGTCCAGGGGGAGGTACCAGGATGGGCCTGAGAGCTGACGGTCAGCCTCTGTGAGGAAGAGGTCAGGACACCAGACAATAATGGCACCACCCTTGTGAGCAGCTTAGATCACCAGGCCAGGCTTGGATATCAGAGAGAGGAATGGAGCAAGTTTAGAGTGAGTCAGGATAGAGTTGGTGAGAGGCACAGAGAAATTGAGACGGTCGATGTCGGACTGACAGATCTCAATGAAAAGATCAAGAGCTGATAGGAGGCCAGAGGGTGGGTCCAGGTAGAGGGAGATCACTGGAGGCGGATGGATTTCACAACAAATATTCATAAAATAGACAGAAACAGCAGAGACAATATTATCTATTCACTGATCACCATCAGAATAATTACCAAAGAATTGAAAAGCAGAAGTCGGTCTCTGTTATTCTTGAATTTAGAACAGAATATAATCACATCTTCCAGTCACAATGTCAACAGTTGGAAGCATTGAATTAGAAGTCTGAGTTAAAAGAAATCCAGTAACACAGAGTATACTAAATAGTCGGCACATATTCCAAAGTCAGCATTCTTCCTGACACATTTCATCCAATTATTTCAATAACTACCAGAAATAATAGATCTGAGTAGTATGATGGATGTTAAACAATTTGATTTTCTAAAGGCCGTCAGTAAGATCCGACATAACAGACTGATGGGTAATCTCAGAGCCAGTGGAGTTAGGGGACACAGCAGCAGGATGGACACATGCTGGCGACACACACAGAAAACAGCGAGAGGAGTTAAAGGGATTTAGGCTGATTGATGGAAGGTGGGAAGTGGTGTTCCACAAGGATCAGCACTGGGATCACTCTCCTTCACCATTCCCATCAACAATATGGGATCGGGAAGCAGAATGATAATTACATAATTTACAGACAAAATCAAATTGAGAGTGATAGTGAATACGGAGGCAGAATACAACTAATTAGAGGCACACACCATCATTAATTATGAATTTTCAAAGTGGGTATTTCGATGGGACATTAATGTCCCGACAGATCAGTGTCCGCTGCTGCATTTTGTTCAGAACAATAGGTCCCCCAATCACTCCTTGGAAAACAAGTGTGTGAATGGACTGGAGGGGTTTCTGGCTTCAGGTGAATAGATTCACAAATCGTGTGAAGCAGAAAGACAGTTTAAAAACACCCATAAAAATTGATCAAACTTGTGAGTTCATTTCAGGATGAATAGGAATGAGAAAATATCACAAAACCTAGTGGAATACTGCACTGCTGTGGGTTTTCTGAAACATTAGAGTGTGGGTGATATCTGTTCCTGTTAGAGTAGATCAATAGAAAACAGAGATAGAGACATTTCACTTCATACAATAAATATCAAACATCTTCAAAACACAGCCAAACTCTTCCTGTTTTCAACCTATTCCAAAGTTAAAACACACAGAGAGAACTCCACAGAATGGAGCGACCCCTCACCAATAAAATACCTCATTTCAAAACAGAACCAACTAATTTCAGTCCAGTTACTGACCCACACACAATACAATTCCACACGGACAGATAGTCCCAGTAATAGATAGATAATTGGATCAGATATTCCACTCTGGTGAGAGACCCACAGTCAGTACAATTCTACACTGACAGACATTTCCAGTAATCCTTCTTCACTGCTGTCAGATATTCCACACTGGTGTGGGACCCACAGTCAGTACAATTCTACACTGACAGATACTTCCAGTAATCCTTGTTCACCGCTGTCAGATATTCCACTCTGGTTAGTGATCCACACTCAGTACAATTCCACACTGACAGACATTTCCAGTAATCCTTGTTCACCGCTGTCAGATATTCCACTCTGGTTAGTGATCCACACTCAGTACAATTCCACACTGACAGATACTTCCAGTAATCCTTGTTCACCGCTGTCAGATATTCCACTCTGGATAGTGACCCACAGTCAGTACAATTCTACACTGACAGACACTTCCAGTAATCCTTGTTCACCGCCGTCAGATATTCCACTCTGATAGTGACCCACAGTCAGTACAATTCTACACTGACACATACCCACACTCAGTGTGATTTAATTCTTTCTCCTCCTAAACCTCCCTTCAGAGAGATTGCCTTTACTGAGATCCAATCTAACATTATACAAGATTCCACTCAAAATAATAACGTCACCGGTCAGAGATCCAGTGAGTTACAAGCAGAGGTTTATTGTGAGTTGATGAAAGGGATTCAAACCATTGACAGGCTTAAAGACATTTGACAATGATATCGTTGACCAGGTGTCGATATAACAGTGAGCACGAGATCAGGATCAGATATTTTCAGTCCCAGTTTAAAATCAGAGAGCCGCTCACACACAGATTTACACAACTTCAATTGTGATGGTCACTTACCAGGAACACCAACAATAGCCAGGATTGGGTAGAATATTTTCTCAGCAGTCTGAATTGGATAAAGCATTTTCAGTGTGAAGTGATGTGTCCCTTCCTGCGATTGGCAATCTCTCTGTCTAAAACTCTGAGGTTAAATATTCTCCAAGATTTTAATTAATACCCTGTGGAGCCGCCTCAGGGAAATTGAGGTTGTGACATCGTTTAACTTATTTTTCAAGGTGTGAACAAACAGATTACGATATTGTGTTCAGTGAAAGAAAATATTATTTTTCTGAGTGAGTGACCTCTTTGCAAACACTGGACGGTGTTGATCACATTGTTCAACTAACATTAACAGAAAGGATGCTGTCCACTCAGACACCATCAGTCCCATCTCTACATCTCAGATTGTTTCAGTGATAACCCTCACTCCACTGTAACCATTCAGTGATTCAGTTCCAATTGTCAGTGTGTTTCTCTGGGTGTGTCCCCTGCACTCTGGGGTGTAGCTGTCTCTGGAACTGTGACCATTCAGTGATTCAGTTCCAATTGTCAGTGTGTTTCTCTGGGTGGTTCCACTGCACTCTGGGATGTAGCTGCCTCTGTAACTGTGACCATTCCTTTATTTTATTTCCGTTGTTTCTGTTTGAGAATAAGTAGAACATTTCAATGTCTCCAAAATCTGGAACTATTTAAAGTGCAAAGTATGAGATCCCATATCTGAATCTGATTCAGCCCCTCAAACTAAGAAAATATTTAGCATCATTGGAACCTCAGAAAACTCAGAGGCTGCAGCAGCAACAAACTCATCACCTCAGAGAGCAGCATTAATACATAGTCAGCAGTGAAAACTAGTACCCCGTCTCTAACTGACACCGGCCTCCATCTGATACACACACTTCAACTGGGAGAGAGGCGGGGTGAGATGTGGAGGAAGAGAGAACTGGTCTGTGAGATGTGCTGATAGAAGACAGCGTGAGAGAGAAAGAGGGTGGGAGGAGAGATATTGGGAGAGAAAGAGGGTGGAGAAATAAAGGATAAAACGGGAGAAGGAGGTGGATTGTCTGAGAGAAAGGGAAGCAGAGAGTGGAGAGGGTGAGTGGCTGAGGGAGGCAGATTGGGTGAGAAGGATGGTGTATTAAATACTCACATAATCTTAGACATAAGTACAGGAGAGAGCGACTGAGGGAGCGGGAGAGGGAAAGATTGTGAGCGAAAGTGTGAGAGAGGGAAAGAGAGTGAGAGAAAGTGTGATAGAGGGAAAGAGTGTGAGAGAAAGTGTGAGAGATGGAAAGAGTGTGAGAGAAAGTGTGATAGAGGGAAAGAGTATGAGCGAAAGTGTGAGAGAGGGAAAGAGTGTGAGAGAGGGAAAGAGAGTCAGAGAAAGTGTGAGAGAGGGAAAGTGTGCGAGAAAGTGTGAGAGACGGAAAATGTGAGAGAGGGAAAGAGTATGAGAGAAAGTGTGAGAGAGGGAAAGAGTTTAAGACAAAGTGTGAGCGAGTGAAAGTGAGCCAGAGAAATTGTGAGAGAGGGAAAGAGAGTGAGAAAAAGTGTGAGAGAGGGAAAGTGTGAGAGAGGGGAAGAATGGGAGAGAACGTGTGAGAGAGAGAAAGAGTGTGAGAGAAATTGTGAGAGAGGGAAAGAGAGTGAGAGAAATTGTGAGAGAGGGAATGAGTGAGAAAATGTGTGAGAGAGGGAAAGAGTGAGAGAGGGAAAGATTGTGAGAGAAATTGTGAGAGAGAGAAAGAGAGTGAGAGAAATTGTGAGAGAGGGAAAGAGAGTGAGAGAAATTGTGAGAGAGGGAAAGAGTGTGAGAGAAATTGTGAGAGAGGGAAAGAGTGTAAGAGAAATTGTGAGAGAGGGATAGAGAGTGAGAGAAATTAAGAGAGGGACAAAGTGTGAGAGCGAGAAAGAGTGTGAGAGAAAGTGTCATTGAGGGAGTTTTGTGAAGGGGAGGGAGGCATGGAGGGAGAGAGATATAGGGATGGAGAGAGAGAGGGACAGAGTGTGAAAGTCTCTAACGGAGATGTGAGAGAGGGAGAGAGGGAGGCATGATGCAGAGAGAGAGAGGGGGGGAGAGTGAGAGAGGGGGACAGAATGTGAGAGAGGGGTAAGTGTGAGACAAGGGAAATCTGCTAGAGAGAGTGGGAGAGTGGGAGTGAGTATCAATGAAGAAGAAAGTATGTGAGAGGCAGGAATTTGAGAGAGGGAGTGTGAGAGATGGAGGGATTGTGAGAGATGGCGGGTGAGAGAGGGAGAGAGTGTGAGGAAGGGAGAGTGAGCGAGACAGGTAGGTTGTGTTAGACAGGGAGAGAGTGTGAGAGAGGCAGAGAGTCTGAGAGGGAGACAGTGGGAGATAGGGAGGGTGACTGAGGTAGAGAATGTGTCAGAGGGAGAGAAAGTGAGGGGGAGAGTGTGAGAGAGGGTGAGAGTGCTAGAGAGGGAGGGAGTACAAAAGAGAGAATGCGAAAGGGGAGAGGGGGAGAGAGTGTGAGAGAGGGAGAAAGTATGAGAGAGGGAGGGTGAGAGAGGGAGGGTGAGAGAGTGAGAGAGTGTGAGAGAGTGAGGCACTGTGAGAGAGGGAGGGAGTGTGAGAGGGGGACAGAATGTGATAGAGGGAGAGAGTGTCAGAGAGGGAGACAGTGTGAGAGAGGGAGAGAGTGTCAGAGAGGGAGACAGTGTGGGAGAGGGAGAGAGTGTAAGAGAGGGAGAGAGTGTGAGAGAGGGAGAGAGTGTGAGAGAGGGAGAGAGTGTGAGAGAGGGAGACAGTGTGGAAGAGGGAGAGAGTGGGAGAGAGGGAGAGAGTGTGAGAGAGGGAGAGAGTGTGAGAGAGGGAGACAGTGTGGGAGAGGGAGAGAGTGTGAGAGAGGGAGAGAGTGTGAGAGTGGGAGGCAGTATGGGAGAGGGAGAGAGTGTGAGGGATTGTTGAGAGGGAGAGAGTGTGAGCGAGGGAGAGAGTGTGAGAGAGGGAGACAGTGTGGGAGAGGGAGAGAGTGTGAGAGAGGGAGAGACTGTGAGAGTGGGAGGTAGTGTGGGGGAGGGAGAGAGTGTGAGAGGGGGACAGAGTGTGAGAGAGGGAGACAGTGTGGGAGAGGGAGAGAGTGTCAGAGAGGGAGACAGTGTGAGAGTGGGTGACAGTGTGGGAGAGGGAGATAGTGTGAGAGTGGGTGACAGTGTGGGAGAGGGCGAGAGTGTGACAGAGGGTGACAGTGTGGGAAATGGAGAGAGTGTGAGAGTGGGAGGCAGTGTGGGAGAGGGAGAGAGTGTGAGAGAGGGAGAGAGTGTGAGAGTGGGTGACAGTGTGGGAGAGGGAGAGAGTGTGAGAGTGGGTGACTGTGTGGGAGAGGGAGAGAGTGTGAGAGAGGGACAGAGTGTGAGAGAGGGAGACTGTGTGGGAGAGGGAGAGAGTGTCAGAGAGGGAGACAGTGTGAGAGAGGGAGAGAGTGTGAGAGAGGGAGACAGTCTGGGAGAGAGAGAGATTGTGAGAGAGGGAGACAGTGTGAGAGTGGGAGGCAGCGTGGGAGAGGGAGAGAGTGTGAGAGTGGGAGGCAGTGTGGGAGAGGAAGACAGTGTGAGAGTGGGTGACAGTGTGGGAGAGGGAGAGAGTGTGAGAGAGGGAGAGAGTGAGACACTGTGAGAGAGGAAGGGAGTGTGTGAGAGAGAGAGAGAGAGAGAGTGAGAGAGGGAGACAGTGTGGGAGAGGGAGAGAGTGTGAGAGAGGGAGGGATTGTTGAGAGGGAGAGAGTGTGAGAGAGGGAGAGAGTGTGAGCGAGGGAGGGAGTGTGGGAGAGGGAGAGACTGAGAGTGGGTGACAGTGTGGGAGAGGGAGAGAGTGTGAGAGTGGGAGGGATTGTTGAGAGGGAGAGAGTGTTAGAGAGGGAGAGAGTGTGAGAGTGGGAGACAGTGTGGGAGAGGGAGAGAGTGTGAGAGAGGGAGGGATTGTTGAGAGGGAGAGAGTGTGAGCGAGGGAGAGAGTGTGAGAGTGGGTGACAGTGTGGGAGAGGAGAGAGTGTGAGAGAGGGAGACAGTGTGAGAGAGGGAGAGAGTGTGAGAGAGGGCGACAGTGTGAGAGAGGGAGACAGTGTGGGAGAGGGAGAGAGTGTGAGAGTGGGTGTCAGTGTGGGAGAGGGAGAGAGTGTGAGAGTGGGAGGGATTGTTGAGAGGGAGATAGTGTGAGCGAGGTAGAGAGTGTGAGAGAGGGATAGTGTGAGAGAGTGGGTGTGAGGGAGGGAGGGAGTGCAAGTGAGAGATAGAGTGTGAGGGAGTGCTCTTGGAGATACAGAGAACAAAGAACAAAGAAATGTACAGCACAGGAACAGGCCCTTCGGCCCTCCAAGCCCGTGCCGACCATGCTGCCCGACTAAACTACAATCTTCTACACTTCCGGGGTCCGTATCCCTCTATTCCCAACCTCTTCATGTCTTTGTCAAGATGCCCCTTAAATGTCACTATCGTAAAGATATGTGGAACTGGGTGGGGAAACACAATCCGGATTCATACATTTGCTGAGGAAACAAACGTGTTCCTAAATTATAAAAATCTGATCAGAAGTAAATGTCCTCCATGCAGTATTGCACCATTTAAGTTGTGAATAACTGACAGAGTGTGATAGGTCAGTTATTGTGCAGAGCTGGAATAGAACTTGTCTTTCCCCAGTCAGAGGCCAGAAAGCAAACACGTGGCACAGCCGCTTTTAAAAATAATTGTAAAGCAACCTGAAAAAAGATAGACCTCCCTCTAATTATTAAATGTGCGTCTGCTTTTATTGGGAGCAACACAGATGTTTTCAATATTAAAGCACAGGCAGCGCCCAGGGTCAGACAGATTGGAACTTACAATGAAGTTGATGCTGTGAAGTAAGCAGTGAGCTAAAGCGGGCGCTGGGTTCGCACATGGACACGCTGAATAGAAAGGATTACAGTGAGAATACTCGCGGTGCTGGGGAACTTGGAGGGAACCTGCAGGTGTTGGTCCCATCATCTCACAGCCAGACCACATCCAAAGCCTTTAAAATGCGTGAAGTCCCGAAGGAGGACAGTCATTCCTGGGGCTGGTTTAGCACACTGGGATAAATCGCTGGCTTTTAAAGCAGACCAAGGCAGGCCAGCAGCACGGTTCAATTCCCGTACCAGCCTCCCCGAACAGGCGCCGGAATGTGGCGACTAGGGGCTTTTCACAGTAACTTCATTTGAAGCCTACTTGTGACAATAAGCGATTTTCATTTCATTTCATTCCATTTCATTTCATTCCGTTTGAACTCAGCGGCTCTGTAGATGAGCAGATGATTCAATCCCACTGCACCGCCCTTTCCCTGGAGACGTACATTTGATTTCTGTCGCTCCTACCATTCCCTGTGAAACCACTGTTGTATCTGCCGGCACCAGTGTCCCAGGCCGTGCAGACCAGATCAGAACCACTCGCTGTGTGAATCGTTTAGAAGCAGTTTTCCCTTCGGGATGATTGGATTGGCTGGGGCTGGGTTATTGGGAATAAAAGACGATGATGTGAGATTCGTTCCACACATTTAAGATGATATTAGTTTTGGATAATCTGGATGTAAATGAACTGTTTCCATGAACAATATAAATATCTGTGGGAAAGATGTAACTGAAGTATATGATCATGCAGCTACATCCATCAGCGAGTAATGCAGAGCCGGAACTGATAACAAATGGCAACATGGGGAGACCACACGGTCACTCACACCTCCTCCACCATTCAATTTAATCACTGCTTAGCTTCTGCCTCAATGTCGTTTCCCGCTTCTTCCTCACATCCTATCATTACCTCATTTTCTGTAAGAATAATGGAGGCAGACACCCAAAGCCATATTTCAAACCGAGTTGGACATTTACGGCCGTAAGACCATAAGACACAGGAGCTGAACTTGGTCACTCGGCCCAGCGAGCCTGCTCCACCAGTCAATCATGGCTGATATGTTTCTCATCCTCATTCTCCTACCTTCTCACCTTCTCCCCATAACCCCTGATCTCCTCATTAACCAAGAACCTATCTGTCTCTGTCTTAAAGACACTCAGTGATTTGGCCTCCACAGCCTTCTGTGGCAGAGTTCCACAGATTCACCACCCTCTGGCTGAATAAATTCCTCCACATCTCTGTTTTAAAGGATCGTGCCTTTAGTCTGAGATTGTGTCCTCTGGTTCTAGTTTTTCATACAAGTGGAAACACCCTCTCCACATCCACTCTGTCCAGGCCTCACAGTCTCCTGGAAGTTTCAATAAGATACCCCTCATCCTTCTTAACTCCAACGAGTACAGACCCCAGAGTCCTCAACCATTCCTCATACGACAAGCTCTTCATTCCTGGATCGTTCCAGTGAACCTCCTCTGGACCCTTTCCAAGGGAAGCATGTCCTTCTTCAGATACGGGGCCCAGAACTGCTCACAATACTCCAAATGGGGCCTGACCAGAGACTGAAACAGCCTCAGAAATACATCCCTGCTCTTGTACTCGCGCCCTCTCGACGTGAATGCTAACATTGCAATTGCCTTCCGAACTGCCGACTGAACCTGCCCGTTAACCATAAGAGAATCGTGAACAAGGCCTCCCAAGTCCCTTTGTGCTTCTCATTTCCGAAGCATTTCCACTTTTAGAGAATAGTCAATTCCTCCATTCCTCCTTCCAAAGCGCATTACCTCACACTTTTCCACATTGTATTCCATCTTCCACTTGTTTGCACAATCCCCCAGCCTCTGAGTCCTTCTGCACCCCCCCCCCCCCCCCCAACCCCCACCGCTTCCTCAATACTACCTGTCCCTCTACAGATCTTTGTGTCATCTGCAAACTCAGCGACAGTGCCTTCAGTTCCTTCTTCCAGATCATTAATGTATATTGTGGAAAGTTGTGGTCCCAGCACAGACCCCTGAGGCACACCACTAGACACCGGCTGCCATCCTGAAAAAGACCCCTTTATCCCCACTCTCTGCCTTCTGCCAGTCAGCCAATTATTTTCCATCCCAGGATCTTGCCCTGAACACCATGGGCTCTTAACCAATTGAACAGACTGGAATGCGGCACTGTGTCAAAGGCCTTCTGGAAATCTACATAAATCGCATCCACTGGTTCTCCCTTGTCTAACTTCCTTGTTATTTCCTCAAAGAACTCTAACAGATTTGTCAGGCATGACCTCCCCTTGACGAAGCCGAGCTGACTCAGTCCTATTTTATCCTGCACTTCCAAGTACTCCGCAATCTCATCTTTAATAATGGATCTAAAATCTTACCAATGACCGAAGTCAGGCTAACCGGCCGATAATTTCCCGTCTTCTGCCTCCCTCCCTTCTTAAACAGCGGTGCTACATTAGCCACTTTCCAGTCCTCTGGGACCCTTTCTGCCTTCAGTGATTCCTGTAAGATTCCCGCCACTGCCTCCACAAACTCCTCAGCTATCTCTTTTAGAACCCTGGGATGTAGTCCATCCGTCCAGGTCATCCATCCACCTTCAGACCTTTCATTGTGGGCAGAACCTTCTCCTTAGTGACGGCCACGGCCCTCCCCTCTGCCCCCTGGCTCTCCTGGAGCTCTGGCATCCCACTGGTGACTTCCACCGTGAAGACTGATGCAAAGTAACTATACAGCTCGTCTGCCATTTCTTTGTTACCTATTATTACTTCGCCAGTCACATTTTCCAGTGGTCCAATGTCTTTTTTGTCTCTCACCTTTTAAATATTGAAAAGAACATCTCCCTATCTTCTTTTACATTACTAGCTAGCTTGCCCTCAAATTTCATCTGCTCCTCCTTTATTGCTTTTTCAGTTTTCCTCTGCTCGCTGTTAAAGGCTCCCAATTTTCTGGCATCCCACTATTCCGCGCCACATTGTATGTTTTTTGTTTTGCTGTACTGCTGTCCTTGACTTCCCTCGTGAGCCATAGATTCCTTGTGCTCCCCTTGGCATGTTTCCTCCTCCTTGGGATGAAATTCTGTTGTTCCTCCCGAATAACCCCCCAAAACTGCTGCCATTGCTGTTCCACTGTCTTCCCTGCTAGTCTCCTTTTCCAATCAACTCTGGCCAGCTCCTCCCATGCCTTTGTAGTTACCCCTATTTAATTGTAATACTGTTACATCTGACTCCAGCTTCTCCCTCTCAAACTGCAGGGTAAATTCTATCATATTGTGGTCACTGCTCCCTTCGGGTTCCTTCACCTTATGTTCACTAATCAAGTAATCCTCATTACACATCACCAAATCCAGAATTGCCTGTTCCCCAGTCGGCTCTGTCACAGACTGCTCCAAAAAAACATCTCATTCCACAAATTCCTTTTCTTGGGATCCACGATCAACCTGATTTTCCCAGTCCATCTGCATGTTGAAGTCCCCCATGATTATTGTAATATTTCCTTTTTTACATGCCTTTTCTATCTCCTGATTTATTTTTTGCTCCACATCTTGATTACTGCTCCGAGTTCTGCAATAAGTCCGATCAGAGTCTTTTTATCGATTCGATTCCTCAACTCTGTCCATAGGGAATCTCTGCCTTCTGATCCTATATCGTTCCTTGCTATCGATTTAACTTCATTCCTTCCTCACAATGGAGCCCCGTCCCCTTTACCCATCTGCCTGTCCTTTCGATAGAACACTTGCACATTTTGATCCCAGCCCTGATCACCTTGCAGCCACGTCTCTGTGATTCCAACAACATCGTACCAGCCAATTTCAATGTGCGCAACATGCAAATTCACCTTGTTCCGTACACTGCGCACATTTAGGTCCACCACCCTCAATGCTGCATTGAGCACCTCCCTTCTCACCCTCGGCACCTTTTTTGCTCTGCCTGAGGGTGATGTTGTTCAGGTATTTGTGTTCACCATTTCCCCTTCAATTATTACACCTGCTGAGCTACCGCTCTGGTTCCCATCCCCTTTCATATTAGTTTCAATTCTCCCGAGTGACACTAACAAACCTCCCAGCGAGGATAGTGATGTCCCTCCAGTTTAGAAGCTGCCCGCCCTTCTTGTCCAGGTCCCACCTATCCCGGAAGATAGCCCAATGGCCCAGAAATCAGGAATCCTCCCTCCTACACCACCAGTTTAGCCACGTGTTTAGCTGTACTGTCCTCTTGTTTCTTGCCTCGCTGTCACGGGGCACAGGGAGTAATCCTGAGACTACAACCCGAGAGGTCCTACTTTTTACCTTACTGTCTAACTTCCTGAACTCCTTCTGCAGGACATCATCACTCTTCCTGCCGATGTCGTTCGTACCTCTGTGAACTAAAACCTCTGGCTGTCCTCCCTCCCCCTCAGGACGTTCTGTGTTCGTTCAGAGACAACCTTGACCCTGGCACCAGGGAGGCAACTTACCAACCTGGAGACTCTTTCCTGTCCGCAGAAGCGCCAATCTGTGCCCCTTACTATAATAAGAACATACGAACAAAAGAACTAGGAGCAGGAGTAGGCCACCTGGCCCCTCGAGCCTGCTCCACCATTCAATGAGATCATGGCTGATCTTTTGTGGACTCAGCTCCACTTTCCGGCCCGAACACCATAACCCTTAATCCCTTTGTTCTTCAAAAAACTATCTGTCTTTATCTTAAAAACATTGAATGAATGAGCCTCTACTGCTTCACTGGGCAAGGAATTCCATAGATTCACAACCCTTTGGGTGAAGAAGTCCCTCCTAAACTCAGTCCTAAATCTACTTCCCCTTATTTTGAGGCTATGCCCCCTAGTTCTGCTTTCACCCACCAGTGGAAACAACCTGCCCGAATCTATCCTATCTATTTCCTTCATAATCTTATATGTTTCTATAAGATCCCCCCTCATCCTTCTAAATTCCAACGAGTACAGTCCCAGTCTACTCAACCTCTCCTCGTAATCCAAACCCTTCAGCTCTGGGATTAACCTAGTGAATCTCTTCTGCACAGCCTCCAGTGCCAGTACGTCCTTTCTCAAGTAAGGAGACCAAAACTGAACACAATACTCCAGGTGTGGCCTCACGAACACCTTATACAATTGCAGCATAACCTCGCTAGTCTACAACTATCGCGTTCCTGCACTTTGCCCTCCCTGCTGAGTAACAGAGCCAGTTGTGGTGCCATTGTTCTGGCTGCTGTTGTTTTCCCCTGATAGTCCATTCTCCCAAATGTATCCAACACAGTATACCTATTAGAGATGGGGCGGCTACAGGTGATTCCAGCGCTGACTGCCTGCCCTTTTCAGCAGGCAGCAAATATTTGTCTGCACCTTAGGTGTGACCACATCTCCAGAACTTCTGTCAATTATGCTGTCCGCCACCTGCATGCTCCGCAGTGCATCCAATTGCTGCTCCAGCTGAACCACGCGGTCTGTGAGGAGCTGCCATTGGCTGCACCTGCTGCAGGCGTAGTTGACCGGAACACTGGAAGCGTCACGGTTCTCCCACATCTCACAGTTAGAGCACTGCACCCCCTGAGTGACATTTATGCACTAGTTAATTCATTCAATATAATCATTTTATTATCAGATTAAGTTACAATTAACTATATGGTCCTGGCGCTGGATTTTTACTGTAAATTAAATGTTACGTTCTAATCCCTGCTCTCAGGTTTAATTACTCCTCTGCCCATGTAATGAATTAGTTGCTGCAGTTGTATAGAACCTGAGTTACATGAGTAATACATGAGTAGAATGGGAATACAGGGAGACGGACCACAGGAAGTGCAGAAGATTATAGGTCAGATGGGCAGCAAGTTCAGCACAGGCTTGAGGGCCGAAGGGCCAATATCTACGTTGTACTTTTATTTGTGCTTTGTTCTTTGTTCTAACTATTTGTATCAGGTATTGCTGAGTCCGGAGACCAAAATCGCAATCAAGAGTCTATGTTACAAGTGTTTGTCTTGAACAACGAACACGAGGTAATGGGACTGAGAGACTGGAGGAGATAATCCCATACCTTCTGTGCCAGACAGCGGAAGAGAAGGCATCATGTGTTCAACTATTAATAGAATAATAATCTTTATTAATAATACAAATATTTATTGTTACAAGTAGTCCCACATTAACACTACAATGAAGTTACTGTGAAAATCCCCGAGTCGCCACACTCCGGCGCCTGTTCGGGTGAACAGAGGGAGATTTTAGACTGTCCAACTCACCTCACAACACGCCTTTCGGGACCTGTGGGAGGAAACTGGAGCACCCGGAGGAAACCCACACAGACACGGGGGGAACGTGCAGACTCCACACAGGCAGTGACACAAGCCGGGAATCGAACCTGGGACCCCGGAGCTGTGAAGCCACTGTGCTAACCACTGTGCTATCATGCCATCCTTTAAATTTGCACTCCTCAAGAATTGGGAGAGTGTCGGTATCACGGAGAGCTGTGGATCTGCTGTGTAATACTGAGAAATAAATCACCAAGGCCATGGCAGGGTTTGATTCTCCTCCAATCCGACAGCTCCAATCTTAACCATCACATTAGACCTCGGCATCGATCAGTCCATTAAACCTGGGGAACAGACTCTAATTGATGAATAATGAATGGAAACAATGGTTGATCACTCTCTTATTGTGAAACAGTCAGTATTTTCCCGAGGAGATACACTAGAGGAACAGAAGGGAACCAAAAGGACCAGTCTCCCCAACAACACCAGCGGGAGTTTGTAGTTATCCAGTTGTGGCAGTCAGGTAGCCTCAATAATTTAAATAAATATGTGACACAATATATAATTGTTTCTCAGCCCATTACTTCCCGGATTCCATTATTTAAATTGCTGGGACGTCTTCAGTAGAAACAGACAGAGATGTCACATGGAATTCCACCACATAGCAGCGATATTTCGAGTAACTAATGGAATTAAAACCTGAAAGATAATTTCTGATACTCATCGACATTTTCAAATGCATATTATTGTGAAAAGTATAAAGGTTTCTAGATATATTCAGTAATCATTGGACGGAAAATAATCAATTTCCTGGCATGATGATTCTATAGAAAGATAATCACAGTTTAGTTAATTGTGAGCAGAAATGTGCATGTTTAGTTTATTGTGTTATTATAGGAAGGTCAGGAATTAATGACTCTATTTGAAAGAACAATCTTATTATGATTATTGTCTGAACAATATTTATTTACACCTCTGATTACTGGAATAATCAATCCTTCAATAATCACTTTCAAAGTTGCAATTAAATGTTTTTCGTTATTTACTGTGTTCAATGGACTGAAAACGAACGTGATGCTTTCTATCAATGTTGTGCAAACATGATGGTGTAATATATGTCATCCTGCCTTCCATCATTGGATTTCAGAGATCATAGAATTCACAGTGCCGAAGGAGGCCATTCGGCCCATCGAGTCTGCACCGGCTCTTGGAAAGAGCACCCTACCCAAGCCCACACCTCCACCCTATCCCCATAACCCAGTAACCCCATCTAAGCGAAGAGAAATTTAGCGTGGCCAATCCACCTAACCTGCCACCTTTGGACTGTTGGAGACAATCAGAGCACCCGGAGGAAACCCACGCAGACACGGGGAGAACGTGCAGACTCTGCACAGACAGTGACCCAAGCCTGGAATCGAACCTCGGACCCTGGCACTGTGACATCATAGTGGTAACCACTGTGCTACCGTGCTGCCCGATTTGCTCAGTTTTCTTTGGTAGAAACAGACAGAGAGAATTCTCACACTATTCAGTCATGGCACAACTATGATTAATGGAATTAAATCCTGAGATATGATTGCTGGTATCATAGACATGGGGAATATTCCCCAATACATATTATTGTGGGAAGTTAAAAGATTTATTCATACCGTTAGTGATCAGTGGATTAATCTGTATCTTGGCATCATAATTCTCTTGGAAAATGACCATCGGTTTAATGTCCTGTACCCGGTTTTCCGTCCCGCCAGCCCAGTTATCCGGCGCTGTGCACCCACCGCCACAACGGGATTCTCCGTTCCCGCAGCCGGTCAATGAGGTTTCCCATTGTGACCACCCCACGCCATCGAGAAACCCGCCGACATGGGTGCGCTGCCGGTGGGATTGGAGGATGCTGCCGAGGGAGAATCCCATTGATTGGGATTGTGAGCTGAACAAATGCATTTTTAATTGATGCTATTATTGTTGCGTGGTCAGGAATTACAGATTCTATTCCACTGATTAACAATCTTCATTTGATTGTGGTCTGAACAGTAATTAGAAACCGCCTGTGATTATTGCAATAAACAATCCTTTGACAATCACAGTGAAAGATGCAATGAAATGTTTTTAGTTATTTGCTGTGTTTAATGGACTGAAAACTAATTTGGTATTTTCTATCAGTGTTGCACAAATAATAATTAGTTGTGTAATGCTTGTTGGATTTAACATAATGAGCTGTTCACTGATTTAATTCAACCTCGCAATGAATGAATGAGATCATTGTTTATTGGACCAAACAATCCATTATTAAAGTTCACTCTGATTATTGGGATGAACTACGTTAACAGGTGATTAATCTTCACAGAAAATAATTAAATAATTCAAGTAAAAAGCACCAGATCCGTCAGAATTTCGCCAGTTTAAAGACATTTAATGTTGGGAAACTGGCAATCATTGATTAAAATATCTGAGCCATTTTAACAGCGAGTTCTTCCATATTCGCTGTGATTATTGGGTGTAATGATTAAAAGTTAGTTACTTTAACTCTTGGACTGAAGACGAATTTGCTCTTCACTTGTATACGGAATCCAAGCAGTATAAAATGTGTTGGCCCTCAGGATAATAACAACGAAAGGACATTTGAAAAGGGACTTGTTGAAGTGACTGAAGTTGTCTCCAAATCTCGCAGCCCACTCACCCCTCTCTGGGGTTGGGTGATATCTGGGGTTGGGTGATCTCTGGGGTTGGGTGATCTCTGGGGTTGGGTGATATCTGGGGATCGGTGACCTCTGGGGATGGGTGATATCTGGGGTTGGGTGATCTCTGGGGTTGGGTGATATCTGGGGTTGGGTGATCTCTGGGGTTGGGTGATCTCTGCGGTTGGGTAATATCTGGGGTACAGTAATATCTGGGGTTGGGTGATCTCTGGGGTTGGGTGATCTCTGGGGTTGGGTGATCACTAGCATTGGGTGATCTCTGGCGTTGGGTGATATCTGGCGTTCGGTGATCTCTGGGGTTGTGTGATCTCTGTGGTTGGGTGATCTCTGGGGTTAGGTGATCTCTGGGATTGGGTGATCTCTGGGGTTGGGTGATCTCTGAGGTTGGGTGATCTCTGGGGTTGGGTGATCTCTGAGGTTGGGTGATATCTGGCGTTGGGTGATATCTTGGGTTGGGTGATCTCTGGGATAGGGTGATCTCTGGGGTTGGGTGACTCTGGTGTTAGGTGATCTCTGGGGATGGGTGATCTCTAGTGTAGGGTGTTCTCTGGAGTTGGCTGATCTCTGGGGTTGGGTGATCTCTGGCGATGGGTGATCTCTGGGGTTGGGTGATCTCTGGAGTTGGGTGATCTCTAGGGTTAGGTGATGTCTGGGATTGGGTGATCTCTGGGGTTGGGTGATCTCTGAGGTTGGGTGATATCTGGCGTTGGTTGATACCTTGGGTTGGGTGATCTCTGGGGTTGGGTGATCTGTGGGGTTGGGTGATCTCTGGGGTTGGTTGATCTCTGGGGTTGGGTGATCTCTGGGGTTGGGTGATCTCTGGCGTTGGGTGATCTCTGGGATTGGGTGATCTCTGGGGTTGGGTGACCTCTGAGTTCGGATGATATCTGGCGTTGGGTGATAACGTGGATTGGATGATACCTGGGGCTGGGTGAGATCAGTGGTTGGATGATCTCTGGTGTTGGGTGATCTCTGGTGTTGGCTGATATCCGGGGTAGGGTGATATCCGGGGTAGGGTGATATCCGGGTTAGGGTGATTTCTGGGGTTGGGTGATATCTGTGGTTGGGTGATATCTGGGGTTGGGAGATATCTGGGGTTGGGTGATCTCTGTGGTTGGGTGATTTCTGAGGTTGGGTGATCTCTGGGGTTGTGTGTTATCTGGTGTAGGGTGATATCTGGGGTTGGGTGATCTCTGGGGTTGGGGGATCTCTGGCGTTGGGTGATCACTGGCGTTGGGTGATCTCTGGCGTTGCGTGATCTCTGGCGCTGGGTGATCACTAGCATTGGGTGATCTCTGGCGTTGGGTGATATCTGGCGTTCGGTGATCTCTGGGGTTGTGTGATCTCTGTGGTTGGGTGATCTCTGGGGTTAGGTGATCTCTGGGATTGGGTGATCTCTGGGGTTGGGTGATCTCTGAGGTTGGGTGATCTCTGGGGTTGGGTGATCTCTGAGGTTGGGTGATATCTGGCGTTGGGTGATATCTTGGGTTGGGTGATCTCTGGGATTGGGTGATCTCTGGGGTTGGGTGACTCTGGTGTTAGGTGATCTCTGGGGATGGGTGATCTCTAGTGTAGGGTGTTCTCTGGAGTTGGCTGATCTCTGGGGTTGGGTGATCTCTGGCGATGGGTGATCTCTGGGGTTGGGTGATCTCTGGAGTTGGGTGATCTCTAGGGTTAGGTGATGTCTGGGATTGGGTGATCTCTGGGGTTGGGTGATCTCTGAGGTTGGGTGATATCTGGCGTTGGTTGATACCTTGGGTTGGGTGATCTCTGGGGTTGGGTGATCTGTGGGGTTGGGTGACCTCTGGGGTTGGTTGATCTCTGGGGTTGGGTGATCTCTGGGATTGGGTGATCTCTGGCGTTGGGTGATCTCTGGGATTGGGTGATCTCTGGGGTTGGGTGACCTCTGAGTTCGGATGATATCTGGCGTTGGGTGATAACGTGGATTGGATGATACCTGGGGCTGGGTGAGATCAGTGGTTGGATGATCTCTGGTGTTGGGTGATCTCTGGTGTTGGCTGATATCCGGGGTAGGGTGATATCCGGGGTAGGGTGATATCCGGGTTAGGGTGATTTCTGGGGTTGGGTGATATCTGTGGTTGGGTGATATCTGGGGTTGGGAGATATCTGGGTTTGGGTGATCTCTGTGGTTGGGTGATTTCTGAGGTTGGGTGATCTCTGGGGTTGTGTGTTATCTGGTGTAGGGTGATATCTGGGGTTGGGTGATCTCTGGGGTTGGGTGATCTCTGGCGTTGGGTGATCACTGGCGTTGGGTGATCTCTGGCGTTGCGTGATCTCTGGCGCTGGGTGATCAAATGTACGTCTCCAGGGAAAGGGCAGTGCGGTGGGATTGAATCATCTGCTCATCTACAGAGCTGCTGAGGTCAAACGGAATGAAATGAAACGGAATGAAATGAAATGAAAATCGCTTATTGTCACAAGTAGGCGTCAAATGAAGTTACTGTGAAAAGCCCCTAGTCGCCACATTCCGGCGCCTGTTCGGGGAGGCTGGTACGGGAATTGAACCGTGCTGCTGGCCTGCCTTGGTCTGCTTTAAAAGCCAGCGATTTATCCCAGTGTGCTAAACCAGCCCCAGGAATGAATGTCCTCCTTCGGGACTTCACGCATTTTAAAGGCTTTGGATGTGGCCTGGCTGTGAGACGATGGGACCAACACCTGCAGGTTCCCTCCAAGTTCCCCAGCACCGCGAGTATTCTCACTATAATCCTTTCTATTCACCGTGTCCATGTGTGAACCCAGCGCCCGCTTGAGCTCACTGCTTACTTCACAGCATCAACTTCATTGTAAGTTCCAATCTGTCTGACCCTGGGCGCTGCCTGCGCTTTAATATTGAAAACATCTGTGTTGCTCCCAATAAAAGCAGATGCACATTTAATCATTAGAGGGAGGTCTATCTTTTTTCAGGTTGCTTTACAAATATTTTTAAAAGTGGCTGTGCCACGTGTTTGCTTTCTGGCCTCTGACTGGGGAAGGACAAGTTCTATTCCAGCTCTGCACAATAACTGACCTATCACACTCTGTCAGTTATTCACAACTTAAATGGTGCAATACTGCATGGAGGACATTTACTTCTGATCTGATTTTATAATTTAGGAACAAGTTTGTTTCCTCAGCAAATGTATTAATCCGGATTGTGTTTCCCCCTGATACCCAGTTCCACATATCTTTACGATAGTGACATTTAAGGGGCATCTTGACAAATACGTGAATAGGATGGGAATAGAGGGATACGTACCCTGCAAGTGTAGAAGATTGTAGTTTAGTCGGGCAACATGGTCGGCACGGGCTTGGAGGGCCGAAGGGCCTGTTCCTGTGCTGTACATTTCTTTGTTCTTTATAATCTCCAAGAGCACTCCCTCACACTCCAGCTCTCCCTTGCACTCTCTCCCTCCCTCACCCTCACTCTCTCACACTATCCCTCTCTCACACTCTCTCCCTCGCTCACACTCTCTCCCTCTCAACAATCCCTCCCACTCTCACACTCTCTCCCTCTCCCACACTGTCACACACTCTCGCACTCTCTCCCTCTCCCACACTATCTCCCTCTCTCACACTGTCGCCTTCTCTCACACTGTCTCCCTCTCTCACACTGTCTCCCTCTCTCACACTCTCTCCTCTCCCACACTGTCACCCACTCTCACACTCTCTCCCTCGCTCACACTCTCTCCCTCTCAACAATCCCTCCCTCTCTCACACTCTCTCCCTCTCCCACACTGTCTCCCACTCTCACACTCTCTCCCTCTCTAACACTCTCTCCCCCTCAACAATCCCTCACACTCTCACACTCTCTCCCTCTCCCACACTGCCTCCCACTCTCACACTCTCTCCCTCTCTCACACTCTCTCCCTCTCCCACACTGTCACCCACTCTCACAGTCTCTCCCTCTCTCACACTCCCTCCCTCGCTCACACTCTCTCCCTCTCTCACACTCTCTCCCTCTCAACAATCCCTCCCTCTCTCACACTCTCTCCCTCTCCCACACTGTCTCCCTCTCTCACTCTCTCTCTCTCTCACACACTCCCTTCCTCTCTCACAGTGTCTCACTCTCTCCTTCTCTCACACTCTCTCCCTCTCCCACACTGTCACCCACTCTCACACTCTCTCCCTCTCCCACACTGTCACCCACTCTCACACTCTCTCCCTCTCTCCCACTCTCTCCCTCTCCCACGCTGCCTCCCACTCTCACACTCTCTCCCTCTCCCACACTGTCTCCCTCTCTCACTCTCTCTCTCTCTCTCACACACTCCGTTCCTCTCTCACAGTGTCTCACTCGCTCCCTCTCTCACACTCTCTCCCTCTCCCACACTGTCACCCACTCTCACTCTCTCTCCCTCTCTCACAATCTCTCCCACTCTCACACTCTCTCCCTCTCCCACACTGCCACCCACTCTCACACTCTCTCCCTCTCTCACACTCTCTCCCTCTCCCACACTGCCTCCCACTCTCACACTCTCTCCCTCTCCCACACTGTCACCCACTCTCACACTGTCTCCCTCTCCCACACTGCCTCCCACTCTCACACTTTCTCCCTCTCCCACACTGCCTCCCACTCTCACACTCTCTCCCTCTCCCACACTGCTTCCCACTCTCTCCCTCTCCCTCTCCCACACTGTCTCCCTCTCTCACTCTCTCTCTCTCACACACACTCCCTTCCTCTCTCACAGTGTCTCACTCTCTCCCTCTCCCACACTGCTTCCCACTCTCTCCCTCTCCCTCTCCCACACTGTCTCCCTCTCTCACTCTCTCTCTCTCACACACACTCCCTTCCTCTCCCACACTGTCACCCACTCTCGCACTGTCTCCCACTCTCATACTGTCTCGCTCTCTCACACTGTCTCCCTCTCTCACACTCTCTCCCTCTCCCACACTGTCACCCACTCTCACACTGTCTCCCTCTCTCACACTCTCTCCCTCTCCCACACTGTCACCCACTCTCACACTCTCTCCCTCTCCCACACTGTCTCCCACTCTCACACTCTCTCCCTCTCCCACACTGCCTCCCACTCTCACACTCTCTCCCTCTCCCACACTGTCACCCACTCTCACACTCTCTCCCACTCTCACACTGTCTCCCTCTCTCACACTCCCTCCCTCTCCCACACTGTCACCCACTCTCACACTCTCTCCCACTCTCACACTGTCTCCCTCTCTCACACTCCCTCCCTCTCCCACACTGCCTCCCACTCTCACACTCTCTCCCTCTCCCACACTGCCTCCCACTCTCACACTGTCTCCCTCTCTCACAATCTCTCTCTCTCCCAGACTGTCTCCCTCTCTCACACTCTCTCCCTCTCCCACACTGTCTCCCTCTCTCACACTGTCGCCCTCTCTCACACTCTCTCCCTCTCCCACACTGTCTCCCTCCCCCAGACTGTCTCCCTCTCTCATACTGTCTCCCTCTGACACTCTCTCCCTCTCCCACACAGTCTCCCTCTCTCACTCTCTCTCTCTCTCTCACACACTCCCTTCCTCTCTCACAGTGTCTCACTCTCTCCCTCTCTCACACTCTCTCCCTCTCCCACACTGTCACCCACTCTCACACTCTCTCCCTCTCCCACACTGTCTCCCTCTCTGACACTCTCTCCCTCTCTCACACTGTCTCCCTCTCTGACACTCTCTCCCTCTATCACATTCTGTCCCCCTCTCACACTCCCTCCCTCTCTCGCAGTGCCTCACTCTCTCACACTCTCTCACTCTCTCACCCTCCCTCTCTCGCCCTCCCTCTCTCATACTTTCTCCCTCTCTCACACTCTCTCCCCCTCTCCCCTTTCGCATTCTCTCTTTTGTACTCCCTCCCTCTCGATCACTCTCACCCTCTCTCACACTCTCCCCCTCACTTTCTCTCCCTCTGACACATTCTCTACCTCAGTCACCCTCCCTATCTCCCACTGTCTCCCACTTTGTCTCCCTCTCAGACTCTCTCCCTCTCTCACACTCTCTCCCTGTCTAACACATTCTACCTGTCTCACTCACTCTCCCTTCCTCACACTCTCTCCCTCTCTCACCCTCCATCTCTCACAATCCCTCCATCTCTCACACTCCCTCTCTCAAATTCCTGCCTCTCACATACTTTCTTCTTCATTGATACTCACTCCCACTCTCGCCCTCTCTCTAGCAGATTTCCCTTGTCTCACACTTACCCCTCTCTCACATTCTGTCCCTCTCTCTCACTCTCCCCCTCTCTCTCTCTGCATCATGCCTCCCTCCCTCCCTCTCTCACATATCCGTTAGACACTTTCACACTCTGTCCCTCTCTCTCTCCATCCCTATATCTCTCTCCCTCCATGCCTCCCTCCCTCTCACAAAACTCCCTCAATGACACTTTCTCTCACACTCTTTCTCTCTCTCACACTTTGTCCCTCTCTCACACTTTCTCTCACTCTCTATCCCTCTCTCACAATTTCTCTATCACTCTTTCCCTCTCTCACACTGTCTCTCACTCTCTATCCCTCTCTCACACTTTCTCTCATTCTCTTTCCCTCTCTCACAGTTTTTCTCACTCTCTTTCCCTCTCTCACAATTTCTCTCACTCTCTTTCTCTCTCTCACAATTTCTCTCACAATCGTTCCCTCTCTCACACTTTCCCCCTCTCACACTTTTTCTCACTCTCATTCCCTCTCTCACAATTTCTCTCACTCTCTTTCCCTCTCTCACAATTTATCTCACACTCTTTCTCTCTCTCACACGTTCTCTCACATTCTTTCCCTCTCTCACGCTTTCCCTCTCTCACACTTTTTCTCACTCTCTTTCCCTCTCTCACAATGTCTCTGACTCTATTTCACTCTCTCACACTTTGTCTTAAACTCTTTCCCTCTCTCACACTTTCACTCATACCCTTTCCCTCTCTCACACTTTCCGTCTCTCACACTTTCCCTCTCTCACACTTTCTCTCACACTCTTTCCCTCTCTCACACTTTCTCTCACACTCTTTCCCTCTATCACACTTTCTCTCACACTCTTTCCCTCTCTCACACTTTCTCTCACACTGTTTCCCTCTATCACACTTTCTCTGACTCTCTTTCCCTCTCTCACACTTTCTCTCACACTCTTTCCCTCTCTCACACTTTCGCTCATACTCTTTCCCTCTATCACACTTTCTCTCACACTCTTTCCCTCTCTCACACTTTCTCTCACACTCTTTCCCTCTATCACACTTTCTCTCACTCTCTTTCCCTCTCTCACACTTTCCCTCACTATCGTTCCCTCTCCCGCTCCCTCAGTCACTCAGTCGCTCTCTCCTGTACTTATGTCTAAGATTATGTGAGTATTTAATACACCATCCTTCTCACCCAATCTGCCTCCCTCAGCCACTCATCCTCGCCACTCTCTGCTTCCCTTTCTCTCAGACAATCCACCTCTTTCTCCCGTTTTATCCTTTATTTCTCCACCCTCTTTCTCTCCCAATATCTCTCCTCACACCCTCTTTCTCTCTCACCCTGTCTTCTATCAGCACATCTAACACACCAGTTCTCTCTTCCTCCACATCTCACCCTGCCTCTCTCCCAGTTGAAGTGTGTGTATCAGATGGAGGCCGGTGTCAGTTAGAGACGGGTACTAGTTTTCACTGCTGACTATGTATTAATGCTGCTCTCTGAGGTGATGAGTTTGTTGCTGCCGCAGCCTCTGAGTTTTCTGAGGTCCCAATGATTCTAAATAGTTTCTTAGTTTGAGGGGCTGAATCAGATTTAGATATGGGATCACATACTTTGCACTTTAAATAGTTCCAGATTTTGGAGACATTGAAATGTTCTACTTATGCTCAAACGGAAACTACTGAAATAAAATAAAGGAATGGTCACAGTTACAGAGACAGCTACACCCCAGAGTGCAGTGGACCCACCCAGAGAAACACACTGACAATTGGAACTGAATCACTGAATGGTCACAGTTACAGAGGCAGCTACACCCCAGAGTGCTGTGGAACCACCCAGAGAAACACACTGACAATTGGAACTGACTCTCTGAATGGTCACAGTTACAGAGGCAGCTACACCCCAGAGTGCAGTGGAACCACCCAGAGAAACACACTGACAATTGGAACTGAATCACTGAATGGTCACAGTTACAGAGGCAGCTACACCCCAGAGCGCAGTGGAACCACCCAGAGAAACACACTGACAATTGGAACTGAATCACTGAATGGTCACAGTTACAGAGACAGCTGCGCCCAGGGTGCAGTGGAACCACCCAGAGAAACACACTGACAATTGGAACTGAATCACTGAATGGTCACCGTCACAGAGACAACTACACCCCAGAGTGCAATGGAACCACCCAGAGAAACACACTGACAATTGGAACAGAATCACTGAATGGTCACAGTTACAGAGGCAGCTACACCCCAGAGTGCAGTGTAACCACCCAGAGAAACACACGGACAATTGGAACAGAATCACTGAATGGTCACAGTTCCAGAGACAGCTACACCCCAGAGTGCAGGGGACACACCCAGAGAAACACACGGACAATTGGAAATGAATCACTGAATGGTCACAGTTCCAGAGACAGCTACATCCCAGAGTGCAGTGGACCCACCCAGAGAAACACACTGACAATTGGAACAGAATCACTGAATGGTCACAGTTACAGAGGCAGCTACACCCCAGAGTGCAGTGGAACCACCCAGAGAAACACACTGACAATTGGAACTGAATCACTGAATGGTCACAGTTACAGAGGCAGCTACACCCCAGAGTGCAGTGGAACCACCCAGAGAAACACACTGACAATTGGAACTGAATCACTGAATGGTCACAGTTACAGAGACAGCTACACCCCAGAGTGCAGTGGACCCACCCAGAGAAACACACTGACAATTGGAACTGAATCACTGAATGGTCACAGTTACAGAGACAGCTACACCCCAGAGTACAGTGGAACCACCCAGAGAAACACACTGACAATTGGAACTGAATCACTGAATGGTCACAGTTACAGGGGCAGCTACAGCCCAGAGTGCAGTGGACCCACCCAGAGAAACACACTGACAATTGGAACTGAATCACTGAATGGTCACAGTTACAGAGACAGCTACATCCCAGAGTGCAGTGGAACCACCCAGAGAAACACACTGACAATTGGAACTGAATCACTGAATGGTCACAGTTACAGATGCAGCTACACCCCAGAGTGCAGTGGGACCACCCAGAGAAACACACTGACAATTGGAACTGAATCACTGAATGGTCACAGTTACAGAGACAGCTACACCCCAGAGTGCAGTGGACCCACCCAGAGAAACACACTGACAATTGGAACTGAATCACTGAATGGTCACAGTTACAGAGGCAGCTACACCCCAGAGTGCAGTGGAACCACCCAGAGAAACACACTGACAATTGGAACTGAATCACTGAATGGTCACAATTACAGGGACAGCTACACCCCAGAGTGCAGTGGAACCACCCAGAGAATCACACTGACAATTGGAACTGAATCACTGAATGGTCACAGTTACAGAGACAGCTACACCCCAGAGAGCAGTGGACCCACCCAGAGAAACACACTGACAATTGGAACTGAATCACTGAATGGTCACAGTTACAGAGGCAGCTACATCCCAGAGTGCAGTGGAACCACCCAGAGAAACGCACTGACAATTGGAACTGAATCACTGAATGGTCACAGTTACCGAGACAGCTACACCCCAGTGTGCAGTGGACCCACCCAGAGAAACACACTGACAATTGGAACTGAATCACTGAATGGTCACAGTTATAGAGGCAGCTACACCCCAGAGAGCAGTGGAACCACCCAAAGAAACACACTGACAATTGGAACTGAATCACTGAATGGTCACAGTTACAGAGGCAGCTACACCCCAGAGTGCAGTGGAACCACCCAGAGAAACACACTGACAATTGGAACTGAATCACTGAATGGTCACAGTTACAGAGGCAGCTACACCCCAGAGCGCAGTGGAACCACCCAGAGAAACACACTGACAATTGGAACTGAATCACTGAATGGTCACAGTTACAGAGACAGCTGCGCCCAGGGTGCAGTGGAACCACCCAGAGAAACACACTGACAATTGGAACTGAATCACTGAATGGTCACCGTCACAGAGACAACTACATCCCAGAGTGCAGTGGGACCATCCAGAGAAACACACGGACAATTGGAACAGAATCACTGAATGGTCACAGTTACAGAGACAGCTACACCCCAGAGTGCAGGGGACACACCCAGAGAAACACACTGACAATTGGAACTGAATCACTGAATGGTTTCAGTGGAGTGAGGTTTATCACTGAAACAATCTGAGATGTAGAGATGGGACTGATGGTGTCTGAGTGGACAGCATCCTTTCTGTTAATGTTAGTTGAACAATGTGATCAACACCGTCCAGTGTTTGCAAAGAGGTCACTCACTCACAAAAATAATATTTGCTTTCACTGAACACAATATCGTAATCTGTTTGTTCACATCTTGAAAAATAAGTTAAACGATGTCACAACCTCAATTTCCCTGAGGTGGTTCCACAGGGTATTAATTAAAAGCTTGGAGAATATATAACCTCAGAGTTTTAGACAGAGAGATTGCCAATCGCAGGAAGGGACACATCACTTCACACTGAAAATGCTTTATCCAATTGATATTGCTGAGAAAGTATTCTACCCAATCCTGGCTATTGTTGGTGTTCCTGGTAAGTGACTGTCACCATTGAATTGGTGTAAATCTGTGTGTGAGCGGCTCTCTGATTTTAAACTCTGACTGAAAATACCTGGTCCTGATCTCGTGCTCACTGTTATATCGACACCTGGTCAACGATATCATTGTCAAATGTCTTTAAGCATGTCAATGGTTTGAATCCCTTTCATCAACTCACAATAAACCTCTGTTTGTAACTCACTAGATCTCTGACCGGTGAAGTTATTATATTGAGTGGAATCTTGTATAATGTTAGATTGGATGTCAGTAAAGGCAATCTCTCTGAAGGGAGGTTTAGGAGGAGAAAGAATAAAATCACACTGAGTGTGGGTATCTGTCAGTGTAGAATTGTACTGACTGTGGGTCACTATCCAGAGTGGAATATCTGACAGCGGTGAACAAGGATTACTGGAAGTGTCTGTCAGTGTAGAATTGTACTGACTGTGGGTCTCTCACCAGAGTGGAATATCTGATCCAATTATCTATCTATTACTGGGACTATCTGTCTGTGTGGAATTGTATTGTGTGTGGGTCAGTAACTGGACAGAAATTAGTTGGTTCTATTTTGAAATGATGTATTTTATTGGTGAGGGGTCGCTCCATTCTGTGGAGTTCTCTCTGTGTGTTTTAACTTTGGAATAGGTTGAAAACAGGAAGAGTTTGGCTGTGTTTTGAAGATGTTTGATATTTATTGTATGAAGTGAAATGTCTCTATCTCTGTTTTCTATTGACCTTCTCTAACAGGAACAGATATCACCCACACTCTAATGTTTCAGAAAACCCACAGCAGTGCAGCATTCCAATAGGTTTTGTGATATTTTCTCATTCCTATTCATCCTGAAATGAACTCACAAGTTTGATCAATTTTTATGGGTGTTTTTAAACTGTCTTTCTGCTTCACACGGTTTGTGAATCTATTAACCTGAAGCCAGAAACCCCTCCAGTCCATTCACACACTTGTTTTCCAAGGACTGATTGGGGGACTTATTGTTCTGAACAAAATGCAGCAGCGGACACTGATCTGTCGGGACATGAATGTCCCATTGAAATACCCACATTGCAAATTCATAATGAATGATGACGTGTGCCTGTAATTCGTTGTATTCTGCCTCTGTATTCACTATCACTCTCAATTTGATTCTGTCTGTAAATTATGTAATTATCATTCTGCTTCCCGATCCCATATTGTTGATGGGAATGGTGAAGGAGAGTGATCCCAGTGCTGATCCTTGTGGAACACCACTTCCCACCTTCCACCAATCAGCCTAAATCCCTTTAACTCCTCTCCCTGTTTTCTGTGTGTGTCGCCAGCATGTGTCCATCCTGCTGCTGTGTCCCCTAACTCCACTGGCTCTGAGATTACCCATCAGTCTGTTATGTCGGATCTTACTGACGGCCTTTAGAAAAATCAAATTGTTTAACATCCATCATACTACTCAGATCTATTATTTCTGGTAGTTATTGAAATAATTGTATGAAATGTGTCAGGAATAATGTTGACTTTGGAATATGTGCCGACTATTTAGTATGCTCTGTGTTACTGGATTTCTTTTAACTCAGACTTCTAATTCAATGCTTCCAACTGTTGACATTGTGACTGGAAGATGTGATTATATTCTGTTCTAAATTCAAGAATAACAGAGACCTACTTCTGCTTTTCAATTCTTTGGTAATTATTCTGATGGTGATCAGTGAATAGATAATATTGTCTCTGCTGTTTCTGTCTATTTTATGAATATTTGTTGTGAAATCCATCCGCCTCCAGTAATCTCCCTCTACCTGGACCCCGCCCTCTGGCCTCCTATCAGCTCTTGATCTTTTCATTGAGATGTGTCAGTGCGACATTGACCGTCTCAATTTCTCTGTGCCTCTCACCAACTCTTTCCTGACTCACTCTAAACTTGCTCCAATCCTCTCTCTGATATCCAACCCTGGCCTGGTGATCTAAGCTGCTCACAAGGGTGGTGCCATTATTGTCTGGTGTCCTGACCTCTTCCTCACAGAGGCTGACCGTCCGCTCTCAGGCCCATCCTGGTACCTCCCCCTGGACCAGCAGCACACCACCAAACATCATGATATTGTTTCCAGGGCTTTCACTGACCTCGTTGACTCTGGATATCTTCTGTCCTCAGCCTTGGACATCATAGTCCCACAATCCCACACATCCTGCATCAACCTCCCGCTTCTACCTCCGTCCCAATATCCACAAACAGGAAAGTCCCAGTGCACCCATTATTTCGGCCTGTTCCAGCCCCTCCAAGATCATTTCTTCCCATCTTGATTCCATCCGCTTTACCCTGTTCTTCCCCTTCCCAAAGACAGCGGTGGCACAGTGACACAGTGGTTTGCACTGCTGCCTCACAGCAGCAGGGCCCCCGGATGAATTCCTACCTTGGGTGACTGTCTGTGTGGAGACTGCACTTTTTCTCCCTGTCTGTGTGGGTTTCCTCCGGGTCTCCGGTTACCTCCCACAGTCCAGGTTAGGTGGATTGACCATGCTAAATTACTCCTGTGTCCAAAAAGATGCGTAGGTTAGATTAAGGGGTTAATAAGATAGGCGGGGGAGTGAGCTTGGTTGAGGTACTCTTTCAGAGGTTTGGTACAGACTTAATGGGCCGAATGGCCTCCTTCTGCACTGTGGGGATGTTATGGTTCTTGATTCCTCTGGTGTCGTATGTCATATAAACAAGGTCCATTTCCCTGGCCCTAACCGCCTAATCTTCACAATGGACGTCCAATCCCTCTGCACCTCCGTTCCCCAACACGAGGGTTGTGTACAGATCCTCATACCCTGCTTCCTGTAAAGACTGCATCTCATTCTCCCACTTTCTCCGCCTCCATCGCCTCTGATCTGATGCTGGCGTCTTCGAAAATAGCCCCCCTGGCATGTCTGTCTTTTCCTTAACCGGGCCGTCCACACCACCTTCCTTTGTTAACAGGGCTCTCAATCGTGTTCAATTCATTTCTCACACCTCTGTCCTCACACATCCCCCTCCCTCCCGGAAACATGATAGGGTTCCTGTCCTCACCTTCCACACCATCAGCCTTCCCGTTGAAAGGAAAATCCTCCTCCATTTCTGCCAACTCCAGCATGATGTCACCACCAAACACATCTTCACCTCTCTCCAACCACCCCCTTCAATGTCTGCATTCCTCAGGTACCGCTCCTTCCCCCTTGTCCACTTCCCCCTCACACCCCACACCCCTTTCCCTTCCCCCAGCACCTTCCCCTCCAATCCCAGACGGTGCAACAACTGTCCCTTTACCTCCTCCCGTCTCCCGGTTCTCAGCAGCAAACTCTCCTTTCTGGGGAAGCAGCGTTTCACTTCTGCCTTCAATTTGTTCTCCTGTATTCGCTGCTGCCAATACCGTCTCCTCTGCATTGGGGAGACTAAACGCAGACTGGGAGACTGCTTTGTGGAACACCTTCACTCAGCCCACAGCATGGCCCCAGCCTTCCTGTTGTGGCCATGTTAACTCAGCACCTTGCTCTCCGGCCCACATGTCTGTCCTTGGCCTGCTGCCAGAATGCAGTGAAACCCAACGCAAGCTGGAGGAGCAACATCTCATCGTCCAATTAGGGTGTTAGGTCCCGCAGGATGTAACTTTAATTTAAACAACTTTATTCTGGGAACTTTCTCCTCCATCTTAACGCTCTTGTTTTGGAATGTTCCTACTTTTTTGTCGAATGCAATGAGTCCGAATCTGGAGAGAGTCTATTCCGGCCAAGTGAACCCTGGGGAATGTCCAATGCTGGAGCGGGAATACTCCTGAGAAAAGCTTGGCAGGGATTCTTTCCAAACAGGGAGAGGATGGATTCCTGCGAACAGTGATGTTGGGATGTTCCAGGCATGGCAATGGGGGATTCTTGGGAGCGGGTGCTTTACAAATGACTAAACCTGGGAGGGGTGATCCCTCGGGATGTTCTGGAGACTGGACAGACTCTATTCTGGACAGACTGGGCTGCACGGTAGCACAGTGGTTGGCACAGTTGATTCACAGCTCCAGGGTCCCAGGTTCGATTCCCGGCTTGGGTCACTGCTGTGCGGAGTCTGCACATCCTCCCCGTATCTGCGTGGGTTTCCTCCGGGTGCTCCGGTTTACTCCCACAGTCCGAAGATGAGCCGGTTCGGTGGATTGGCCAAGATAAATTGTGTTTAGTTTCCAAACAATTTTGATGGGGTCACTGGGTTATGGGGATGGGGTGGGCTGAACTGGTTTTCTCTTTCCAAGGGCCGGTGCAGACTCGATGGGCCGAATGGCCTCCTTTTGCACTGTGCATTCTGTATTTCTATTCCTCCCATGGTTATGAAGTGGGAAGGGGAGAAGAGACAACCCCGGCAACTATAGACCGGTGAGCCTCACGTCTGTAGTGGGTAAAGTCTTGGAGGGGATTATAAGAGACAAGATTTATAATCATCTAGATAGGAATAATATGATCAGGGATAGTCAGCATGGCTTTGTGAAGGGTAGGTCATGCCTCACAAACCTTATCGAGTTCTTTGAGAAGGTGACTGAACAGGTAGACGAGGGTAGAGCAGTTGATGTGGTGTATATGGATTTCAGCAAAGCGTTTGATAAGGTTCCCCACGGTAGGCTATTGCAGAAAATACGGAGGCTGGGGATTGAGGGTGATTTAGAGATGTGGATCAGAAATTGGCTAGCTGAAAGAAGACAGAGGGTGGTGGTTGATTGGAAATGTTCAGAATGGAGTTCAGTCACAAGTGGAGTACCACAAGGATCTGTTCTGGGGCCGTTGCTGTTTGTCATTTTTATCAATGACCTAGAGGAAGGCGCAGAAGGGTGGGTGAGTAAATTTGCAGACGATACTAAAGTCGGTGGTGTTGTCGATAGTGTGGAAGGAAGTAGCACGTTACAGAGGGATATAGATAAGCTGCAGAGCTGGGCTGAGAGGTGGCAAATGGAGTTTAATGTAGAGAAGTGTGAGGTGATTCACTTTGGAAGGAATAACAGGAATGCGGAATATTTGGCTAATGGTAAAGTTCTTGGAAGTGTGGATGAGCAGAGGGATCTAGGTGTCCATGTACATAGATCCCTGAAAGTTGCCACCCAGGTTGATAGGGTGGTGAAGAAGGCCTATGAAGTGTTGGCCTTTATTGGTAGAGGGATTGAGTTCCGGAGTCAGGAGGTCATGTTGCAGCTGTACAGAACTCTGGTACGGCCGCATTTGGAGTATTGCGTACAGTTCTGGTCACCGCATTATAGGAAGGATGTGGAGGGTTTGGAGCGGGTGTAGAGGAGATTTACCAGGATGTTGCCTGGTATGGAGGGAAAATCTTATGAGGAAAGGCTGATGGACTCGAGGTTGTTTTCGTTGGAGAGAAGAAGGTTAAGAGGAGACTTAATAGAGGCATACAAAATGATTAGGGGGCTGGATAGGGTGGACAGTGAGAGCCTTCTCCCGCGGATGGAAATGGCTGGCACGAGGGGACATAAATTTAAACTGAGGGGTAATAGATATAGGACAGAGGTCAGAGGTAGATTCTTTACGCAAAGAGTAGTGAGGCCGTGGAATGCCCTACCTGCTACAGTAGTGAACTCGCCAACATTGAGGGCATTTAAAAGTTTATTGGATAAACATATGGATGATAATGGCATAGTGTAGGTTAGATGGCTTTTGTTTCGGTGCAACATCGTGGGCCGAAGGGCCTGTGCTGCGCTGTATTGTTCTATGTTCTATGTTTGTTTTATTTTTTTCATTGATCGTGGAGTATTCAAATAAACCAGGAGTGGGGTCCAACCCCATCAGAAATCCAGTCCAGGGAACGGTCCAATCCGGGGTGTGGTCCAATAATTGAGCTGGGATGACAATCTCGGGTATGTTTGTATCCGGTTTGGGAAACCTGGCCGGCCTGAGTGAATCCTGTAAATCAGACTAAATGAGAAATGTAACCTCTCCCAAAGGTCTCTGAATTATAAACATTTTCCTACCAATGCCATCAAACTGACAGGGCTGCAATTCACACTTTCCCCCCATTCCCCACCTTTAACACTGGAGTTACATTTCCTACTCCCCTCTCTGCAATGTTAATCTCTGTGCCCACTCCTCTCCCAGCACCCCCACCCACCCACTGTCCATTATATTGATGCTGCAATTGTGTCCTGGTTCAGACAGGGAGATTCATTACCCAGTAATTTCCCGCGTCTCTCCTTTCTCTCTGTGACAGTTAATATACTGGGAATTGTGATTCTGTGTCGGGGGAAGTGTGGCCTCTCTACCTGCACCACTCGCTACCTGGTGGCCATGGCAACGGCGGATCTGCTGTTTATTATCACTAAACCCATACTGAACATGATCAGTGGTTATTATTTCCCCTGGAGTTTCCTGGACCTCACCCCTGTGTGTAGTGTTAATGGTGTCCTGCTCACTGCAGCCACGGACTGTTCTGTCTGGTTCACCCTCACTTTCTCCTTTGATCGATTTGTGGCCATTCGCTGCCAGAAACTGAAAAGTAAATATTGCACCGGGAAAACTGCGGCTGTGGTTCTGTCCACAAGCGGCCTCCTGCTCTGTGTGAAAAACATCCCCCAGTACTTTACATTGGAACCTTGGGAGATAATCGACAATGTCCAGTGGTTCTGCGTCACAAAGAGCAGCTATTTCACTGACCCGGGATGGGTTGGGTATCTCTGGTTTGATCAGGTTGTAACCCCATTGGTGCCGTTCTTCTCAATCCTGTTGACCAACGCTCTGACAGTCAGACACATTTTACTCAGCAGTCGGGTCCGGAAGGCACTGAGGGCCCAGAGTCAGGGAGACAATCGCAGCGACCCAGAGATGGAGAGCAGAAGGAAGTCAATGATTTTACTCTTCAGCATCTCCGGAACGTTCATCCTCCTCTGGACCGTGTCTGTTATTAAATTTTTCTATATCGATGTGAGAGGATTACATTACCTCACCCGTCCTCAATATAATTTACAACAAGTCGGATTTATGCTGATGGATTTAAATTGCTGCACAAACACATTTATTTATGTGGTGACTCAGTCCAGGTTCAGGGAGCAGATCAAGGTCGGGGTGAAATATCCGGTTACATCAATTATTAAATTAATGAGAAAATAAAACGGACTGAAAACCCCTCAGCCAATCAGGAGCTCCAGCCGCTGACTGACAGCCTCTCAGCCAATCAGGAGCTCCAGCCGCTGACTGACAGCCTCTCAGCCAATCAGGAGCCCCAACCGCTGACTGACAGCCTCTCAGCCAATCAGGAGCTCCAGCCGCTACTAACAGCCTCTCAGCCAATCAGGAGCTCCAGCCGCTGACTAACAGCCTCTCAGCCAATCAGGAGCTCCAGCCGCTGACTGACAGCCTCTCAGCCAATCAGGAGCTCCAGCCGCTGACTGACAGCCTCTCAGTCAATCAGGAGCTCAAGCCGCTGACTGACAGTCTCTCAGCCAATCAGGAGCTCCAGCCGCTGACTGACAGTCTCTCAGCCAATCAGGAGCTCCAGCCGCTGACTAACAGCCTCTCTGAAAATCAGGAGCTCCAACCGCTGAGTGAAACCATCTCAGCCAATCAGGAGCTCCAGCCGCTGACTGAAACCTTCACAGCCAATCAGCAGCTCCAGCCGCTGAGTAACAGCCTCTCAGCCAATCAGGAGTTCCAACCGCTGACTGACAGTCTCTCAGCCAATCAGGAGCTCCAGCCGCTGACTGACAGTCTCTCAGCCAATCAGGAGCTCCAGCCGCCGACTGGCAGTCTCTCAGCCAATCAGTATCTCCTGGCGCTGACTGACAGCCTCTCAGCCAATCAGGAGCTGGGTCTGGGGCGTGGGGAACACTGACAGTGATGGCTGTGTGGTGGGAGCACTGACAGTGCTGGCTGTGTGGGGTGAGCACTGACAGCTCTGGCAGTGTGGGGGAGCACTGACATGTGCTGGCTGTGTGGTGGGAGCACTGACAGTGCTGGCTGTGTGGGGGAGCACTGACAGTGCTGGCTGTGTGGTGGGAGCACTGACAGTGCTGGCTGTGTGGTGGGAGCACAGACAGTGCTGGCTGTGTGGTGGGAGCACTGACAGTGCTGGCTGTGTGGGGGAGCACTGACAGTGCTGGCTGTGTGGTGGGAGCACTGACAGTGCTGGCTGTGTGGGGGAGCACTGACAGTGCTGGCTGTGTGGGGGAGCGCTGACAGTGCTGGCTGTGTGGTGGGAGCACTGGCGGTGCTGGCTGTGTGGTGGGAGCACTGACAGTGCTGGCTGTGTGGGGGAGCACTGACAGTGCTGGCTGTGTGGTGGGAGCACTGACAGTGCTGGCTGTGTGGGGGAGCACTGACAGTGCTGGCTGTGTGGTGGGAGCACTGACAGTGCTGGCTGTGTGGTAGGAGCACTGACAGTGCTGGCTGTGTGGGGGAGCACTGACAGTGTGGGTTTGTGGGTTAGCACTGACAGTGCTGGCTGTGTGGGGGAGCACTGACAGTGCTCGCTGTGTGGGCGGAGCACTGACAGTGATGGCTGTGTAGGGGGAGCACTGACAGTGCTGGCTGTGTGGGGGAGCACTGACAGTGCTGGCTGTGAGTTGGGAGCACTGACAGTGCTGGCTGTGTGGGGGGAGCACTGACAGTGCTGGCTGTGTGGTGGGAGCACTGACAGTGCTGGCTGTGTGGGGGAGCACTGACAGTGCTGGCTGTGTGGTGGAAACACTGACAGTGCTGGCTGTGTGGGGGGAGCACTGGCAGTGCTGGCTGTGTGGGGGAGCACTGACAGTGCTGGCTGTGAGTTGGGAGCACTGACAGTGCTGGCTGTGTGGGGGGAGCACTGACAGTGCTGGCTGTGTGGTGGGAGCACTGACAGTGCTGGCTGTGTGGGGGAGCACTGACAGTGCTGGCTGTGTGGTGGAAACACTGACAGTGCTGGCTGTGTGGGGGGAGCACTGGCAGTGCTGGCTGTGTGGGGGAGCACTGACATTGCTGGCTGTTGTGACGAGGCACTGGCAGTGATTGCTGTGTGGGTGGAGCACTGACAGTGCTTGCTGTGTGGGGTGAGCACTGACAGTGCTGGCTGTGTGGTGGGAGCACTGACAGTGCTGGCTGTGTGGGGGAGCACTGACAGTGTTGGCTGTGGGGGGAGCACTGACAGTGCTGGCTGTGTGCGGGGAGCACTGACAGTGCTGGCTGTGTGGGGGAGCACTGACAGTGCTGGCTGTGTGGGGGAGCACTGACAGTGCTGGCTGTGTGGGGTGAGCACTGACAGTGCTGGCTGTGGGGTGGGAGCACTGACAGTGCTGGCTGTGTGGTGGGAGCACTGACAGTGCTGGCTGTGTGGTGGGAGCACTGACAGTGCTGGCTGTGTGTTCGGAGCACTGACAGTGCTGGCTGTGTGGGTGGAGCACTGGCAGTGCTTGCTGTGTGATGGGAGCACTGGCAGTGCTGGCTGTGTGTTGGGAGCACTGACAGTGCTGGCTGTGTGGGTTGAGCACTGACAGTGCTGGCTGTGTGGGGGGAGCACTGACAGTGCTGGCTGTGTGGGGGGATCACTGGAAGGGCTGGCTGTGTGGGGGAGCACTGACAGTGCTGGCTGTGTGGGGGGAGCACTGACAGTGCTGGCTGTGTGGTGGGAGCACTGACAGTGCTGGCTGTGTGGTTGGAGCACGGGCAGTGCTGGCTGTGTGGTGGGAGCACTGGCAGTGCTGGCTGTGTGGGGGGAGCACTGACAGTGCTGGCTGTGTGGGGAGCACTGACAGTGCTGGCTGTGCGGTGGGAGCACATTTATTGATGTGGTGACTCAGTCCAGGTTCAGGGAGCAGATCAAGATCGCGGTGAAATATCCGGTTGCATCAATTATTAAATTAATGAGAAGATAAAACTGACTGAAACCCCCTCAGCCAATCAGGATCTCCAGCCGCTGACTGACAGTCTCTCAGCCAATCAGGAGCTCCAGCCGCAGACTGGCAGTCTCTCAGCCAATCAGGAGCTCCAACCGCTGACTGACAGTCTCTCAGCCTATCAGTATCTCATGGCGCTGACTGACAGCCTCTCAACCAATAAGGAGCTGGGTGTGGGGCGTGGGGAACACTGAGAGTGCTGGCTGTGTGGTGGGAGCACTGAGAGTGCTGGCTGTGTGGTGGGAGCACTGACAGTGCTGGCTGTGTGGTAGGAGCACTAACAGTGCTGGCTGTGTGATGGGAGCACTGACAGTGCTGGCTGTGTGGAGGAGCACTGACAGTGCTGGCTGTGTGGGGGAGCACTAACAGTGCTGGCTGTGAGTTGGAAGCACTGACAGTGCTGGCTGTGTGGGGGGAGCACTGATAGTGCTGGCTGTGGGGGAGCACTGACAGTGCTGGCTGTGTGCGGGGAGCACTGACAGTGCTGGCTGTGTGGGGGTGCACTGACAGTGCTGGCTGTGTGGGGTGAGCACTGACAGTGCTGGCTGTGGGGTGGGAGCACTGACAGTGCTGGCTGTGTGGTGGGAGCACTGACAGTGCTGGATGTGTGGTGGGAGCACTGACAGTGCTGGCTGTGTGGGGGAGCTCTGACAGTGCTGGCTGTGTGGGGGAGCACTGACAGTGCTGGCTGTGGGGGGTGCACTGACAGTGCTGGCTGTGTGGGGGGAGCACTGACAGTGCTGGCTGTGTGGTGGGAGCACTGACAGTGCTGGCTGTGAGGAGGGAGCACTGGCAGTGCTGGCTGTGCGGTGGAGCACTGACAGTGCTGGCTGTGGGGGAGCACTGACAGTGCTGGCTGTGTGGGTTAGCACTGACAGTGCTGGCTGTGTGGGGAGCACTGACAGTGCTGGCCGTGTGGGGGAGCACTGACAGTGCTGGCGGTGTGGTACTGACATGTGGAACTGACATGAAATGGCCATTGCAAATTGACATATAATGGCTACCGTGAATTGACATAAAATGGCCATTGTGAACTGACAATAAGGAGCTGGGTGTGGGGCGTGGGGAACACTGACAGTGCTGGCTGTGTGGTGGGAGCACTGACAGTGCTGGCTGTGTGGTGGGAGCACTGACAGTGCTGGCTGTGTGGTACGAGCACTGACAGTGCTAGCTGTGTGGTGGGAGCACTGACAGTGCTGGCTGTGTGGAGGAGCACTGACAGTGCTGGCTGTGTGGGGGAGCACTGACAGTGCTGGCTGTGTGGTGGGAGCACTGACAGTGCTGGCTGTGTGGTGGGAGCACTGACAGTGCTGGCTATGTGGGGGAGCGCTGACAGTGCTGGCTGTGTGGCGGGAGCACTGACAGTGCTGGCTGTGTGGTGGGAGCACTGACAGTGCTGGCTGTGTGGGGAGCACTGACAGTGCTGGCTGTGTGTTGGGAACACTGACAGTGCTGGCTCTGTGGAGGAGGACTGACAGTGCTGGCTGTGTGGGGGAGCACTGACAGTGCTGGCTGTGTGGGGAGCACTGACAGTGCTGGCTCTGTGGGGGAGCACTGACAGTGCTGGCTGTGTGGGGGAGCACTGACAGTGCTGGCTGTGTGGGGGGAGCACTGACAGTGCTGGCTGTGTGGGGTGTGCACTGACAGTGCTGGCTGTGTGGTGGAAGCACTGACAGTGCTGGCTGTGTGGGGGGAGCACTGATAGTGCTGGCTGTGGGGGAGCACTGACAGTTCTGGCTGTGTGCGGGGAGCACTGACAGTGCTGGCTGTGTGGGGGTGCACTGACAGTGCTGGCTGTGTGGGGTGAGCACTGACAGTGCTGGCTGTGGGGTGGGAGCACTGACAGTGCTGGCTGTGTCGTGGGAGCACTGACAGTGCTGGATGTGTGGTGGGAGCACTGACAGTGCTGGCTGTGTGGGGGAGCTCTGACAGTGCTGGCTGTGTGGGGGAGCACTGACAGTGCTGGCTGTGGGTGGAGCACTGACAGTGCTGGCTGTGTGGGGGAGCACTGACAGTGCTGGCTGTGTGGTGGGAGCACTGACAGTGCTGGCTGTGTGGAGGGAGCACTGGCAGTGCTGGCTGTGTGGTGGGGCACTGACAGTGCTGGCTGTGGGGGAGCACTGACAGTGCTGGCTGTGTGGGGGAGCACTGACAGTGCTGGCTGTGTGGGGAGCACTGACAGTGCTGGCCGTGTGGGGAGAGCACTGACAGTGCTGGCGGTGTGTTACTGACATGTGGAACTGACATAAAATGGCCATTGCAAATTGACATATAATGGCTACCGTGAATTGACATAAAATGGCCATTGTGAACTGACATAAAATGGCCATTGTGAACTGACATAAAATGGCAATTGTGAACGGACATAAAATGGCCACAGTGAACTGACATAAAATGGCCAATGTGAACTGACATACAATGGCCACCGTGAACTGACATAAAGTGGCCCCCGTGAACTGACATAAAATGGCCAATGTGTACTGACATAAAATGGCCATTGTGAACTGACATAAATGGCCAATGTGAACTGACATACAATGGCTACCGTGAACTGACATAAAATGGCCATTCTGAACTGACATACAATGGCCATTGCGACCTGACACAAAATGGCCCCCGTGAACTGACATTAACTGTCCATTGTGAACTGACACAAAATGGCCATTGCGACCTGACATGAACTGTCCATTGTTAACTGACATAAAATGGCTATTGTGAACTGACATAAAATGGCTCCCGTGAACCGACATAAAATGGCCACCGTGAACTGACATACAATGGCCATTGTGAACTGACATACTAATGGCCGACTGCTGGTTGTGGATTTTGTTTTGGCAGAGTCCCAGAGAGAGACGGAGAGACGAAGAGACCGAGAGAGATGGAGAGGGGAGAACAGCCTCCCCCCACCGAGAGAGATGGAGAAGGGGATCCCCCTTCCCCACCGAGAGAGATGGAGAAGAGGACCCCCCCCCACAGAGCGAGATGGAGAAGGGGTACCCCCCCCCCCCCACAGAGAGAGATGGAGTTGGTGGAACCCCCCCCCCCCCCCACCGAGAGATATGGAGAAGGAGACCCCCCCACAAAGCGAGATGGAGAAGGGGGAACACCCCACCGAGAGAGAGATGGAGAGGGTGGAACCCCCCCCCCCCCCCCCACCGGGAGAGATGGAGAGGGGGGAAATCCCCCTCCACCGAGAGAGATGGAGTGGACCCCCTCTCCCCCGCCGAGAGAGATAGAGAGGGGGCCCCCCCCCCCCCCACCGAGAGAGATGGAGAGGGGGGAGCCCTGCCCCCACCGAGAGAGATGGAGAGGGGAGTACTCCCCCTTCACCGAGAGAGATGGAGAGGGTGGACCCCCCCCCCCCCGCTGAGAGAGAAGGAGAGGGCGACACCCCCACCACCGAGAGAGATGGAGAGGGGGGACCCCCCACCGAGAGAGATGGAGAGGGGGGACTCCCCCAGCGAGAGAGATGGAGAGGGGGACCCCCCCCCACCGAGAGAGATGGAGAGGCGGGAACCCCCACACCCACCGAGAGAGATGGAGAGGGGGTCCCCCCTCCACCGAGAGAGATGGAGAGGGGGGAACTTTGCCCCCACCGAGAGAGATGGAGAGGGGGGACACCCCCAAAGAGAGAGATGGAGAGGGGGGACTCCCCCACCGAGAGAGATGGAGAGGCGGGAACCCCCCCCACCCACCGAGAGAGATGGAGAGGGGGGAACTCCCCCTCCACCGAGAGAGATGGAGAGGGGGGACCCTTCCCCCCCCCCCCACCCCCACCGAGACGGAGAGGAAAACTGCAGGGGATGTGCACAATGGAAATGTGGAGCTTGTTCAAAGAACAGCTACTGCGTGTCCTTGATAAGTATGTACCTGTCAGGCAGGGAGGAAGTGGTCGAGCAAGGGAACCGTGGTTTACTAAGGCAGTTGAAACACTTGTCTAGAGGAAGAAGGAAGGAGGCTTATGTAAAGATGAGACATGAAGGTTCAGTAAGGGCGCTCGAGAGTTACAAGTTAGCTAGGAAGGACCTAAAGAGGGAGCTAAGAAGAGCCAGAAGGGGACATGAGAAGTCTTTGGAAGGTAGGATCAAGGATAACCCTAAAGCTTTCTACAGATATGTCAGGAATAAAAGAATGACTAGGGTAAGAGTAGGGCCAGTCAAGGACAGGAGTGGGAAGTTGTGCTTAGAGTCCGTGGAGATAGGAGAGGTGCGATACGAATATTTTTCATCACTATTCACACAGGAAAAAGACAATGTTGACGAGGAGAATACTGAGATTCAGGCTACTCGACTAGAAGGACTTGAGGTTCATAAGGAGGAGGTGTTAGCAATTCTGGAAAGGGTGAAAATAGACAAGTCCCCTGGGCCGGATGGGATTTATCCTAGGATTCTCTGGCAAATCTTGTCCCCTTGTTCAAGAAGGGGAGTAGAGGCAACCCCGGTAAATATAGACCAGTGAGCCTTACTTCTGTTGTGGGCAAAATCTTGGAAAGGTTTTTAAGAGATAGGGTGTATAATCATCTGGAAAGGAATAATTTGATTAGACATAGTCAACACGGTTTTGTGAAGGGTAGGTTGTGCCTCACAAACCATATAGAGTTCTTTGAGAAGGTGAGAAACAGGTGGATGAGGGTAAAGCAGTAGATGTGGTGTATATGGATTTCAGTAACGCATTTGACAAGGTTCCCCGCGGTAGGCTACTGCAGAAAATACGGAAGCATGGGATTCAGGAAGATTTAGCAGTTTGGATCAGAAATTGGCTAGCTGGAAGAAGACAAAGGGTGGTGGTTGATGGGAAGTGTTCAGACTGGAGTCCAGTTACTAGTGGTGTACCACAAGGATCTGTATTGGGGCCACTGCTGTTTGTCATTTTTATAAATGACCTGGAGGAGGGCGCAGAAGGATGGGTGAGTAAATTTGCAGATGACACTAAAGTCGGTGGAGTTGTGGACAGTGCGGAAGGATGTTACAAGTTACAGAGGGACATAGATAAGCTGCAGCGCTGGGCTGAGAGGTGGCAAATGGAGTTTAATGCAGAAAAATGTGAGGTGATTCATTTAGGAAGGAATAACAGGAAGACAGAGTACTGGGCTAATGGTAAGATTCTTGGCAGTGTGGATGAGCAAAGAGATCTCGGTGTCCATGTACATAGATCCCTGAAAGTTGCCACTCAGGTTGAGAGGGTTGTTAAGAAGGTGTACGGTGTGTTAGCTTTTATTGGTAGAGTGTCTGAATTTCGGAGCCATGAGGTCATGTTGCAGCTGTACAAAACTCTGGTGCGGCCGCATTTGTAGTATTGCGTGCAATTCTGGTCGCCGCATTATAGGAAGGATGTGGAAGCATTGGAAAGGGTGCAGAGGAGATTTACCAGAATGTTGCCTGGCTATGGAGGGAAGATCTTATGAGGAAAGGCTGAGGGACTTGAGGCTGTTTTCGTTAGAGAGAAGAAAGTTAAGAGGTGACTTAATTGAGGCATACAAGATGATCAGAGGATTGGATAGGGTGGACAGTGAGAGCCTTTTTCCTCGGATGGTGATGTCTAGCACGAGGGGACATAGCTTTAAATTGAGGGGAGATAGATATAAGACAGATGTCAGAGGTAGGTTCTTTACTCAGAGAGTAGTAAGGGCGTGGAATGCTCTGCCTGCAACAGTAGTGGACTCGCCAACACTAAGGGCATTCAAATGGTCATTGGATAGACATATGGACGATAAGGGTATAGTGTAGATGGGCTTCAGAGTGGTTCACAGGTCGGCGCAACATCGAGGGCCGAAGGGCCTGTACTGCGTTGTAATGTTCTATGAGAGAGATGGAGAGGGGGATCAGCCACCTCCCCACCGAGAGTGATGGAGAGGGGGGACCCCCCACCGAGAGAGATGGAGAGGGGGGACCCCCCCCCCACCGAGAGGGATGGAGAGGGGGGAACCCCCACCCCACCGAGAGAGATGGAGTGGGGGAACCGCCCCCCCCCCCCCACCGAGAGAGATGGAGAGGGGAACCCCCCCCCCCCCACCACCGAGAGAGATGGAGGGGGGGAATCCCCCCACACCGAGAGAGATGGAGGGGGGGAATCCCCCCACACCGAGAGAGATGCAGAGGGCGAATCCCCCCACACCGAGAGAGATGGAGGGGGGAATCCCCCCCACCGAGAGTTGTGGAGTGGGGGGAACCCCCCCCCCCACCGAGAGGGATGGAGAGGGGGAACCCCCCCAATCCACTGAAAGAACACGGCTGAAACCGATGGAGGGAGAAAAGAAAGGGGGGGTAAGGGGGTAAACAAGGAGCAGGGGGGTCACACACCAGGTTGGCCAGGAAGGGCATCACGGAGGGTCTGCGGGGGAGAGAGGGGAAGGGTTAGGGAAAGGGGGGTTGGGGGTGGGGGGGGGGGGGGGGCAGACACCCCGAACTGAACGGGAACAGTTTGTAACGATAGAAACGTAAGAGAAAGCCTTTTCACTCTCTGAGAAATGTAAACAAGCCGCAATGCACAGAATTGTGGAAATGGCAATAAAAATATTTTTTCAATAAATCCAGAGAGCCCAGTTCAGTTTTTCCAATTCAGGGGCAATTTAGCGCGGCCCATGCACCTGCCCTGCACATCTTTGGGTTGTGGGGATGAAACCCAGGCTAACACGGGGAGAATGTGCAAACTCCACACGGACAGTGACCCAGAGCCGGGACTGAACAGTGGTTAGCACTGCTGCCTCACAGCTACAGGGTCCCAGGTTCGATTCCCGGCTTGGGTCACTGTCTGTGCGGAGTCTGGACGTTCTCCCCGTGTCTGCGTGGGTTTCCTCCGGGTGCTCCGGTTTCCTCCCACCGCCCAAAGACGTGCAGGTTAGGTGGGTTGGCGGTGATCAATCCAAATTGCCCACAGTATCTAAAGATGTTCAGGTTAGGTGGGGTGACAGCGACGGGATAGGAGAGTGGGCCCAGGTATGGCGCTCTCTTCAGGGTTCACACTGTCTCTGTCATTATTGTTTACACCTACATTGCTGCCAAACTTTCTATCAAACTTTCTATCTCATTACCTTCAATCAGTACTAAACAAAGTCAAACTGAGACACACAGACACACACACACACACACACACACACACAGGCATACACACACACAGGCACACACACAGGCACACACACACACGCACACACAGGCATACACACACACAGGCACACACACAGGCACACACACAGGCACACACACACACACACACAGACACACACAGACACACAGTGACACACTGCAATGAAGTTACTGAGAAAAGTCCCTAGTCTCCAAACTCTGGCGCCTGTTCGGGTACACTGAGGGAGAATACATGATGTCCAATTCACCAAACAGCACGTCCTTCGGGACGTCAGGGGGGAAACTGGAGCACCCGGGAGAAACCCACGCGACAAGCGGAGAACGTGCAGACTCCGCACAGACTGCGACCCAAGCCGGGATTCGAACCTGGGGCTCTGGAGCTGTGAGGCCGCAGTGCTACCCACTGTGCTACCGTGTAACTTCCCGTGCCGCGGAAAGAATGCCACACATAACCCCCCCCCCCCCCCCTCAACACACACACACGTGTACAGGAAAACAGATACTCAAACTCAGACAGACTGGGTCAATACATCTTTCAAATGGAGAGAGATCCATTCTCCACCTTTAACTTGGAGAGGTGTATCTGGCCTGTGTGTGACCCAAGTCACACACTGACTCTGAACATCCTCACAGCAGCTTGGGGACAGATATTTCTAAAGCACTTTTCATAACCTTTGTGTATCACAAACTGTTTCACAGGCAATGGAGCCCTTTTGAAAGGTGGGAATTTAGGAAATGGACCAGCTAATTTCAGAGAGAGACACAGAAACAGGATGAGATTGTGCTGTACATGTTTCGCAGCTGACACTGAGACACACACGAGATGTACAATATCAATTATTATTCTGAAGCATGTGATTAAATCAGCCCTGAGACTGAATTCCAGTGTTTCAGAGTAAAGCTTCATCTACACTGTCCATCAAACACTCACAACGCAAATACTGTCTGGGATTAAATACAGTGTCAAAATCCCTGTCCTGTCCAATGAATTTTTCATTGCAGATTGTTATTTTTATTTTTTGGAAAAGCAGAACTTAAATTGCACCGAATCCCAGGGTGGACTCTTGTTTATTTCAGCCCTTCACATTCAAACGTGAAGTTTAAGCTTCGATTACAGGTGTCTGCTTGTCTCTGTCTGTATATTCAATGTTCCTGTAGCTTATTCACTTGTCTAAAGTATTTGAATAATAGGCCTTGGTTAATCAATCCTTTCTCACAGCAGATGGAAGTTGTGAATCTTCACGGCTCTCAGTCTAATGTAGTTAAAAAACAACTGCATCCTTTGATCCTCAATCCATTTCCCAGCCCTAAATAGATCTCACACATTTCCATAATGCAGGAATATCTCCATCAAAACTTCTAATCAGTTCCCCATACACTTGTTAAACTTGCCTGTGTGAAGTAAATTCCACTGACAGATTCCGAAAGCTGCACAGAAAAATGACTGGATATTTTAAACTTTGAAACGGAACTATTTTAACTTGTCCATCAGTCCTATTAAACAGAAATGTTGTCCCTGTGGGCTGACAGTCTCTCAGCAAGATTGAAGCACTGAGGGATCCCACGTACTGCATTTGACAACATTTGTGGCACTTCCACAATCTCCGATATATTGCTGTCTGTATTGTGTGAATCCAGCTGTGAAATATCTGTCCAGTTTAAACTTCCACTGTTTCTGTCTTCTCAGCATTGATAAAGATCACGGTTTGATCACCCCTCTGCCTGAGGTGGGAGTGGGACAATCCAGGCTGCAGGCCCGGCCTCCTGTCCTCCAACCCCTCTGCCTGAGGTGGGACTGGGACCATCCAGGGCTGCAGGCCCGGCCTCCTGTCCACCCCCCCTCTGCCTGAGGTGGGAGTGGGAGCATCCAGGGCTGCAGGCCCGGCCTCCTGTCCTCCCACCCCTCTGCCTGAGGTGGGACTGGGACCATCCAGGGCTGCAGGCCCAGCCTCCTGTCCTCCCCCCCTCTGCCTGAGGTGGGAGTGGGACCATCCAGGGCTGCAGGCCCAGCCTCCTGCACCCCCCCCCCACCCCTCTACCTGAGCTGGGAGTGGGACCATCCAGGGCTGCAGGCCCAGCCTCCTGTCCTCCCACCCCTCTGCCTGAGGTGGGACCATCCAGGGCTGCAGGCCCGGCCTCCTGTCCTCCCACCCCTCTGCCTGAGGTGGGACTGGGACCATCCAGGGCTGCAGGCCCGGCCTCCTGTCCTCCCACCCCTCTTCCTGAGGTGGAACTGGGACCATCGAGGGCTGCAGGCCCGAGCTCCTGTCCTCCCACCCCTCTGCCTGAGGTGGGACCATCCAGGGCTGCAGGCCCAGCCTCCTGTCCTCCCACCCCTCTCCCTGAGGTGGGAGCGGGACCATCCAGGGCTGCAGGCCAGGCCTCCTGTCCTCCCACCCTTCTGCCTGAGGTGGGACTGGGACCATCCATGGCTGCAGTCCCGGCCCCCTGTCCACCCACCCCTCTGTCTGAGGTGGGAGTGGGACCATCCAGGCTGCAGGCCCGGCCTCCTGTCCTCCAACCCCTCTGCCTGAGGTGGGACTGGGACCATCCAGGGCTGCAGGCCCGGCCTCCTGTCCACCCCCCCTCTGCCTGAGGTGGGAGTGGGAGCATCCAGGGCTGCAGGCCCGGCCTCCTGTCCTCCCACCCCTCTGCCTGAGGTGGGACTGGGACCATCCAGGGCTGCAGGCCCAGCCTCCTGCCCTCCCACTCTCTGGCCAGCACCTTGGGGGCATCCTCCACTGCCGGGGGCAGGGCAGACAAGACATTATGTGGGGGCGGCAGCCTCCCGTCGCTCCGCTGCCCCCGCGGTGCCCTCGCCCTCCCGCCTGCTCACGCGGCAGCTGGGGGTGAAGTGCTATGCCCACCCTACCATGACCATTGAGGCGGGCACCCGTGCGATGGGCGGGGCTGTCGGCCCCTCGGCCATCGTAGCCGCCTCGCGGATGTACGGCAAGGCCGGGTTCTTCCTGCGGGCCGAGCAGGCGGCCCAGCGGGCCCTGGAAAGGGGGCTCACGGTGGGCGGGACACACGTGGCGGTGGAGCCGCTGGAGGCCACCGCAGAACATGTTGTTCTATCAAACGTCCCGCCCTCCCTCCCCACCGAGCTCCTCCTGCCCCATCCCAACCTACTGGGGGAGGTCAGGTCCGGAGCGGCGCCGCTGACGCTCGGCCTGCGGGACCCCTCCCTCCGCCATGTCTACTCCTTCCGCCGCCAGGCTTCTGTCCGCCTGAGCCGGGAGGGGGAGGGGGATGCTGCCGGGGCCTCTCCCGCCATGGAGGCCGTGCAGCAGGGCGATCCCGAGCCGCCCCCTCCCCGCAAGCGCCGCCTGCCCGGGCAAGGGGGGGGTTTGCTGCCCCCTCCCCGGGCGAGGAGGGGGGGTCTCCCGTGTTGGTGCCCATCCCCCTGACGCCTGGCCCGGGGCACACAATGAAGAGAAGCAAGGCCGGGGGGGGCCGAGGCCCCCGAGCCTCTCGAGCTGCTGTCGCCCCCCGAGCAGGAGGACCCGGGGTCGAGCGGAGTCGAAGCCCCTGAGGGCCCGTCCCGCCCGGTGCAAGTTTCCTCCCCGGACGCCTCCTCTTCACCATCGCCGGGGGCCGGCAGCAGCAGCGACCGCTCATCGTGCCACTGTGGGCCGTGGACGGGGGAGGACGGGGGAGGCTCCCTGCCCTCTACACCCGAGCGGGCGACGCCGGAGAGCCCTGTTTTCAAGCCGGACATGTTTCCGGGGGGTCTCTCCGAGGTCCCGGAGTCGCCGGCGTGGGTGGAGGCGCCGTCCACGGGCCCTGAGTCGCGGGAGGAGCCTGCGAGGGACGTGCCTGAGGACGACCCTGGGGGTGGGGTCGACTCGGGCCAAGGGTTAGCCGGTGGGCCCGTGCCGCCCACTCTCCATGTGGCGGGGGACTCGAGCTCGGGAGGTGACCGTTCGGAGGAGGAAGGCTGCTCGGTGATGGGTGAGGAGGAGGATTTAGACTCTCTCTGCAGAGGCAGAGGGCACCCTCACACCCGGCACCGAGTCTCCCCTCGTCCCCCCTGAGGAACTCCGGACATTTCTGGGAACTCACCATGGTCACCCGGACTGTGTGCGGCTGGCCCTGGACAGCTGGGGAAATCTGGGGCTGCTCTTGGCCCCGCCCGGGCCTATGTCAGAGAGGCCCGGGAGTTCGATCAAGACCAGGAGGAGCAGCGCCAAGCTGCTCAGTTCCTTGTGGGACTCCTGAGGGAGTGGAGGGGGCGGTACCCCCACTCTGAGCACTGAAGGTGATGGATAACTATTGCTGCTGACATGGAGGTAACCATGGCCAGCCTCAACATCAACGGCAGCAGCCACGCGCACCACCGGTTCCAGTTCTTCTCTATCCTCCGGGACGGAAAGTACGGGGTGTGCTTCCTGCAGGAAACCCAGGCCACCCGGGTGACGAAGCTCAGTGGACCCTGGAGGGGCAAGGAGGAGTCTTCATGAGTCACCTGGCCCCACGTTCGGGCGGGGTGGCTATCTTGTTGGCTCCACATTTTCAGCCGGAGATCTTGGGGGGTCAAGGAGCCGGTGCCAGTCCGTCTGCTGCACCTAAAGGCCCGTTTCGGGGCAGCGGTGATTCACTTTGTAAATGTATCCGCTCCCGTGGCCGGACCGCAGCAGGCGGCTTTCTTCCAAAAGGTGTCCACTCTTCTTAGCACCATCCCGGCGGGCGAGTGCATCGTCCTCGGAGGGGATTTCAATTGCACCCTCCAGGACAAGGACCGCATCGGAGTCCAGCGCGGCCTGGCTGCGGTGGTGGAGGGACCTGGTTAGGTCCTTTGACTTGGTGGATGTCTGGCGGACTCTCCATCCTGAATTGCGGGGGTGCACCTCTGTGCGGCCCCCGTTCAGAGCGTCCAGCATCGACCGTCTTTACATTTCCAGGACGTACTTGCCCAGCGTTCCGACGGCCTCCATGGAGCAGGTGCCGAGCTCGGATCACCACCTGGTGTGGGCGGGTCTCGCCCCGTCCCGCGCTCAGACACGGTCCGCGTACTGGCACTTTAACAACCTGCTGCTGGAGGACAAGCGGTTCCTGGACTCGTTCTGCCGTTTCTGGGCCGGCTGGAGAAGGAAGCGGGGTGGCTTCCCCTCCTTGAGGCTACGGTGGGATGTGGGCAAGGCCCAGAACCGTGCCTTCTGTCAGGGGTACACGGAGGGGTCTACGGCGGGGCGGAACTCCGCGATCGCCAACCTGGCTGAGGAACTCCTCGATCTGGAGTCACGTCTCGCTCAGCCCGATGAGGCCCGGCCCTGGGGCTGGTGTACAGAGAGAAGAGGGGCGCACTGCGGGACCTGCAACTGGCCGGGTCCCGCGGCGCGTACGTGAGGTCGCGGATCCGTCTCCTAACGGACATGGACCGCGGCTCCCGCTTCTTCTACTCGCTGGAAAGAGGACGCGGGGCCCGTCGGCAGGTTTCTACGCTGCTGGCCGACGACCGGCCCCTCGTCTCGGATCCGGAGGGGGTCAGGACCCTGATCAGGGATTTTTACTCCGACCTCTTCTCTCCGGGTCCGTCCAGCGAGGACGCTTGCAGAGTTCTGTGGGAGGACCTGCCGCAGGTGGGCCCGGAGGGCGCCGGGAAGCTCGATAATGCCATCAACCTCCAAGAGCTGACCGGCGCCCTGGACAGCCTCTCACGGGGCAAATCCCCAGGGCTGGACGGGCTGACCGTGGAGTTCTTCAGGGCGTGCTGGGACGTCCTGGGGAGCGACTACGCGGGGGTCCTGGGGGAATGTATCGCGACCGGGGAGATGCCCCTTTCGTGGCGCAGGGCCGTCATTGCCCTGCTGCCCAAGAAGGGGGATCTCCGCCGACTTAAGACCTGGCGACCGGTCTCCCTCCTCAGCACGGACTATAAAATCTTCGCCAAGGTGCTGTGTTTACGCCTTGGCCCCGAGCTGGACCACATGATCCACCCTGACCAGTCCTACACAGTCCCGGACCGCACAATCTACGACAATATCCACCTGGCCCGGGACATTATTCACTTTACCCAGAGGACTGGTATGTCGAGCGCCTCCCTGTCTCTTGACCAGGAGAAGGCGTTCGACAGGGTGGGGCCCGGGGGTTTGCTCGGGACTCTGCGAGCTGTCGGGTTCGGGTGGTATTTTGTCGCCCGGATCCGGTTACTGTCCGCCGCCTCGGAGAGTCTGGTTAAGGTTAACGGGGCCCTGACGGCGCCCCTTCGCTTTGGGAGAGGAGTGCGTCAGGGCTGCCCCCTGTCCGGCCAACATTATTCCCTCTGCGTGGAGCCTTTCCTGTGCCTCCTGCGGAGGGGGTTCACGGGGCTGGTTCTGCGCGAGCCGGACGGGGGGGGGGGGTCCTCTCGGCGGACGCTGATGCCGTGTTCCTCATGGTCACTGACCCCGGGGACCCCCGGAGGATGCGAGAGAGCCAAGCTGTCTACTCCGCCGCGTCCTCCCCACGGATCAACTGGGCCAAATGTTCCGGACTCCTGGTCGGTCCGTGGCAGGTGGACCCCCTCCCGGAGGAGCTCGGGCCCTTTCAGCTGGAGTCGGACCAACAGCCTCGACCTGGGAGTCCATCTTTGCCCGGCAGAGGGAGCCTGGCCGGCGAACGGGCAGGAGCTGGAGACCAAGGTCACCGCTGGCCTGGGACGCTGGACAGGATGGCTCCGAGTGCTGTCCCACAGGGGCCGAGTTCTCGTCATAAACCAGCTGATCGCCTCCATGCTGTGGTCCCGGCTGGTCACTGACCCCTCCCCCTGGCTTTGTCCCACCATCCAGAGAGCCCGGCTTCGGTTCCTCCGGGACAATCGACTGCACTGGGTCGCTGCGGAGGTCTGGAGTTCCCCGATGGCGGAGGGCGGTCAGGCGCTGGTGTGCCTCCGCACCCAGACTGCCACTTTCCACCCTCAGACTCTGCAGCGTTACCTGTACGCTGAGCCTCCTCCACGGTGGGGCCCTGGCGACGGATTTCTCCCCCCAGGGGCTCGGCCTGAACTACGACGTGCGGCTCCTGTCTGTGGACCAGCAGGGTCTTCGGAACTCTCTGTTGGCACTGCCCGTCTTGTACCAGGACCTCCTCAAAGTCTGGAACACGGTCTCCAGGCGCCGCAGCTCTCCCCCGTCAGGAGTGGCGGCTGTCGGAAGGGAGGCGCTGCTCAGGAATCCGCACCTCCGCCAATCTCCATTCGGGTGGCTGGCGGAGCGGAGGGCGGTGGGTGCCGTGGGAAGGGCTGGGTGGCGGAGGGCTGTGGGTGCCGTGGGAAGGGCTGGGTGGCGGAGGGCTGTGGGTGCCGTGGGCAGGGCTGGGTGGCGGAGGGCCGGGCTGTGGGTGCCGTGGGAAGGGCTGGGTGGGCCGGGCTGTGGGTGCCGTGGGAAGGGCTGGGTGGCGGAGGGCCGGGCTGTGGGTGCCGTGGGCAGGGCTGGGTGGGGGAGGGCAGGGCTGTGGGTGCCGTGGGAAGGGCTGGGTGGCGGAGGGCTGTGGGTGCCGTGGGAAGGGCTGGGTGGCGGAGGGCCGGGCTGTGGGTGCCGTGGGAAGGGCTGGGGGGGAGGGCTGTGGGTGTCGTGGGAAGGGCTGGGTGGCGGAGGGCTGTGGGTGCCGTGGGAAGGGCTGGGTGGCGGAGGGCTGGGCTGTGGGTGCCGTGGGCAGGGCTGGGTGGGGAGGGCTGTGGGTGCCATGGGAAGGGCTGGGTGGCGGAGGGCCGGGCTGTGGGTGCCGTGGGAAGGGCTGGGTGGCGGAGGGCTGTGGGTGCCGTGGGCAGGACTGGGTGCGGAGGGCCGGGCTGTGGGTGCCGTGGGAAGGGCTGGGTGGCGGAGGGCGGTGGGTGCCGTGGGAAGGGCAGGGTGGCGGAGGGCTGTGGGTGCCGTGGGAAGGGCTGGGTGGCGGAGGGCCGGGCTGTGGGTGTCGTGGGAAGGGCTGGGTGGCGGAGGGCCGGGCTGTGGGTGCCGTGCGAAGGGCTGGGTGGCGGAGGGCTGTGGGTGCCGTGGGAAGGGCTGGGTGGCGGAGGGCCGGGCTGTGGGTGCCGTGGGAAGGGCTGGGTGGGGCCGGGCTGTGGGTGCCGTGGGAAGGGCTGGGTGGCGGAGGGCCGGGCTGTGGGTGCCGTGGGAAGGGCTGGGTGGCGGAGGGCCGGGCTGTGGGTGCCGTGCGAAGGGCTGAGTGGCGGAGGGCTGTGGGTGCCGTGGGCAGGACTGGGTGGCGGAGGGCCTGGCTGTGGGTGCCGGGGGAAGGGCTGGGTGGCGGAGGGCTGTGGGTGCCGTGGGAAGGGCTGGGTGGCGGAGGGCTGTGGGTGCCGTGGGAAGGGCTGGGTGGCGGAGGGCTGGGCTGTGGGTGCCGTGGGAAGGGCTGGGTGGGGAGGGCCGGGCTGTGGGTGCCGTGGGAAGGGCTGGGTGGCGGAGGGCTGTGGGTGCCGTGGGAAGGGCTGGGTGGCGGAGGGCTGGGCTGTGGGTGCCATGGGAAGGGCTGGGTGGCGGAGGGCCGGGCTGTGGGTGCCGTGGGAAGGGCTGGGTGGCGGAGGGCTGTGGGTGCCGTGGGCAGGGCTGGGTGGGGAGGGCTGTGGGTGCCGTGGGAAGGGCTGGGTGGCGGAGGGCCGGGCTGTGGGTGCCGTGGGAAGGGCTGAGTGGCGGAGGGCTGTGGGTGCCGTGGGCAGGGCTGGGTGGCGGAGGGCTGTGGGTGCCGTGGGAAGGGCTGGGTGGGGGAGGGCCTGGCTGTGGGTGCCGTGGGCAGGGCTGGGTGGCGGAGGGCTGTGGTTGCCGTGGGAAGGGCTGGGTGGGGGAGGGCCTGGCTGTGGGTGCCGTGGGAAGGGCTGGGTGGCGGAGGGCTGTGGGTGCCGTGGGAAGGGCTGGGTGGCGGAGGGCTGGGCTGTGGGTGCCATGGGAAGGGCTGGGTGGCGGAGGGCTGTGGGTGCCGTGGGAAGGGCTGGGTGCGGAGGGCTGTGGGTGCCGTGGGAAGGGCTGGGTGGCGGAGGGCTGTGGGTGCCGTGGGCAGGGCTGGGTGCGGAGGGCTGTGGGTGCCGTGGGAGGGGCTGGGTGGCGGAGGGCTGTGGGTGCCGTGGGAAGGGCTGGGTGGCGGAGGGCCTGGGCTGTGGGTGCCGTGGGCAGGGCTGGGTGGGGAGGGCTGTGGGTGCCATGGGAAGGGCTGGGTGGCGGAGGGCCGGGCTGTGGGTGCCGTGGGAAGGGCTGGGTGGCGGAGGGCTGTGGGTGCCGTGGGCAGGACTGGGTGCGGAGGGCCGGGCTGTGGGTGCCGTGGGAAGGGCTGGGTGGCGGAGGGCTGTGGGTGCCGTGGGAAGGGCTGGGTGGCGGCCGGGGGTCCCTGGAGCGGGGGCAGGCGCTGCCCACGGGCACACTCGAAGCTTTCCGGGCTGGCTGGGGGTGGGCTGCCGGACCGACCCCCATTCTCACACTTTCATTGGGCGGGTATTGGGTGAGGTTTGGTCTCTTTTCCTGTTCTGTTGGGGCTGTGCTCCACCCGCGGTTTGGGGCACTCCCCACATTTTGTTTTGTCCATCAGTTACTTCTGGTCTGTTTTGCTTTGTTGTGTCCCAGCTCCAGGCCGATGCCAGCGGCGGGCGCTGCCTCACCCTGCCCGCGGGAAGAGCGGGCAGGACAGGCAATCTCAGGGAAAACAGATCCAAATAAACATTATATAGACATCAAATAAACAGCACCATCAAACTATCCGACCCGAGACAATGCTGCTGGGGGAGGGGGACCGCGGCTGCTGGGGGAGGGGGACCGCGGCTGCTGGGGGAGGGGGACCGCGGCTGCTGGGGGAGGGGGACCGCGGCTGCTGGGGGAGGGGGACCGCGGCTGCTGGGGGAGGGGGACCGTGGCTGCTGGGGGAGGAAGAGGGGACCGTGGCTGCTGGTGGAGAGGGGGAGGGGGACCGCGGCTGCTGGGGAGGGGGACGCTGTTGCTGGGGGAGAGGGAGGGGGACTACGGGCGCTGGGTGAGGGGGACCGCGGCTGCTGGGGGAGGGGGAGGGGGACCGCGGCTGCTGGGGGAGGGGGAGGAGGACCGCGGCTGCTGGGGGAGGGGGAGGGGGACCGTGGCTGCTGGGGAGGAAGAGGGCACCGTGGCTGCTGGGGGAGAGGGGGAGGGGGACCGCGTCTGCTGGGGAGGGGGACCGCGGTTGCTGGAGGAGAGGGAGGGGGACTGCGGGTGCTGGGTGAGGGGGACCGCGGCTGCTGTGGGAGGGGGAGGGGGACTGCGCTGCTGGGGGAGGGGAGGGGGACCGCGGCTGCTGGGGGAGGGGCGGGGGACCGCGGCTGCTGGGGGTTAGGAGGGGGACCGCGGCTGCTGGGGGAGGGGGGAGGGATCGCGGCTGCTGGGGAGAGGGGAGGGATCGCGGCTGCTGGGGGAGGGAAGGGGAACCGCGGCTGCTGGGGGAGGGGAGGGGGAACGCGGCTGCTGGGGGGGAGGGGGACAGCGGCTGCTGGGGGAGGGTGGAGGGATCGTGGCTGCTGGGGGAGGGGAGGGCGACCGCGGCTGCTGGGGGAGGGGGGCAGGGATCGTGGCTGCTGGGGGAGGGGGGGACGGCGGCTGCTGGGGAGGGGGACCGCGGCTGCTGGGGGAGGGGGACCGCGGCTGCTGGGGGAGGGGGACCGCGGCTGCTGGGGGAGGGGGAGGGAGACCGCGGCTGCTGGGGGAGGGGTAGGGGGACCGCGTGTGCTGGGGTTGTGAGGGGGACCGTGGCTGCTGGGGGAGGGGTACCGCGGCTGCTGGGGGAGGGGGACCGCGGCTGCTGGGGGAGGGGGACCGTGGCTGCTGGGGGGGGGACCGCGGCTGCTGGGGGAAGGGGGAGGGATCGTGGCTGCTGGGGAAGGGGAGGGGGAACGCGGCTGCTGGGGGGGAGGGGGACAGCGGCTGCTGGAGGAGTGTGGAGGGATCGTCGCTGCTGGGGGAGGGGAGGGCGACCGCGGCTGCTGGGGGAGTGATCGTGGCTGCTGGGGTAGGGGGGGACGGCGGCTGCTGGGGAGGGGGATCGCGGCTGCTGGGGAATGGGGAGGGATCGCGGCTGCTGGGGAGGGGGACCACAGTTGCTGGGGAGGTGGAGGGGGACTGCGGCTGCTGGGGGAGTGGGGAGGGGGGGCGCGGCTGCTGGGGGAGGGGGAGGGTGACCGCGGCTGCTTGGGGAGGGGGTGAGGTGGTGAGGGGGTGAGGGTGAGGGGGGCCGCGGCTGCTGGGGGAGGGGCAGCGGGGCTGCTGGGGGAGGGGGTGAGGGTTGAGGGGGGGGCGCGGCTGCTGGGGGAGGGGGAGGGTGACTGCGGCTGCTTGGGGAGGGGGTGAGGGGGTGAGGGTGAGGGGGGCCGCGGCTGCTGGGGGAGGGGGAGCGGGTCTGCGGCTGCTGCGGGAGTGTGGTACATTGGCGAGACCATGCAGACGCTGCAACAACGAATGAACGGACATCGCGCGACAATCACCAGGCAGGAATGTTCCCTTCCAGTCGGGGAACACTTCAGCAGTCAAGGGCATTCAGCCTCTGATCTCCGGGTAAGCGTTCTCCAAGGCGGCCTTCAGGACCCGCGACAACGCAGAATCGCCGAGCAGAAGCTTATAGCCAAGTTCCGCACACATGAGTGCGGCCTCAACCGGGACCTGGGATTCATGTCGCATTACATTCATCCCCCACCATCTGGCCTGCGAAATCCTACCAACTGTCCTGGCTTGACACAATTCACACCTCTTTCACCTGGGGTTACCCCATCTCTGGATCTGTAAAGATTTAATCACCTGCTAATGCTCGCATTCCTAGCATTGGCTGGCAGCTTTGAATCTGTCTATATATCTGTTTCTGGAGCATACCTCTTCATTCACCTGAGGAAGGAGCAGCGCTTCGAAAGCTCGTGACATCGAAACAAACCTGTTGGACTTTAACCTGGTGTTGTAAGACTTCTTTCTGCGCTCACCCCAGTTCAACGTCGGCATCTCCACATCATCTGTAAATACAGATATTCTACACAGGGACCACAGTAAATAATGATATTCTACCCAGGGACCACTGTAAATAATGATATTGTATGCCGGGGCCTCTGTTAATATTTATAAATAACCCAGCGACCACTGTAAATAAAGAAATGCCACCCAGGGACCATTGTAAATAAGATATACTGCACAGGGACCACTGTCAATAATGATATACCAGCCAGTGACCACTGTAAATAAAGGTACACCACCCAGGGACCACTGTAAATAAAGATAAACCACCCAGGGACCATTGTAAATAATTATAACCTACCCAGGAACCACTGTAAATAAGATATACTGCACAGGGACCACTGTCAATAATGATATACCAGCCAGTGACCACTGTAAATAAAGAAATATCACCCAGGGACCACTGTAAATAAAATTATACCACCCAGGGACTATTGTAAATAATGATATACTACACAGTGGCCACTGTAAATAAAGGTATCACGCCCAGGAACCACTGTAATTAAAGACTTTCTATACAAGGACCACTGTAAATAATGATATACTACCCAGGGACCACTGCATATAATGATATACTATCCAGTGATCATTGTAAATAATGATATACTACCCAGGGACCACTGCAGATAATGATATACTGCACACAGCCACTGTAAATAATGGCATACTACCCAGGGACCACAGTAAATAATGATGTACTACCCAGGGACCACTGTAAAGAATGATATACTACCAGGGACCACTGTAAAGAATGATATACTACCAGGGACCACTGTAAATAAAGATATTCTACACAGGGACAACTGTAAATAGTGATATAATACTGAGGGACAACTGTAAATAATGATATTCTACCCAGGGGCCACTGTAAATAATGATGTACTATACAGGGGTCACTGTAAATAATGATGTACTACACAGGGGTCACTGTAAATACTGATATTCTACCCAGGGGCCACTGTAACTAATGATATACTACCCAGGGACAACTGTAAATAATGATGTACTACACAGGGGTCACTGTAAATACTGATTTACTACACAGGGGTCACTGTAAATAAAGATATACTGCCCAGGGACGACTGTAAATAATGATATACTACCCAGGGACCACAGTAAATAATGATATACTACCCAGGGACCACAGTAAGTAATGATATACTACCCAGGGACCACTGTAAATAATGATATACTACCCAGGGACCACAGTAAATAATGATATACTACCCAGGGACCACTGTAAATAATGATATACTACCCAGGGACCACAGTAAATAATGATATACTACCCAGGGACCACAGTAAGTAATGATATACTACCCAGGGACCACTGTAAATAATGATATACTACCCAGGGACCACAGTAAGTAATGATATACTACCCAGGGACCACTGTAAAGAATGACATACTACACAGGGACCACTGTAAATAATGATATACTACACAGGGACCACTGTAAATAATGACATACTACACAGGGACCACTGTAAATAATGATATACTACCAGGGACCACTGTAAATAATGATATTCTACCCATGGAGCACCGTAAATAATTATGTACTACGCATGGACCACGGCAAATTAAGATATACTATCCAGGGACAACTGTAGATAATGACATTCTACGCAGGGACCACTGTAAATAATGACATAGTACCTAGGTACCACTGTAAATAAAGATATACTGCCGAGGGACCACTGTAAATAATGATATACCACCGAGTGAACACTGGAAATCATGATACTCTACCCAGGGACCACAGTAAATCATAGATCATAGAATTTACAGTGCAGAAGGAGGCCATTCGGCCCATCGAGTCTGCCCGGCTCTTGGAAAGAGCACCCTATCCAAGTCCACATCTCCACCCTATCCCCATAAGCGAGTAATCCCACCCAACACTAAGGGCAATTTTGGACACTAAGGCAATTTATGATGGACAATTCACCTAAACTGCACATCTTTGGACTGTGGGAGGAAACCGGAGCACCCGGAGGAAACCCACGCACACACGGGGAGGATGTGCAGACTCCGCACATCCGGGAATCGAACCTGGGACCCTGGAGCTGTGAAACAATTGTGCTATCCACTATGCTACCGTGCTGCACACTAAATGATACAGTGGTGCTAAATGATATAATAATATACCGTGCTGCCCACTAAATGATACAGTATAATTATATACTTCCCAGGGACCACTGTAAATAAAGATAAACCACCCAGAGACTACTGTAAATAAAGATAAACCACCCAGGGACCACTGCAAATAAAGAATCGCCGAGCAGAAACTTATAGCCAAGTTCCGCACACATGAGTGCGGCCTCAACCGGGACCTGGGATTCATGTCGCATTACAGTCATCCCCCACCATCTGGCCTGCAAAATCCTACCAACTGTCCTGGCTTGGTACAATTCACACCTCTTTAACCTGGGGTTACCCCATCTCTGGATCTGTAAAGGGTTAATCACCTGCTAATGCTCGCATTCCTAGCATTGTTTGGCATCTTTGCATTTGTCTATATATGTGTATCTGGAACAGACCTCTGCATTCACCTGGGGAAGGAGCAGCGCTCCGAAAGCTAGTGACATCGAAACAAACCTGTTGGACTTTAACCTGGTGTTGTAAGACTTCGTACTGTGCTCACCCCAGTCCAACGCCGGCATCTCCACATCACTGTAAATAATGATATTCTAACCAGAGACAAGTGTAAATAATGATATATTACCCAGGGACCACTGAAACAATGATATCCTGATCAGGGATCATTGTAAATTATGACATACAGCCTAGGTACCACTGTAAAAATGATATACTGCCCAGGGACCGCTGTAAATAATTATATACCAGCCAGTGACCACTGTAAATAATGATATTCTAATCAGAGACAACTGCAAATAATGATATATTACCCAGGGACCACTGTAAATAATGATATACTATCAGCGACTACTGTAAATAAAGACATACTACACAGGGACCACTGTAAATAATGATATACTACCCAGGGACCACTGTAAATAATGATCTACTACCCAGGGACCACTTTAAATAATTACTTACTACCCAGTGATCACTGCAAAGAATGATATACTACCAGGAACCACTGTAAATAGAGGTACACTCCCAGGGACCATTGTAAATAAAGACATACTACACAGGGACCACTGTAAATAATTATTTACTACCCAGTGACCACTGTAAATAATTATATGCTACCCAGGGACCACTGTAGATAATGATATGCTGCCCAGGGCCGACTGCAAACAGTGATATACTGCACAGGCGCACTGTAAAAAAATTATATACTACCCTGGGACCACTGTAAATAATGATACGTTGCCCAGAAACCACTGTAAATAATGTTAAACTATGCAGGGAACACTGAAAATAATGATATACAGCACAGGGACCAATTTAAATAATGATATTTTACTCAGGGACAACTGTGAATAATTATATTCTACACCGGGACCAGTGTAAATAATGATATACTGCACAGGGAGCACTGAAAATAATGAAATACTGCCCAGGGACCACTGTAAATAATGATATTCTACCCAGGGCCAAATGCAAATAATAATGTACTACCCAGGCACAACTGTAAATAATGACATTCTGACCGGGGACCACTGTAAATGCTGATATTCTACCAGGGAATACAGTAAATAATGATTTACTACCCAGGGACCACTGCAGAAAATAATATACTACCGATGGACAACTATTAATAATGGTGAAGTGCCCATGGAACGCTGTAACAAATGATATTCTACCAAGGAACCACTGTAAATAATGATATACTGCCCAGGGGCCACTGTAAATAAAGACTTACTGCCCAGGGTCCACTGTAAATGATGATATACTACCCAGGGACCACTGTAAATAAAGATATACTGCCCAGGGACCACTGTAAATAAAGACTTACTGCCCAGGGTCCACTGTAAATGATGATATACTACCCAGGGACCACTATAAATAATGGTATACAACCTAGGGCCCACTGTAAATAATGATATACTGCCCATGGCCCACTGTAAATAATGATATACTGCCCAGGGACTTCTGTAAATAATGATATACTCCCCAGGGACCACTGTAAATAAAGATATACTGCCCAGGGTCCATTGCAAAAATGATATACTACACAGGGACCACTGTAAATAATGATATACTGCCCAGGGACTACTGCATATAATGGTATACTGCCCAGGGACCACCGTAAATAATGATATACTTTCCACGGTTCAATGTAAATAATGATATACACCCGAGGGACCACTGTAATTATTCATGTACTACCCAAGGACCACTGTAAGTAATAACAAACGGCCCAGGGACCAGTGTAGTTAATGATATTCGACCCAGAGACCACTGTAAATAATGATATTCTACTCAGGCACCACAGTAAATAATGAGATACTACCCATGGACCATAGTAAACAATTATATAATACCCAGGGACCACTGTAAATAATGCTATACTACCCAGGGAACACTGTAAATAATGAGATACTACCCAGGGACCACTGAAAATAATGACATTCTACCCAGGGACCACTGTAAATAATGATTATCTACACAGGGACCACTTTAAATAATCATCCACTGTCAAGAGACCACTGTAAATAATGATATACTGCCGAGGGACCACTGTCACTAATGAAATACTATCCAGCGATCACTGTAAATGATGTTACCGACCCAAGGCCAATGTAAACAATGACATACTACCCAGGGACCACTGTCAATAATGGTATGCCACCCTGGAACCTTTGTAAATAATGGGATACTACCCAGTGACCACGGTAAATAATGACATACTACCCAGGGACCACTGTAAATAATCATATACTACCCTGGAACCATTGTAAATAATGGGATACTACCCAGTGACCACGGTAAATAATGGCATACTACACAGGACAACTGTAAATAATGATATACTACCCTTGGAACACTGTAAATAATGATATACTATCCAGGGACCACTGTAAATAATGATATATTTCCCAGAGACCACTGTAAATAATGATATACCACCCAGTACTACTGTCAATTATGATATACTATGCAGACTCCACTGTAAATTAAGAGGTACTACACAGGGCACACTATAAATGATGACATAATGTCCAGGGACCACTGTAAATAATGATATATTTCCCAGAGACCACTGTAAATAATGATATAACACCCAGGGACTACTGTCAATAATGATATACTATCCAGAATCCACTGTAAATTAAGAGGTACTACACAGGGCACACTATAAATGATGACATAATGTCCAGGGACCACTGTAAATCATGATGTGCCACTCTGGGACCACTGTAGATAATACTACACTACACTGGGACCACTGTAAAGGATGATATACTACCCAGTGACCTGTGTAAATAATGACATGCTACCCAGGGACCAGTGTAAATAATGATATACTTCCCAGGAACCGCGGTCAATGATGATATACTACCTAGAGCCCTCTGTGATTAATGATATATTGCCCTGGGACCACTGTAAATAATGATATACTACCCAGGGACCACTGTAAGTAATGGTATACTGCCCAGGGACCACTGTGCTTAATGATATATTGCCCAGGGACCACTGTAAATAATGATATACTGCCCATGGACCACTGTGAATAAAGATGTACTGCACAGTGCACACTATAATTGATGACATAGTGTCCAGGGACCACTGTAAACCATGATATACGACGCTGGGACCACTGTAAATAACGATATATTACGCAGGGACCACTGTAGAAAATGATACACTACCCAGGGACCACTGTAAATAATTATATCTTACCCAGGGACAACTGTAAATAATGATATACTGCTCAGGGACCACTGTAAATAATGAAATACTACCAGGGGCCCTCTGTAAATAATGATATACAACGCAGGGACGACTGTATATTGGATATGATACCCAGGGTCCACTGTAAGTAATGAGATACTCCCCAGGGAACACTGTAAATAAAGATATACTGCCCACGGTCCACTGAAAATAACGATATACTGCCCTGGCGCCACTGTAAATAATGAAATACTATCCAGTGACCACTGTAAATGATGATGACGACCCACAGCCAATGTAAATAATAGTATACTACACATCGACCAGTGTAAATAAGGATATAATACAAAGGGGCAACTGTTCATAACGATTTACTCCCCAGGGATCACTGTAAATAATGATGTACTACCCAGGGATCACGGTAAGTAATGATGTACTACCCAGGGATCACGGTAAATAATGATGTACTACCCAGGGATCACGGTAAATAATGATGTACTACCCAGGGACCATTGTAGATGCTGATATTCTACCCAGGGTCCACAGTAAATATTGATATACTATCCAAGTACCACAGTAAATAATAATTAATAACCCAGGAGCCAGTGTAAATAATGATATTCTACCCAGGGTCTACTAAATATTGATATACTATCCAAGTACCACAGTAAATAGTGATTTACTATCCTGGGACTACTGTAGATAATGGTATACTACCCAGTGGCCACTGTAAATAATGATATACTTTCCACGGTCCACTGTAAATAATCATATACACCCCAGGGACCACTGTAAATATTCATATACTACCCAAGGACCACTGTAAGTTATAACAAACTGCTCAGGGACCAGTGTAGATAATGATATCGACCCAGGGACCACTGTAAAGAATGATATTCTACCCAGGAACCACTGTAAATAATGATGTACTACCAGGGTACATTATAAATAATGATATTCTACCCGTGGTCCACTGTAAATATTGATATGCTCTCCAATAACCACAGTAAATAATAATTAATATCACAGGAGCCAGTGTAAATAATGATATTCTACCCAGGGACCACTGTAAATATTAAGACATTACCCAGGGACCAATGTAAAGAATGATATATTACCCAGGGACCACTGTAAATAATGATATTCCACCCAGGGACCTCTGTAAATAATGATACACTACCCAGGGACCACTGTAAATAATGATATTCTACCCAGGGACCACTGTAAATAACGATATTCTACACAGGGACCACTTTAAACAATTATATAATAGTTCGAAGTCTTACAACACCAGGTTAAAGTCCAACAGGTTTGTTTCGATGTCACTAGCTTTCGGAGCGCTGCTCCTTCCTCAGGTGAATGAAGAGGTCTGTTCCAGAAACACATATATAGACGAATTCAAAGATGCCAATCAATGCTAGGAATGCGAGCATTAGCAGGTGATTAAATCTTTACAGATCCAGAGATGGGGTAACCCCAGGTTAAAGAGGTGTGAATTGTACCAAGCCAGGACAGTTGGTAGGATTTTGCAGGCCAGACGGTGGGGGATGACTGTAATGCGACACGAATCCCAGGTCCCGGTTGAGGCCGCACTCATGTGTGCGGAACTTGGTTATAAGTTTCTGCTCGGCGATTCTGCGTTGTCGCGGGTCCTGAAGGCCGCCTTGGAGAACGCTTACCCGGAGATCAGAGGCTGAATGCCCTTGACTGCTGAAGTGTTCCCCGACTGGAAGGGAACATTCCTGCCTGGTGATTGTTGCGCGATGTCCGTTCATTCGTTGTCGCAGCGTCTGCATGGTCTTGCCAATGTACCACGCTTCGGGACATCCTTTCCTGCAGCGTATGAGGTAGACAACGTGGGCCGAATCGCACGAGTTTGTACCGCGTACCTGGTGGGTGCTGTTCTCACGTGTAATAGTGGTATCCATGTCGATGATCTGGCACGTCTTGCACAGATTACCATGACAGGGTTGTGTGGTGTCGTGGTCACTGTTCTGAAGACTGGGTAGTTTGCTGCAAACAATGGTTCGATTGAGGTTGCGCGGTTGTTTGAAGGTAAGTAGTGGGGGTGTGGGGATGACCTTGGCAAGATGTTCATCGTCATCAATGACGTGTTGAAGGCTGTGAAGAAGATGACGTAGTTTCTCCGCTCCGGGGAAGGACTGGACGACGAAGGGTATTCTGTCGGTTGTGTCCCATGTTTGTCTTCTGAGGAGGTCGGTCCGGTTTTTCACTGTGGCGCGTTGGAACTGTCGATCGACGAGTCGAGTGCCATATCCCATTCGTACGAGGGCATATTTCAACGTCTGTAGATGTCTGTTACACTCCTCCTCGTCTGAGCAGATCCTGTGTATACGGAGCGCTTGTCCATAGGGGGTGGCTTCTTTAATGTGTTTAGGGTGGAAGCTGGAGAAGTGGAACATCGTGAGGTTATCCGTGGGTTTGCGGTAAAGCGAAGTGCTGAGGTGACCGTCCTTGATGGAGACGAGTGTGTCCAAGAATGCAACTGATTTTGGCGAGTAGTCCATGGTGAGTCTGATGGTTGGATGGAACTTATTAATGTCATTGTGTAGTCGTTTCAGTGATTCTTCGCCGTGGGTCCAAAGGAAAAAAATGTCATCGATGTATCAGGTGTATAACATCGGTTGAAGGTCCTGTGCGGTGAGTAGGTCCTTTTCAAACTTGTGCATGAATATGTTGGCGTATTGGGGTGCGAATTTGGTCCCCATGGCTGTTCCGTGCGTCTGAATGAAGAACTTGTTGTCGAAGGTGAAGACGTTGTGATAAAGAATGAAGCGAATGAGTTGCAGAATTGCGTCTGGAGATTGGCAGTTTCGGTGTTGAGTACTGAGGCTGTTGCAGCAATGCCGTCGTAATAGGGGATGCTGGTGTAGAGTGCCGAGACGTCCATTGTGACGAGGAATGTTCCTGGTTCAACTGGTCCATGGGTGCTGAGTTTCTGTAGGAAGTCCGTCGTGTCGCGACAGAAGCTGGGTGTACCTTGTACGATGGGTTTCAAGATGCCCTCGATGTCGCCAGAGAGGTTCTCACACAGGGTCCCATTGCCTGAAACGATAGGGCGGCCTGGTGTGTTGGCCTTATGTATTTTTGGGAGGCAGTAGAGATCTCCAATGCGGGGAGTACGTGGGATGAGAGCACGTAGGGTGCTCTGAAGATCTGGATCCAAGGTCTTGATCAGTCTGTTAAGTTGGCGGATGTGTTCCTTGGTCGGATCTGCGGGTAACTGTCTGGAGTGTTCTTGGTTGTTCAGTTGTCGGTATACTTCTTTGCAGTAGTCCGTTCTGTTCAGTACGACAGTGGCCCCCCTTTTGTCTGCTGGTTTGATGACGATGCTGCGGTTGGTCTTGAGAGCGCGGATGGCATTGCGTTGTGCTTGGGTGACGTTCGGGGCTGTCTTGTGAATGCGACTGATGAATCTGGCATTGACGCGACTCCTGACGGCTTGAGCATACATGTCGAGTCTAAGGCAGCTGCCTTCCGGAGGGGTCCTCCGGAATGAGAGGGAATGAGACCGGGAATGAGACCTCTTCATTCACCTGAGGAAGGAGCAGCGCTCCGAAACCTAGTGACATCGAAACAAACCTGTTGGACTTTAACCTGGTGTTGTAAGACTTCGTACTGTGCTCACCCCAGTCCAACGCCGGCATCTCCACATCAATGATATAATACCCAGTGACCACGGTAAATAATGATACACTACCCAGGGACCACTGTAAATATTGATATACTATCCAGGGACCACGGAAAATAATGATGTATTACCTACGGTACATTGTAAATAATGATATTCTACCCGTGGTCCACTGTAAATATTGATATACAATCCAAGTACCACAGTAAATTATAATTAATATCCCAGGAGCCACTGTAAATGATGATATTCTACCCAGGGACCACTGTAAATAATGATATTGTACGCCGGGACCTCTGTTAATATTTATAAATAACCAGGGCGCTGTAAATATTGAGACATTACCCAGGGAACAATGTAACTAATGATATATTACCCAGGGACCACTGTAAATAATGATATACCACCCAGGACTACTGTCAATAATGATATACTATGCAGAATCCACTGTAAATTAAGAGGTACTACACAGGGCACACTATAAATGATGACATAATGTCCAGGGACCACTGTAAATAATGATATATTTCCCAGAGACCACTGTAAATAATGATATACCACCCAGGGACTACTGTCAATAATGATATACTATCCAGAATCCACTGTAAATTAAGAGGTACTACACAGGGCACACTATAAATGATGACATAATGTCCAGGGACCACTGTAAATCATGATGTGCCACTCTGGGACCACTGTAGATAATACTACACTACACTGGGACCACTGTAAAGGATGATATACTGCCCAGGGGCCACTGTAAATAATGATATACTGCCCAGGGACCATTGTAAATAATGATATACTACCCAGTGACCTGTGTAAATAATGACATACTTCCCAGGGACCACTGTAAATAATGATATACTGCCCATGGACCACTGTGAATAAAGGTGTACTGCACAGTGCACACTATAATTGATGACATACTGTCCAGGGACCACTGTAAACCATGATACACGACGCTGGGACCACTGTAAATAACGATATATTACGCAGGGACCACTGTAGAAAATGATATACTACCCAGGGACCACTGTAAATAATGATATCTTACCCAGGGACAACTGTAAATAATGATATACTGCTCAGGGACCACTGTAAATAATGAAATACTACCAGGGCCCCTCTGTAAATAATGATATACAACGCAGGGACGACTGTATATTGGATATGATACCCAGGGTCCACTGTAAGTAATGAGATACTCCCCAGGGAACACTGTAAATAAAGATATACTGCCCACGGTCCACTGAAAATAACGATATACTGCCCTGGCGCCACTGTAAATAATGAAATACTATCCAGTGACCACTGTAAATGATGATAACGACCCACAGCCAATGTAAATAATAGTATACTACACATCGACCAGTGTAAATAAGGATATAATACAAAGGGGCAACTGTTCATAACGATTTACTCCCCAGGGATCACTGTAAATAATGATGTACTACCCAGGGATCACGGTAAGTAATGATGTACTACCCAGGGATCACGGTAAATAATGATGTACTACCCAGGGATCACGGTAAATAATGATGTACTACCCAGGGACCATTGTAGATACTGATATTCTACCCAGGGTCCACTGTAAATATTGATATACTATCCAAGTACCACAGTAAATAATAATTAATATCCCAGGAGCCAGTGTAAATAATGATATTCTACCCAGGGTCCACTAAATATTGATATACTATCCAAGTACCACAGTAAATAGTGATTTACTATCCTGGGACTACTGTAGATAATGGTATACTACCCAGTGGCCACTGTAAATAATGATATACTTTCCACGGTCCACTGTAAATAATCATATACACCCCAGGGACCACTGTAAATATTCATATACTACCCAAGGACCACTGTAAGTTATAACAGACTGCTCAGGGACCAGTGTAGATAATGATATCGACCCAGGGACCACTGTAAAGAATGATATTCTACCCAGGAACCACTGTAAATAATGATGTACTACCCAGGGTACATTGTAAATAATGATATTCTACCCGTTGTCCACTGTAAATATTGATATGTTCTCCAATAACCACAGTAAATAATAATTAATAGCACAGGAGCCAGTGTAAATAATGATATTCTACCCAGGGACCACTGTAAATATTGAGACATTACCCAGGGACCAATGTAAAGAATGATATATTACCCAGGGACCACTGTAAATAATGATATTCTACCCAGGGACCTCTGTAAATAATGATACACTACCCAGGGACCACTGTAAATAATGATATTCTACCCAGGGACCACTGTAAATAACGATATTCTACACAGGGACCACTTTAAACAATGATATAATAGTTCGAAGTCTTACAACACCAGGTTAAAGTCAAACAGGTTTGTTTCGATGTCACTAGCTTTCGGAGCGCTGCTCCTTCCTCAGGTGAATGAAGAGGTCTGTTCCAGAAACACATATATAGACAAATTCCAAGATGCCAATCAATGCTAGGAATGCGAGCATTAGCAGGTGATTAAATCTTTACAGATCCAGAGATGGGGTAACCCCAGGTTAAAGAGGTGTGAATTGTACCAAGCCAGGACAGTTGGTAGGATTTTGCAGGCCAGACGGTGGGGGATGACTGTAATGCGACACGAATCCCAGGTCCCGGTTGAGGCCGCACTCATGTGTGCGGAACTTGGCTATAAGTTTCTGCTCGGCGATTCTGCGTTGTCGCGGGTCCTGAAGGCCGCCTTGGAGAACGCTTACCCGGAGATCAGAGGCTGAATGCCCTTGACTGCTGAAGTGTTCCCCGACTGGAAGGGAACATTCCTGCCTGGTGATTGTTGCGCGATGTCCGTTCATTCGTTGTCGCAGCGTCTGCATGGTCTCGCCAATGTACCACGCTTCGGGACATCCTTTCCTGCAGCGTATGAGGTAGACAACGCTGGCCGAGTCGCACGAGTATGTACCGCGTACCTGGTGGGTGCTGTTCTCACGTGTAATAGTGGTATCCATGTCGATGATCTGGCACGTCTTGCACAGATTACCATGACAGGGTTGTGTGGTGTCGTGGTCACTGTTCTGAAGACTGGGTAGTTTGCTGCAAACAATGGTTCGATTGAGGTTGCGCGGTTGTTTGAAGGTAAGTAGTGGGGGTGTGGGGATGACCTTGGCAAGATGTTCATCGTCATCAATGACGTGTTGAAGGCTGTGAAGAAGATGACGTAGTTTCTCCGCTCCGGGGAAGGACTGGACGACGAAGGGTATTCTGTCGGTTGTGTCCCATGTTTGTCTTCTGAGGAGGTCGGTCCGGTTTTTCACTGTGGCGCGTTGGAACTGTCGATCGACGAGTCGAGTGCCATATCCCATTCGTACGAGGGCATATTTCAACGTCTGTAGATGTCTGTTACACTCCTCCTCGTCTGAGCAGATCCTGTGTATACGGAGCGCTTGTCCATAGGGGGTGGCTTCTTTAATGTGTTTAGGGTGGAAGCTGGAGAAGTGGAACATCGTGAGGTTATCCGTGGGTTTGCGGTAAAGCGAAGTGCTGAGGTGACCGTCCTTGATGGAGACGAGTGTGTCCAAGAATGCAACTGATTTTGGCGAGTAGTCCATGGTGAGTCTGATGGTTGGATGGAACTTATTAATGTCATTGTGTAGTCGTTTCAGTGATTCTTCGCCGTGGGTCCAAAGGAAAAAAATGTCATCGATGTATCAGGTGTATAACATCGGTTGAAGGTCCTGTGCGGTGAGTAGGTCCTTTTCAAACTTGTGCATGAATATGTTGGCGTATTGGGGTGCGAATTTGGTCCCCATGGCTGTTCCGTGCGTCTGAATGAAGAACTTGTTGTCGAAGGTGAAGACGTTGTGATAAAGAATGAAGCGAATGAGTTGCAGAATTGCGTCTGGAGATTGGCAGTTTCGGTGTTGAGTACTGAGGCTGTTGCAGCAATGCCGTCGTAATAGGGGATGCTGGTGTAGAGTGCCGAGACGTCCATTGTGACGAGGAATGTTCCTGGTTCAACTGGTCCATGGGTGCTGAGTTCCTGTAGGAAGTCCATCGTGTCGCGACAGAAGCTGGGTGTACCTTGTACGATGGGTTTCAAGATGCCCTCGATGTAGCCAGAGAGGTTCTCACACAGGGTCCCATTGCCTGAAACGATAGGGCGGCCTGGTGTGTTGGCCTTATGTATTTTTGGGAGGCAGTAGATATCTCCAATGCGGGGAGTACGTGGGATGAGAGCACGTAGGGTGCTCTGAAGATCTGGATCCAAGGTCTTGATCAGTCTGTTAAGTTGGCGGATGTGTTCCTTGGTCGGATCTGCGGGTAACTGTCTGGAGTGTTCTTGGTTGTTCAGTTGTCGGTATACTTCTTTGCAGTAGTCCGTTCTGTTCAGTACGACAGTGGCCCCCCCTTTGTCTGCTGGTTTGATGACGATGCTGTGTTTGGTGTTGAGAGCGCGGATGGCATTGCGTTGTGCTTGGGTGACGTTCGGGGCTGACTTGTGAATGCGACTGATGAATCTGGCATTGACGCGACTCCTGACGGCTTGAGCATACATGTAGAATCTAAGGCAGCTGCCTTCCGGAGGGGTCCTCCGGAATGAGAGGGAATGAGACCGGGAATGAGACCTCTTCATTCACCTGAGGAAGGAGCAGCGCTCCGAAACCTAGTGACATCGAAACAAACCTGTTGGACTTTAACCTGGTGTTGTAAGACTTCGTACTGTGCTCACCCCAGTCCAACGCCGGCATCTCCACATCAATGATATAATACCCAGTGACCACGGTAAATAATGATACACTACCCAGGGACCACTGTAAATATTGATATACTATCCAGGGACCACGGAAAATAATGATGTACTACCTACGGTACATTGTAAATAATGATATTCTACCCGTGGTCCACTGTAAATATTGATATACAATCCATGTATCACAGTAAATAATAATTAATATCCCAGGAGCCACTGTAAATGATGATATTCTACCCAGGGACCACTGTAAATAATGATATTGTACGCCGGGACCTCTGTTAATATTTATAAATAACCAGGGCGCTGTAAATATTGAGACATTACCCAGGGAACAATGTAACTAATGATATATTACCCAGGGACCACTGTAAATAATGATATTCTACCCAGTGACCACTGTAAATAATGATACACTACCGAGGGACCACTGTAAATAATGATATTATACACAGGGACAACTGTAAATAATGATATTGTACGCCGGGACCTCTGTTAATATTTATAAATAACCAGGGCGCTGTAAATATTGAGACATTACCCAGGGAACAATGTAACTAATGATATATTACCCAGGGACAACTGTAAATAATGATATTCTACCCAGTGACCACTGTAAATAATGATACACTACCCAGGGACCACTGTAAATAATGATATTCTACACAGGGACCACTTTAAACAATGATATAATACCCAGGGATCACTGTAAATAATGATATACTACCCAGGGAACACTGTAAATAATGATATTCTACCCAGGGACCAATGTAAATAATGATATTCTACACAGGGACCACTTTGAACAATTATATAATACCCAGGGACCACGGTAAATAATGATATTCTACACGTGGTCCACTGTAAATATTGATATACTATCCAAGTACCGCAGTAAATAATAATTAATATCGCAGGAGCCAGTGTAAATGATGATATTCTACCCAGGGACCACTGTAAATATTTAATGTCGTGCTCTGTTTAATTTTACATTGTTCACTGTAGGTCACTGTTTCATTGTACTGTATTTAATGTCGGGCTCTGTTTAATTTTACCTTGTTGCTTGTAGGTCACTGTTTCATTGCACCGTATTTAATGTCGGGCTGTGTTTAATTTTACATTGTTCAGTGTAGTGCACTGTTTCATTCTACCGTATTTAATGTTGGGCTCTGTTTAATTTTACCTTGTAGCTTGTAGGGCACTGTTTCATTGTACTGTATTTAATGTCGGGCTCTGTTTAATTTTACCTTGTTCAGTGTAGGGCACTGTTTCATTGTACCGCATTTAATGTCGGGCTGTGTTTAATTTTACCTCGTTGCTTGTAGGGCACTGTTTCATTGTACTGTATTTAATGTCGGGCTCTGTTTAATTTTACCTTGTTCACTGTAGGGCACTGTTTCATTGTACTGTATTTAATGTCGGGCTCTGTTTTATTTTACATTGTTCACATTAGAGCCCTGTTTAATTGTACTGTATTTAATGCCGGGCTCTGTTTAATTTTACTTTGTTCACTGTAGGGCACTGTTTCATTGTACCGTATTTAATGTCGGGCTCTGTTTATTTTTACATTGTTACTGGTAGGGCACTGATTCATTGTATCGTATTTAATGTCGGGCTGTGTTTAATTTTCCATTGTTCACTGTAGGGCACTGTTTCATTGTACCGTATTTAATGTCGGGCTCTGTTTAATTTTACCTTGTTCAGTGTAGGACACTGTTTCATTGTACCGTATTTACTGTCGGGCTCTGTTTAAATTTACCTTGTTCAGTGTAGGGCACTGTTTCATTGTACCGTATTTAATGTCGGGCTGTGTTTTATTTTACATTGTTCAGTGTAGGGCACTGTTTCATTGTACCGTATTTAATGTCGGGCTGTGTTTAATTTTACCTTGTTCACTGTAGGCACTGTTTCATTGTACCGTATTTAATGTTGGGCTGTGTTTAATTGTACATTGTTCACTGTAGGGCACTCTTTCATTGTACCGTATTTACTGTCGGGCTGTGTTTAATTTTACCTTGCTCAGTGGAGGGCACTGTTACATTGTACTGTATTTAATGTCGTGCTCTGTTTAATTTTACATTGTTCACTGTAGGGCACTGTTTCATTGTACCGTATTTAATGTCGGGCTCTGTTTAATTTTACATTGTTACTGGTAGGGCACTGATTCATTGTATCGTATTTAATGTCGGGCTGTGTTTAATTTTACATTGTTCACTGTAGGGCACTGTTTCATTGTACCGTATTTAATGTCGGGCTCTGTTTAATTTTACCTTGTTCAGTGTAGGACACTGTTTCATTGTACTGTATTTAATGTCGTGCTCTGTTTAATTTTACATTGTTCACTGTAGGGCACTGTTTCATTGTACCGTATTTAATGTCGGGATATGTTTAATTTTACATTGTTCACTGTAGGTCACTGTTTCATTGTACTGTATTTAATGTCGGGCTGTGTTTAATTTTACCTTGCTCAGTGGAGGGCACGGTTACATTGTACTTTATTTAATGTCGTGCTCTGTTTAATTTTACATTGTTCACTGCAGGGCACTGTTTCATTGTACCGTATTTAATGTCGGGCTATGTTTAATTTTACATTGTTCACTGTAGGTCACTGTTTCATTGTACTGTATTTAATGTCGGGCTGTGTTTAATTTTACATTGTTCACTGCAGGGCATTGTTTCATTGTGCTGTATTTAATGTTGGGCTGTTTAATTTTACCTTGTTCACTGTCGGGCACTGTTTCGTTGTCCCGTATTTAATGTCGGGCTCTGTTTAATGTTACATTGTTCAGTGGAGGGCACTGTTTCATTGTACTGTATTTAATGTCGGGCTCTGTTTAATTTTGCCTTGTTTCCTGTAGGTCACTGTTTCAGTGTACTGTATTTAATGTCGGGCTCTGTTTCATTGTACCGTATTTAATGTCGGGCTGTGTTTAATTTTACCTTGTTCAGTGTAGGGCACTGTTTCATATTACCGTATTTAATGTCGGGCTGTGTTTAATTGTACATTGTTCACTGTAGGACACTGTTTCATTGTACCGTATTTAATGTTGGGCTGTGTTTAATTGTACATTGTTCACTGTAGGGCACTGTTTCATTGTACCGTATTTAATGTCGGGCTGTGTTTAAGTTTACATTGTTCAGTGTAGGGCACTGATTCATTGTACTGTATTTAATGTCGGGCTGTGTTTAATTTTACATTGTTCAGTGTAGGGCACTGTTTCACTGTACCGTATTTAATGTCGGGCTATGTTTAATTTTACATTGTTCACTGTAGGTCACTGTTTCATTGTACTGGACTTAATGTCGTGCGCTGTTTAATTTTCCTTGTTGCTTGTAGGGCACTGTTTCATTGTACCGTATTTAATGTCGGGCTCTGTTTAATTTTACCTTGTTCACTGTAGGTCACTGTTTCATTGCACCGTATTTAATGTCGGGCTGTGTTTAATTTTACATTGTTCAGTGTAGTGCACTGTTTCATTCTACCGTATTTAATGTTGGGCTCTGTTTAATTTTACCTTGTTGCTTGTAGGGCACTGTTTCATTGTACCGTATTTAATGTCGAGCTCTGTTTAATTTTACATTGTAGCTTGTAGGGCACTGTTTCATTGTACTGTATTTAATGTCGGGCTCTGTTTAATTTTACCTTGTTCACTGTAGGTCACTGTTTCATTGTACTGTATTTAATGTCGGGCTGTGTTTAATTTTACATTGTTCACTGTAGGGCACTGTTTCACTGTACCGTATTTAATGTCGGGCTATGTTTAATTTTACATTGTTCACTGTAGGTCACTGTTTCATTGTACTGTATTTAATGTCGGGCTCTGTTTAATTTTACCTTGTTGCTTGTAGGTCACTGTTTCATTGCACCGTATTTAATGTCGGGCTGTTTTAAATTTTACATTGTTCAGTGTAGTGCACTGTTTCATTCTACCGTATTTAATGTTGGGCTCTGTTTAATTTTACCTTGTAGCTTGTAGGGCACTGTTTCATTGTACTGTATTTAATGTCGGGCTCTGTTTAATTTTACCTTGTTCACTGTAGGTCACTGTTTCATTGTACTGTATTTAATGTCGGGCTCTGTTTAATTTTACATTGTTCACTGTAGGGCACTGTTTCATTGTGCTGTATTTAATGTCGGGCTCTGATTAATTTTACCTTGTTCGATGTAGGGCACTGTTACATTGTACGGCATTTAATGTCGGGATGTGTTTAATTTTACCTCGTTGCTTGTAGGGCACTGTTTCATTGTACTGTATTTAATGTCGGGCTCTGTTTAATTTTACCTTGTTCACTGTAGGGCACTGTTTCATTGTACTGTATTTAATGTCGGGCTCTGTTTTATTTTACATTGTTCACATTAGGGCCCTGTTTCATTGTACTGTATTTAATGCCGGGCTCTGTTTAATTTTACTTTGTTCACTGTAGGGCACTGTTTCATTGTACCGTATTTAATGTCGGGCTCTGTTTAATTTTACATTGTTACTGGTAGGGCACTGATTCATTGTATCGTATTTAATGTCGGGCTGTGTTTAATTTTACATTGTTCACTGTAGGGCACTGTTTCATTGTACCGTATTTAATGTCGGGCTCTGTTTAATTTTACCTTGTTCAGTGTAGGACACTGTTTCATTGTACCGTATTTACTGTCGGGCTCTGTTTAAATTTACCTTGTTCAGTGTAGGGCACTGTTTCATTGTACCGTATTTAATGTCGGGCTGTGTTTTATTTTACATTGTTCAGTGTAGGGCACTGTTTCATTGTACCGTATTTAATGTCGGGCTGTGTTTAATTTTACCTTGTTCACTGTAGGCACTGTTTCATTGTACCGTATTTAATGTCGGGCTCTGTTTAATTTTACCTTGTTCAGTGTAGGACACTGTTTCATTGTACCGTATTTACTGTCGGGCTCTGTTTAAATTTACCTTGTTCAGTGTAGGGCACTGTTTCATTGTACCGTATTTAATGTCGGGCTGTGTTTTATTTTACATTGTTCAGTGTAGGGCACTGTTTCATTGTACCGTATTTAATGTCGGGCTGTGTTTAATTTTACCTTGTTCACTGTAGGCACTGTTTCATTGTACCGTATTTAATGTCGGGCTGTGTTTAATTGTACATTGTTCACTGTAGGGCACTCTTTCATTGTACCGTATTTAATGTCGGGCTGTGTTTAATTTTACCTTGCTCAGTGGAGGGCACTGTTACATTGTACTGTATTTAATGTCGTGCTCTGTTTAATTTTACATTGTTCACTGTAGGGCACTGTTTCATTGTACCGTATTTAATGTCGGGATATGTTTAATTTTACATTGTTCACTGTAGGTCACTGTTTCATTGTACTGTATTTAATGTCGGGCTGTGTTTAATTTTACCTTGCTCAGTGGAGGGCACGGTTACATTGTACCGTATTTGATGTCGTGCTCTGTTTAATTTTACATTGTTCACTGTAGGGCACTGTTTCATTGTACCGTATTTAATGTCGGGCTATGTTTAATTTTACATTGTTCACTGTAGGTCACTGTTTCATTGTACTGTATTTAATGTCGGGCTGTGTTTAATTTTACATTGTTCACTGCAGGGCATTGTTTCATTGTGCTGTATTTAATGTTGGGCTGTTTAATTTTACCTTGTTCACTGTAGGGCACTGTTTCATTGTACCGTATTTAATGTCGGGCTCTGTTAATTTTACCTTGTTCAGTGTAGGACACTGTTTCATTGTACCGTATTTACTGTCGGGCTCTGTTTAAATTTACCTTGTTCAGTGTAGGGCACTGTTTCATTGTACCGTATTTAATGTCGGGCTGTGTTTTATTTTACATTGTTCAGTGTAGGGCACTGTTTCATTGTACCGTATTTAATGTCGGGCTGTGTTTAATTTTACCTTGTTCACTGTAGGCACTGTTTCATTGTACCGTATTTAATGTCGGGCTGTGTTTAATTGTACATTGTTCACTGTAGGGCACTCTTTCATTGTACCGTATTTAATGTCGGACTGTGTTTAATTTTACCTTGCTCAGTGGAGGGCACTGTTACATTGTACTGTATTTAATGTCGTGCCTGTTTAATTTTACATTGTTCACTGTAGGTCACTGTTTCATTGTACCGTATTTAATGTCGGGATATGTTTAATTTTACATTGTTCACTGTAGGTCACTGTTTCATTGTACTGTATTTAATGTCGGGCTGTGTTTAATTTTACCTTGCTCAGTGGAGGGCACGGTTACATTGTACTTTATTTAATGTCCTGCTCTGTTTAATTTTACATTGTTCACTGTAGGGCACTGTTTCATTGTACCGTATTTAATGTCGGGCTATGTTTAATTTTACATTGTTCACTGTAGGTCACTGTTTCATTGTACTGTATTTAATGTCGGGCTGTGTTCAATTTTACATTGTTCACTGTAGGTCACTGTTTCATTGTACTGTATTTAATGTCGGGCTGTGTTTAATTTTACATTGTTCACTGTCGGGCACTGTTTCGTTGTCCCGTATTTAATGTCGGGCTCTGTTTAATGTTACATTGTTCAGTGGAGGGCACTGTTTCATTGTACTGTATTTAATGTCGGGCTCTGATTAATTTTGCCTTGTTTCCTGTAGGTCACTGTTTCAGTGTACTGTATTTAATGTCGGGCTCTGTTTAATTTTACATTGTTCACTGTAGGGCACTGTTTCATTGTGCTGTATTTAATGTCGGGCTCTGATTAATTTTACCTTGTTCAGTGTAGGGCACTGTTACATTGTACGGCATTTAATGTCGGGCTGTGTTTAATTTTACCTCGTTGCTTGTAGGGCACTGTTTCATTGTACTGTATTTAATGTCGGGCTCTGTTTAATTTTACCTTGTTCACTGTAGGGCACTGTTTCATTGTACTGTATTTAATGTCGGGCTCTGTTTTATTTTACATTGTTCACATTAGGGCCCTGTTTCATTGTACTGTATTTAATGCCGGGCTCTGTTTAATTTTACTTTGTTCACTGTAGGGCACTGTTTCATTGTACCGTATTTAATGTCGGGCTCTGTTTAATTTTACATTGTTACTGGTAGGGCACTGTTTCATTGTTCAGTATTTAATGCCGGGCTCTGTTTAATTTTACTTTGTTCACTGTAGGGCACTGTTTCATTGTACCGTATTTAATGTCGGGCTCTGTTTAATTTTACATTGTTCAGTGTAGGACACTGTTTCATTGTAACGTATTTAATGTCGGGCTCTGTTTAATTTTACCTTGTTCAGTGTAGGGCAATGTTTCATTGTACCGTATTTAATGTCGGGCTGTGTTTTATTTTACATTGTTCAGTGTAGGGCACTGTTTCATTGTACCGTATTTAATGTCGGGCTGTGTTTAATTTTACCTTGTTCACTGTCGGCACTGTTTCATTGTACCGTATTTAATGTTGGGGTGTGTTTAATTGTACATTGTTCACTGTAGGGCACTCTTTCATTGTACCGTATTTAATGTCGGGCTGTGTTTAATTTTACCTTGCTCAGTGGAGGGCACTGTTACATTGTACTGTATTGAATGTCGTGCTCTGTTTAATTTTACATCGTTCACTGTAGGGCACTGTTTCATTGTACCGTATTTAATGTCGGGATATGTTTAATTTTACATTGTTCACTGTAGGTCACTGTTTCATTGTACTGTATTTAATGTCGGGCTGTGTTTAATTTTACCTTGCTCAGTGGAGGGCACGGTTACATTGTACTTTATTTAATGTCGTGCTCTGGTTAATTTTACATTCTTCACTGCAGGGCATTGTTTCATTGTGCTGTATTTAATGTTGGGCTCTGTTTAATTTTACCTTGTTCACTGTAGGACACTGTTTCATTGTACCGTATTTAATGTTGGGCTGTGTTTAATTGTACATTGTTCACTGTAGGGCACTGTTTCATTGTACCGTATTTAATGTTGGGCTGTGTTTAATTGTACATTGTTCACTGTAGGGCACTGTTTCATTCTACCGTATTTAATGTCGGGCTGTGTTTAAGTTTACATTGTTCAGTGTAGGGCACTGATTCATTGTACTGTATTTAAAGTCGGGCTGTGTTTAATTTTACATTGTTCAGTGTAGGGCACTGTTTCACTGTACCGTATTTAATGTCGGGCTATGTTTAATTTTACATTGTTCACTGTAGGTCACTGTTTCATTGTACTGTACTTAATGTCGGGCGCTGTTTAATTTTACCTTGTTGCTTGTAGGGCACTGTTTCATTGTACCGTATTTAATGTCGGGCTCTGTTTAATTTTACCTTGTTCACTGTAGGTCACTGTTTCATTGTACCGTATTTAATGTCGGGCTGTGTTTAATTTTACATTTTTCACTGTAGGGCACTGTTTCATTGTGCTGTATTTAATGTCGGGCTCTGTTTAATTTTTCCTCATTGCTTGTAGGGCACTGTTTCATTGTACTGTATTTAATGTCGGGCTCTGTTGAATTTTACCTTGTTCACTGTAGGGCACTGTTTCATTGTACCGTATTTAATGACGGGCTCTGTTTAATTTTACCTTGTTCAGTGTAGGGCACTGTTTCATTGTACCGTATTTACTGTCGGGCTGTGTTTAATTGTACATTGTTCACTGCAGGGCACTGTTTCATTGTACCGTATTTAATGTCGGGCTGTGTTTAATTGTACATTGTTCACTGTAGGGCACTGTTTCATTGTACTGTATTTAATGTCGGGCTCTGTTTAATTTTACCTTGTTCAGTGGAGGGCACTGTTTCATTGTACCGCATTTAATATCGGGCTGTGTTTAATTTTACATTGTTCAGTGTAGGGCACTGTTTCATTGTACCGTATTTAATGTCGGGCTGTGTTTAATTTTACCTTGTTCAGTGTAGGGCACTCTTTCATATTACCGTATTTAATGACGGGGTGTGTTTAATTGTACATTGTTCACTGTAGGGCACTGTTTCATTGTACTGTATTTAATGTCGGGCTCTGTTTAATTTTACATTGTTCACTGTAGGTCACTGTTTCATTGTACTGTATTTAATGTCGGGCTGTGTTTAATTGTACATTGTTGCTTGTAGGGCACTGTTTCATTGTACCGTATTTAATGTCGCGCTCTGTTTAATTTTACATTGTAGCTTGTAGGGCACTGTTTCATTGTACTGTATTTAATGTCGGGCTTTGTTTAATTTTACATTGTTCACTGTAGGGCACTGTTTCATTGCACTGTATTTAATGTCGGGCTCTGTTTAATTTTACCTTGTTGCTTGTAGGGCACTGTTTCATTGTACCGTATTTAATGTCGGGCTCTGTTTAATTTTACATTGTTCACTGTAGGGCACTGTTTAATTGTGCTGTATTTAATGTCGGGCTCTGTTTAATTTTACCTCGTTGCTTGTAGGGCACTGTTTCATTGTACTGTATTTAATGTCGGGCTCTGTTTAATTTTACCTTGTTCACTGTAGGGCACTGTTTCATTGTACTGTATTTAATGTCCGGCTCTGTTTAATTTTACCTTGTTCACTGTCGGCACTGTTTCATTGTACCGTATTTAATGTTGGGGTGTGTTTAATTGTACATTGTTCACTGTAGGGCACTCTTTCATTGTATCGTATTTAATGTCGGGCTGTGTTTAATTTTACCTTGCTCAGTGGAGGGCACTGTTACATTGTACTGTATTTAATGTCGTGCTCTGTTTAATTTTACATCGTTCACTGTAGGGCACTGTTTCATTGTACCGTATTTAATGTCGGGATATGTTTAATTTTACATTGTTCACTGTAGGTCACTGTTTCATTGTACTGTATTTAATGTCGGGCTGTGTTTAATTTTACCTTGCTCAGTGGAGGGCACGGTTACATTGTACTTTATTTAATGTCGTGCTCTGGTTAATTTTACATTCTTCACTGCAGGGCATTGTTTCATTGTGCTGTATTTAATGTTGGGCTCTGTTTAATTTTACCTTGTTCACTGTAGGACACTGTTTCATTGTACCGTATTTAATGTTGGGCTGTGTTTAATTGTACATTGTTCACTGTAGGGCACTGTTTAATTGTACCGTATTTAATGTTGGGCTGTGTTTAATTGTACATTGTTCACTGTAGGGCACTGTTTCATTCTACCGTATTTAATGTCGGGCTGTGTTTAAGTTTACATTGTTCAGTGTAGGGCACTGATTCATTGTACTGTATTTAAAGTCGGGCTGTGTTTAATTTTACATTGTTCAGTGTAGGGCACTGTTTCACTGTACCGTATTTAATGTCGGGCTCTGTTTAATTTTACATTGTTCACTGTAGGTCACTGTTTCATTGTACTGTACTTAATGTCGGGCGCTGTTTAATTTTACCTTGTTGCTTGTAGGGCACTGTTTCATTGTACCGTATTTAATGTCGGGCTCTGTTTAATTTTACCTTGTTCACTGTAGGTCACTGTTTCATTGTACCGTATTTAATGTCGGGCTGTGTTTAATTTTACATTTTTCACTGTAGGGCACTGTTTCATTGTGCTGTATTTAATGTCGGGCTCTGTTTAATTTTACCTCATTGCTTGTAGGGCACTGTTTCATTGTACTGTATTTAATGTCGAACTCTGTTGAATTTTACCTTGTTCACTGTAGGGCACTGTTTCATTGTACCGCATTTAATGTCGGGCTCTGTTTAATTTTACCTTGTTCAGTGTAGGGCACTGTTTCATTGTACCGTATTTAATGACGGGCTCTGTTTAATTTTACCTTGTTCAGTGTAGGGCACTGTTTCATTGTACCGTATTTACTGTCGGGCTGTGTTTAATTGTACATTGTTCACTGCAGGGCACTGTTTCATTGTACCGTATTTAATGTCGGGCTGTGTTTAATTGTACATTGTTCACTGTAGGGCACTGTTTCATTGTACTGTATTTAATGTCGGGCTCTGTTTAATTTTACCTTGTTCAGTGGAGGGCACTGTTTCATTGTACCGCATTTAATATCGGGCTGTGTTTAATTTTACATTGTTCAGTGTAGGGCACTGTTTCATTGTACCGTATTTAATGTCGGGGTGTGTTTAATTTTACCTTGTTCAGTGTAGGGCACTCTTTCATATTACCGTATTTAATGACGGGGTGTGTTTAATTGTACATTGTTCACTGTAGGGCACTGTTTCATTGTACTGTATTTAATGTCGGGCTCTGTTTAATTTTACATTGTTCACTGTAGGTCACTGTTTCATTGTACTGTATTTAATGTCGGGCTGTGTTTAATTGTACATTGTTGCTTGTAGGGCACTGTTTCATTGTACCGTATTTAATGTCGCGCTCTGTTTAATTTTACATTGTAGCTTGTAGGGCACTGTTTCATTGTACTGTATTTAATGTCGGGCTTTGTTTAATTTTACATTGTTCACTGTAGGGCACTGTTTCATTGCACTGTATTTAATGTCGGGCTCTGTTTAATTTTACCTTGTTGCTTGTAGGGCACTGTTTCATTGTACCGTATTTAATGTCGGGCTCTGTTTAATTTTACATTGTTCACTGTAGGGCACTGTTTCATTGTGCTGTATTTAATGTCGGGCTCTGTTTAATTTTACCTCGTTGCTTGTAGGGCACTGTTTCATTGTACTGTATTTAATGTCGGGCTCTGTTTAATTTTACCTTGTTCACTGTAGGGCACTGTTTCATTGTACTGTATTTAATGTCCGGCTCTGTTTAATTTTACCTTGTTCACGGTAGGGCACTGTTTCATTTTACTGTATTTAATTTCGGGCTGTGTTTAATTTTACATTGTTCAGTGTAGGGCACTGATTTATTGTACCGTATTTAATGTCGGGCTCTGTTTAATTTTACATTGTTCACTGCAGGGCACTGTTTCACTGTACCGTATTTAATGTCGGGCTCTGTTTAATTTTACATTGTTGCTGGTAGGGCACTGATTCATTGCACCGTATTTAATGTCGGGCTGTGTTTAATTTTACATTGTTCTCTGTAGTGCACTGTTTCATTGTACCGTATTTAATGTCGGGCTCTGTTTTATTTTACATTGTTCACATTAGGGCACTGTTTCATTGTACCGTATTTAATGTCGGGCTCTGTTTAATTTTACCTTGTTCAGTGTAGGGCACTGTTTCATTGTACCGTATTTACTGTCGGGCTGTGTTTAATTGTACATTGTTCACTGTAGGGCACTGTTTCATTGTACCGTATTTAATGACGGGCTGTGTTTAATTGTACATTGTTCACTGTAGGGCACTGTTTTATTGTACTGTATTTAATGTCGGGCTCTGTTTAATTTTACCTTGTTCAGTGTAGGACACTGTTTTATATTACCGTATTTAATGTTGGGTTGTGTGTAATTGTACATTGTTCCCTGTAGGGCACTGTTTCATTGTACCGTATTTACTGTCGGGCTGTGTTTAATTGTACATTGTTCACTGTAGGGCACTGTTTCATTGTACCGTATTTAATGTCGGGCTGTGTTTAAGTTTACATTGTTCAGTGTAGGGCACTGTTTCATTGTACTGTATTTAATGTCGGGCTCTGTTTAATTTTACCTTGTTCAGTGTAGGACACTGTTTTATATTACCGTATTTAATGTTGGGCTGTGTTTAATTGTACATTGTTCACTGTTGGGCACTGTTTCATTGTACCGTATTTAATGTTGGGCTGTGTGTAATTGTACATTGTTCACTGTAGGGCACTGTTTCATTGTACCGTATTTAATGTCGGGCTGTGTTTAAGTTTACATTGTTCAGTGTAGGGCACTGTTTCACTGCACGGTATTTAATGTCGGGCTATGTTTAATTTTACATTGTTCACTGTCGGTCACTGTTTCATTGTACTGTATTTAATGTCGGGCTGTGTTTAATTTTACATTCTTCACTGCAGGGCATTGTTTCATTGTGCTGTATTTAATGTTGGGCTCTGTTTAATTTTACCTTGTTCACTGTCGGGCACTGTTTCGTTGTCCTGTATTTAATGTCGGGCTCTGTTTAATGTTACATTGTTCAGTGTAGGGCACTGTTTCATTGTACTGTATTTAATGTCGGGCTCTGTTCAATTCTGCCTTGTTTACTGTAGGTCACTGTTTCAGTGTACTGTATTTAATGTCGGGCTCTGTTTCATTGTACCGTATTTAATGTCGGGCTGTGTTTAATTTCATCTTGTTCAGTGTAGGGCACTGTTTCATATTACCGTATTTAATGTCGGGCTGTGTTTAATTGCACATTGTTCACTGTAGGACACTGTTTCATTGTACCGTATTTAATGTTGGGCTGTGTTTAATTGTACATTGTTCACTGTCGGGCACTGTTTCATTGTACCGTATTTAATGTCGGGCTGTGTTTAAGTTTACATTGTTCAGTGTAGGGCACTGATTCATTGTACTGTATTTAATGTCGGGCTGTGTTTAATTTTACATTGTTCAGTGTAGGGCACTGTTTCACTGTACCGTATTTAATGTCGGGCTAGATTTAATTTTACATTGTTCACTGTAGGTCACTGTTTCATTGTACTGTATTGCATGTCGGGCTGTGTTTAATTGTACATTGTTGCTTGTAGGGCACTGTTTCATTGTACCGTATTTAATGTAGAGCTCTGTTTAATTTTACCTTGTTGCTTGTAGGGCACTGTTTCATTGTACCGTATTTAATGTCGGGCTCTGTTTAATTTTACATTGTTCACTTTAGGGCACTGTTTCATTGTGCTGTATTTAATGTCGGGCTCTGTTTAATTTTACCTCGTTGCTTGTAGGGCACTGTTTCATTGTACTGTATTTAATGTCGGGCTCTGTTTAATTTTACCTTGTTCACTGTAGGTCACTGTTTCATTGTACTGTATTTAATGTCCGGCTCTGTTTAATTTTACCTTGTTCACTGTAGGGCACTGTTTCATTTTACTGTATTTAATTTCGGGCTGTGTTTAATTTTACATTGTTCAGTGTAGGGCACTGATTTATTGTACCGTATTTAATGTCGGGCTCTGTTTAATTTTACATTGTTCACTGCAGGGCACTGTTTCACTGTACCGTATTTAATGTCGGGCTCTGTTTAATTGTACATTGTTCACTGTAGGGCACTGTTTCATTGTACCGTATTTAATGTCGGGCTCTGTTTAATTTTACCTTGTTCAGTGTAGGGCACTGTTTCATTGTACCGTATTTACTGTCGGGCTGTGTTTAATTGTACATTGTTCACTGTAGGGCACTGTTTCATTGTGCCGTATTTAATGTCGGGCTGTGTTTAATTGTACATTGTTCACTGTAGGGCACTGTTTCATTGTATGTATTTAATGTCGGGCTCTGTTTAATTTTACCTTGTTCAGTGTAGGACACTGTTTTATATTACCGTATTTAATGTTGGGCTGTGTTTAATTGTACATTGTTCACTGTAGGGCACTGTTTCATTGTACCGTATTTAATGTTGGGCTGTGTGTAATTGTACATTGTTCACTGTAGGGCACTGTTTCATTGTACCGTATTTAATGTCGGGCTGTGTTTAAGTTTACATTGTTCAGTGCAGGGCACTGATTCATTGTACTGTATTTAATGTCGGGCTGTGTTTAATTTTACATTGTTCAGTGTAGGGCACTGTTTCACTGCACGGTATTTAATGTCGGGCTGTGTTTAATTTTACATTCTTCACTGCAGGGCATTGTTTCATTGTGCTGTATTTAATGTTGGGCTCTGTTTAATTTTACCTTGTTCACTGTCGGGCACTGTTTCGTTGTCCTGTATTTAATGTCGGGCTCTGTTTAATGTTACATTGTTCAGTGTAGGGCACTGTTTCATTGTACTGTATTTAATGTCGGGCTCTGTTTAATTTTGCCTTGTTTACTGTAGGTCACTGTTTCAGTGTACTGTATTTAATGTCGGGCTCTGTTTTATATTACCGTATTTAATGTTGGGCTGTGTTTAATTGTACATTGTTCACTGTAGGGCACTGTTTCATTGTACCGTATTTAATGTCGGGCTGTGTTTAAGATTACATTGTTCAGTGTAGGGCACTGATTCATTGTACTGTATTTAATGTCGGGCTGTGTTTAATTTTACATTGTTCAGTGTAGGGCACTGTTTCACTGCACGGTATTTAATGTCGGGCTGTGTTTAATTTTACATTCTTCACTGCAGGGCATTGTTTCATTGTGCTGTATTTAATGTTGGGCTCTGTTTAATTTTACCTTGTTCACTGTCGGGCACTGTTTCGTTGTCCTGTATTTAATGTCGGGCTCTGTTTAATGTTACATTGTTCAGTGTAGGGCACTGTTTCATTGTACCGTATTTACTGTCGGGCTCTGTTTAAATTTACCTTGTTCAGTGTAGGGCACTGTTTCATTGTACCGTATTTAATGTCGGGCTGTGTTTTATTTTACATTGTTCAGTGTAGGGCACTGTTTCATTGTACCGTATTTAATGTCGGGCTGTGTTTAATTTTACCTTGTTCACTGTAGGCACTGTTTCATTGTACCGTATTTAATGTCGGGCTGTGTTTAATTGTACATTGTTCACTGTAGGGCACTCTTTCATTGTACCGTATTTAATGTCGGACTGTGTTTAATTTTACCTTGCTCAGTGGAGGGCACTGTTACATTGTACTGTATTTAATGTCGTGCCTGTTTAATTTTACATTGTTCACTGTAGGTCACTGTTTCATTGTACCGTATTTAATGTCGGGATATGTTTAATTTTACATTGTTCACTGTAGGTCACTGTTTCATTGTACTGTATTTAATGTCGGGCTGTGTTTAATTTTACCTTGCTCAGTGGAGGGCACGGTTACATTGTACTTTATTTAATGTCCTGCTCTGTTTAATTTTACATTGTTCACTGTAGGGCACTGTTTCATTGTACCGTATTTAATGTCGGGCTATGTTTAATTTTACATTGTTCACTGTAGGTCACTGTTTCATTGTACTGTATTTAATGTCGGGCTGTGTTCAATTTTACATTGTTCACTGTAGGTCACTGTTTCATTGTACTGTATTTAATGTCGGGCTGTGTTTAATTTTACATTGTTCACTGTCGGGCACTGTTTCGTTGTCCCGTATTTAATGTCGGGCTCTGTTTAATGTTACATTGTTCAGTGGAGGGCACTGTTTCATTGTACTGTATTTAATGTCGGGCTCTGATTAATTTTGCCTTGTTTCCTGTAGGTCACTGTTTCAGTGTACTGTATTTAATGTCGGGCTCTGTTTAATTTTACATTGTTCACTGTAGGGCACTGTTTCATTGTGCTGTATTTAATGTCGGGCTCTGATTAATTTTACCTTGTTCAGTGTAGGGCACTGTTACATTGTACGGCATTTAATGTCGGGCTGTGTTTAATTTTACCTCGTTGCTTGTAGGGCACTGTTTCATTGTACTGTATTTAATGTCGGGCTCTGTTTAATTTTACCTTGTTCACTGTAGGGCACTGTTTCATTGTACTGTATTTAATGTCGGGCTCTGTTTTATTTTACATTGTTCACATTAGGGCCCTGTTTCATTGTACTGTATTTAATGCCGGGCTCTGTTTAATTTTACTTTGTTCACTGTAGGGCACTGTTTCATTGTACCGTATTTAATGTCGGGCTCTGTTTAATTTTACATTGTTACTGGTAGGGCACTGTTTCATTGTTCAGTATTTAATGCCGGGCTCTGTTTAATTTTACTTTGTTCACTGTAGGGCACTGTTTCATTGTACCGTATTTAATGTCGGGCTCTGTTTAATTTTACATTGTTCAGTGTAGGACACTGTTTCATTGTAACGTATTTAATGTCGGGCTCTGTTTAATTTTACCTTGTTCAGTGGAGGGCAATGTTTCATTGTACCGTATTTAATGTCGGGCTGTGTTTTATTTTACATTGTTCAGTGTAGGGCACTGTTTCATTGTACCGTATTTAATGTCGGGCTGTGTTTAATTTTACCTTGTTCACTGTCGGCACTGTTTCATTGTACCGTATTTAATGTTGGGGTGTGTTTAATTGTACATTGTTCACTGTAGGGCACTCTTTCATTGTACCGTATTTAATGTCGGGCTGTGTTTAATTTTACCTTGCTCAGTGGAGGGCACTGTTACATTGTACTGTATTTAATGTCGTGCTCTGTTTAATTTTACATCGTTCACTGTAGGGCACTGTTTCATTGTACCGTATTTAATGTCGGGATATGTTTAATTTTACATTGTTCACTGTAGGTCACTGTTTCATTGTACTGTATTTAATGTCGGGCTGTGTTTAATTTTACCTTGCTCAGTGGAGGGCACGGTTACATTGTACTTTATTTAATGTCGTGCTCTGGTTAATTTTACATTCTTCACTGCAGGGCATTGTTTCATTGTGCTGTATTTAATGTTGGGCTCTGTTTAATTTTACCTTGTTCACTGTAGGACACTGTTTCATTGTACCGTATTTAATGTTGGGCTGTGTTTAATTGTACATTGTTCACTGTAGGGCACTGTTTCATTGTACCGTATTTAATGTTGGGCTGTGTTTAATTGTACATTGTTCACTGTAGGGCACTGTTTCATTCTACCGTATTTAATGTCGGGCTGTGTTTAAGTTTACATTGTTCAGTGTAGGGCACTGATTCATTGTACTGTATTTAAAGTCGGGCTGTGTTTAATTTTACATTGTTCAGTGTAGGGCACTGTTTCACTGTACCGTATTTAATGTCGGGCTATGTTTAATTTTACATTGTTCACTGTAGGTCACTGTTTCATTGTACTGTACTTAATGTCGGGCGCTGTTTAATTTTACCTTGTTGCTTGTAGGGCACTGTTTCATTGTACCGTATTTAATGTCGGGCTCTGTTTAATTTTACCTTGTTCACTGTAGGTCACTGTTTCATTGTACCGTATTTAATGTCGGGCTGTGTTTAATTTTACATTTTTCACTGTAGGGCACTGTTTCATTGTGCTGTATTTAATGTCGGGCTCTGTTTAATTTTACCTCATTGCTTGTAGGGCACTGTTTCATTGTACTGTATTTAATGTCGGGCTCTGTTGAATTTTACCTTGTTCACTGTAGGGCACTGTTTCATTGTACCGTATTTAATGACGGGCTCTGTTTAATTTTACCTTGTTCAGTGTAGGGCACTGTTTCATTGTACCGTATTTACTGTCGGGCTGTGTTTAATTTTACATTGTTCAGTGTAGGGCACTGATTTATTGTACCGTATTTAATGTCGGGCTCTGTTTAATTTTACATTGTTCACTGCAGGGCACTGTTTCACTGTACCGTATTTAATGTCGGGCTCTGTTTAATTGTACATTGTTCACTGTAGGGCACTGTTTCATTGTACCGTATTTAATGTCGGGCTCTGTTTAATTTTACCTTGTTCAGTGTAGGGCACTGTTTCATTGTACCGTATTTACTGTCGGGCTGTGTTTAATTGTACATTGTTCACTGTAGGGCACTGTTTCATTGTGCCGTATTTAATGTCGGGCTGTGTTTAATTGTACATTGTTCACTGTAGGGCACTGTTTCATTGTACTGTATTTAATGTCGGGCTCTGTTTAATTTTACCTTGTTCAGTGTAGGACACTGTTTTATATTACCGTATTTAATGTTGGGCTGTGTTTAATTGTACATTGTTCACTGTAGGGCACTGTTTCATTGTACCGTATTTAATGTTGGGCTGTGTGTAATTGTACATTGTTCACTGTAGGGCACTGTTTCATTGTACCGTATTTAATGTCGGGCTGTGTTTAAGTTTACATTGTTCAGTGCAGGGCACTGATTCATTGTACTGTATTTAATGTCGGGCTGTGTTTAATTTTACATTGTTCAGTGTAGGGCACTGTTTCACTGCACGGTATTTAATGTCGGGCTGTGTTTAATTTTACATTCTTCACTGCAGGGCATTGTTTCATTGTGCTGTATTTAATGTTGGGCTCTGTTTAATTTTACCTTGTTCACTGTCGGGCACTGTTTCGTTGTCCTGTATTTAATGTCGGGCTCTGTTTAATGTTACATTGTTCAGTGTAGGGCACTGTTTCATTGTACTGTATTTAATGTCGGGCTCTGTTTAATTTTGCCTTGTTTACTGTAGGTCACTGTTTCAGTGTACTGTATTTAATGTCGGGCTCTGTTTTATATTACCGTATTTAATGTTGGGCTGTGTTTAATTGTACATTGTTCACTGTAGGGCACTGTTTCATTGTACCGTATTTAATGTCGGGCTGTGTTTAAGATTACATTGTTCAGTGTAGGGCACTGATTCATTGTACTGTATTTAATGTCGGGCTGTGTTTAATTTTACATTGTTCAGTGTAGGGCACTGTTTCACTGCACGGTATTTAATGTCGGGCTGTGTTTAATTTTACATTCTTCACTGCAGGGCATTGTTTCATTGTGCTGTATTTAATGTTGGGCTCTGTTTAATTTTACCTTGTTCACTGTCGGGCACTGTTTCGTTGTCCTGTATTTAATGTCGGGCTCTGTTTAATGTTACATTGTTCAGTGTAGGGCACTGTTTCATTGTACCGTATTTACTGTCGGGCTCTGTTTAAATTTACCTTGTTCAGTGTAGGGCACTGTTTCATTGTACCGTATTTAATGTCGGGCTGTGTTTTATTTTACATTGTTCAGTGTAGGGCACTGTTTCATTGTACCGTATTTAATGTCGGGCTGTGTTTAATTTTACCTTGTTCACTGTAGGCACTGTTTCATTGTACCGTATTTAATGTCGGGCTGTGTTTAATTGTACATTGTTCACTGTAGGGCACTCTTTCATTGTACCGTATTTAATGTCGGACTGTGTTTAATTTTACCTTGCTCAGTGGAGGGCACTGTTACATTGTACTGTATTTAATGTCGTGCCTGTTTAATTTTACATTGTTCACTGTAGGTCACTGTTTCATTGTACCGTATTTAATGTCGGGATATGTTTAATTTTACATTGTTCACTGTAGGTCACTGTTTCATTGTACTGTATTTAATGTCGGGCTGTGTTTAATTTTACCTTGCTCAGTGGAGGGCACGGTTACATTGTACTTTATTTAATGTCCTGCTCTGTTTAATTTTACATTGTTCACTGTAGGGCACTGTTTCATTGTACCGTATTTAATGTCGGGCTATGTTTAATTTTACATTGTTCACTGTAGGTCACTGTTTCATTGTACTGTATTTAATGTCGGGCTGTGTTCAATTTTACATTGTTCACTGTAGGTCACTGTTTCATTGTACTGTATTTAATGTCGGGCTGTGTTTAATTTTACATTGTTCACTGTCGGGCACTGTTTCGTTGTCCCGTATTTAATGTCGGGCTCTGTTTAATGTTACATTGTTCAGTGGAGGGCACTGTTTCATTGTACTGTATTTAATGTCGGGCTCTGATTAATTTTGCCTTGTTTCCTGTAGGTCACTGTTTCAGTGTACTGTATTTAATGTCGGGCTCTGTTTAATTTTACATTGTTCACTGTAGGGCACTGTTTCATTGTGCTGTATTTAATGTCGGGCTCTGATTAATTTTACCTTGTTCAGTGTAGGGCACTGTTACATTGTACGGCATTTAATGTCGGGCTGTGTTTAATTTTACCTCGTTGCTTGTAGGGCACTGTTTCATTGTACTGTATTTAATGTCGGGCTCTGTTTAATTTTACCTTGTTCACTGTAGGGCACTGTTTCATTGTACTGTATTTAATGTCGGGCTCTGTTTTATTTTACATTGTTCACATTAGGGCCCTGTTTCATTGTACTGTATTTAATGCCGGGCTCTGTTTAATTTTACTTTGTTCACTGTAGGGCACTGTTTCATTGTACCGTATTTAATGTCGGGCTCTGTTTAATTTTACATTGTTACTGGTAGGGCACTGTTTCATTGTTCAGTATTTAATGCCGGGCTCTGTTTAATTTTACTTTGTTCACTGTAGGGCACTGTTTCATTGTACCGTATTTAATGTCGGGCTCTGTTTAATTTTACATTGTTCAGTGTAGGACACTGTTTCATTGTAACGTATTTAATGTCGGGCTCTGTTTAATTTTACCTTGTTCAGTGGAGGGCAATGTTTCATTGTACCGTATTTAATGTCGGGCTGTGTTTTATTTTACATTGTTCAGTGTAGGGCACTGTTTCATTGTACCGTATTTAATGTCGGGCTGTGTTTAATTTTACCTTGTTCACTGTCGGCACTGTTTCATTGTACCGTATTTAATGTTGGGGTGTGTTTAATTGTACATTGTTCACTGTAGGGCACTCTTTCATTGTACCGTATTTAATGTCGGGCTGTGTTTAATTTTACCTTGCTCAGTGGAGGGCACTGTTACATTGTACTGTATTTAATGTCGTGCTCTGTTTAATTTTACATCGTTCACTGTAGGGCACTGTTTCATTGTACCGTATTTAATGTCGGGATATGTTTAATTTTACATTGTTCACTGTAGGTCACTGTTTCATTGTACTGTATTTAATGTCGGGCTGTGTTTAATTTTACCTTGCTCAGTGGAGGGCACGGTTACATTGTACTTTATTTAATGTCGTGCTCTGGTTAATTTTACATTCTTCACTGCAGGGCATTGTTTCATTGTGCTGTATTTAATGTTGGGCTCTGTTTAATTTTACCTTGTTCACTGTAGGACACTGTTTCATTGTACCGTATTTAATGTTGGGCTGTGTTTAATTGTACATTGTTCACTGTAGGGCACTGTTTCATTGTACCGTATTTAATGTTGGGCTGTGTTTAATTGTACATTGTTCACTGTAGGGCACTGTTTCATTCTACCGTATTTAATGTCGGGCTGTGTTTAAGTTTACATTGTTCAGTGTAGGGCACTGATTCATTGTACTGTATTTAAAGTCGGGCTGTGTTTAATTTTACATTGTTCAGTGTAGGGCACTGTTTCACTGTACCGTATTTAATGTCGGGCTATGTTTAATTTTACATTGTTCACTGTAGGTCACTGTTTCATTGTACTGTACTTAATGTCGGGCGCTGTTTAATTTTACCTTGTTGCTTGTAGGGCACTGTTTCATTGTACCGTATTTAATGTCGGGCTCTGTTTAATTTTACCTTGTTCACTGTAGGTCACTGTTTCATTGTACCGTATTTAATGTCGGGCTGTGTTTAATTTTACATTTTTCACTGTAGGGCACTGTTTCATTGTGCTGTATTTAATGTCGGGCTCTGTTTAATTTTACCTCATTGCTTGTAGGGCACTGTTTCATTGTACTGTATTTAATGTCGGGCTCTGTTGAATTTTACCTTGTTCACTGTAGGGCACTGTTTCATTGTACCGTATTTAATGACGGGCTCTGTTTAATTTTACCTTGTTCAGTGTAGGGCACTGTTTCATTGTACCGTATTTACTGTCGGGCTGTGTTTAATTGTACATTGTTCACTGCAGGGCACTGTTTCATTGTACCGTATTTAATGTCGGGCTGTGTTTAATTGTACATTGTTCACTGTAGGGCACTGTTTCATTGTACTGTATTTAATGTCGGGCTCTGTTTAATTTTACCTTGTTCAGTGGAGGGCACTGTTTCATTGTACCGCATTTAATATCGGGCTGTGTTTAATTTTACATTGTTCAGTGTAGGGCACTGTTTCATTGTACCGTATTTAATGTCGGGCTGTGTTTAATTTTACCTTGTTCAGTGTAGGGCACTCTTTCATATTACCGTATTTAATGACGGGGTGTGTTTAATTGTACATTGTTCACTGTAGGGCACTGTTTCATTGTACTGTATTTAATGTCGGGCTCTGTTTAATTTTACATTGTTCACTGTAGGTCACTGTTTCATTGTACTGTATTTAATGTCGGGCTGTGTTTAATTGTACATTGTTGCTTGTAGGGCACTGTTTCATTGTACCGTATTTAATGTCGCGCTCTGTTTAATTTTACATTGTAGCTTGTAGGGCACTGTTTCATTGTACTGTATTTAATGTCGGGCTTTGTTTAATTTTACATTGTTCACTGTAGGGCACTGTTTCATTGCACTGTATTTAATGTCGGGCTCTGTTTAATTTTACCTTGTTGCTTGTAGGGCACTGTTTCATTGTACCGTATTTAATGTCGGGCTCTGTTTAATTTTACATTGTTCACTGTAGGGCACTGTTTAATTGTGCTGTATTTAATGTCGGGCTCTGTTTAATTTTACCTCGTTGCTTGTAGGGCACTGTTTCATTGTACTGTATTTAATGTCGGGCTCTGTTTAATTTTACCTTGTTCACTGTAGGGCACTGTTTCATTGTACTGTATTTAATGTCCGGCTCTGTTTAATTTTACCTTGTTCACTGTCGGCACTGTTTCATTGTACCGTATTTAATGTTGGGGTGTGTTTAATTGTACATTGTTCACTGTAGGGCACTCTTTCATTGTACCGTATTTAATGTCGGGCTGTGTTTAATTTTACCTTGCTCAGTGGAGGGCACGGTTACATTGTACTTTATTTAATGTCGTGCTCTGGTTAATTTTACATTCTTCACTGCAGGGCATTGTTTCATTGTGCTGTATTTAATGTTGGGCTCTGTTTAATTTTACCTTGTTCACTGTAGGACACTGTTTCATTGTACCGTATTTAATGTTGGGCTGTGTTTAATTGTACATTGTTCACTGTAGGGCACTGTTTCATTGTACCGTATTTAATGTTGGGCTGTGTTTAATTGTACATTGTTCACTGTAGGGCACTGTTTCATTCTACCGTATTTAATGTCGGGCTGTGTTTAAGTTTACATTGTTCAGTGTAGGGCACTGATTCATTGTACTGTATTTAAAGTCGGGCTGTGTTTAATTTTACATTGTTCAGTGTAGGGCACTGTTTCACTGTACCGTATTTAATGTCGGGCTCTGTTTAATTTTACATTGTTCACTGTAGGTCACTGTTTCATTGTACTGTACTTAATGTCGGGCGCTGTTTAATTTTACCTTGTTGCTTGTAGGGCACTGTTTCATTGTACCGTATTTAATGTCGGGCTCTGTTTAATTTTACCTTGTTCACTGTAGGTCACTGTTTCATTGTACCGTATTTAATGTCGGGCTGTGTTTAATTTTACATTTTTCACTGTAGGGCACTGTTTCATTGTGCTGTATTTAATGACGGGCTCTGTTTAATTTTACCTCATTGCTTGTAGGGCACTGTTTCATTGTACTGTATTTAATGTCGAACTCTGTTGAATTTTACCTTGTTCACTGTAGGGCACTGTTTCATTGTACCGCATTTAATGTCGGGCTCTGTTTAATTTTACCTTGTTCAGTGTAGGGCACTGTTTCATTGTACCGTATTTAATGACGGGCTCTGTTTAATTTTACCTTGTTCAGTGTAGGGCACTGTTTCATTGTACCGTATTTACTGTCGGGCTGTGTTTAATTGTACATTGTTCACTGCAGGGCACTGTTTCATTGTACCGTATTTAATGTCGGGCTGTGTTTAATTGTACATTGTTCACTGTAGGGCACTGTTTCATTGTACTGTATTTAATGTCGGGCTCTGTTTAATTTTACCTTGTTCAGTGGAGGGCACTGTTTCATTGTACCGCATTTAATATCGGGCTGTGTTTAATTTTACATTGTTCAGTGTAGGGCACTGTTTCATTGTACCGTATTTAATGTCGGGGTGTGTTTAATTTTACCTTGTTCAGTGTAGGGCACTCTTTCATATTACCGTATTTAATGACGGGGTGTGTTTAATTGTACATTGTTCACTGTAGGGCACTGTTTCATTGTACTGTATTTAATGTCGGGCTCTGTTTAATTTTACATTGTTCACTGTAGGTCACTGTTTCATTGTACTGTATTTAATGTCGGGCTGTGTTTAATTGTACATTGTTGCTTGTAGGGCACTGTTTCATTGTACCGTATTTAATGTCGCGCTCTGTTTAATTTTACATTGTAGCTTGTAGGGCACTGTTTCATTGTACTGTATTTAATGTCGGGCTTTGTTTAATTTTACATTGTTCACTGTAGGGCACTGTTTCATTGCACTGTATTTAATGTCGGGCTCTGTTTAATTTTACCTTGTTGCTTGTAGGGCACTGTTTCATTGTACCGTATTTAATGTCGGGCTCTGTTTAATTTTACATTGTTCACTGTAGGGCACTGTTTCATTGTGCTGTATTTAATGTCGGGCTCTGTTTAATTTTACCTCGTTGCTTGTAGGGCACTGTTTCATTGTACTGTATTTAATGTCGGGCTCTGTTTAATTTTACCTTGTTCACTGTAGGGCACTGTTTCATTGTACTGTATTTAATGTCCGGCTCTGTTTAATTTTACCTTGTTCACTGTAGGGCACTGTTTCATTTTACTGTATTTAATTTCGGGCTGTGTTTAATTTTACATTGTTCAGTGTAGGGCACTGATTTATTGTTCCGTATTTAATGTCGGGCTCTGTTTAATTTTACATTGTTCACTGCAGGGCACTGTTTCACTGTACCGTATTTAATGTCGGGCTCTGTTTAATTTTACATTGTTGCTGGTAGGGCACTGATTCATTGCACCGTATTTAATGTCGGGCTGTGTTTAATTTTACATTGTTCTCTGTAGTGCACTGTTTCATTGTACCGTATTTAATGTCGGGCTCTGTTTTATTTTACATTGTTCACATTAGGGCACTGTTTCATTGTACCGTATTTAATGTCGGGCTCTGTTTAATTTTACCTTGTTCAGTGTAGGGCACTGTTTCATTGTACCGTATTTACTGTCGGGCTGTGTTTAATTGTACATTGTTCACTGTAGGGCACTGTTTCATTGTACCGTATTTAATGACGGGCTGTGTTTAATTGTACATTGTTCACTGTAGGGCACTGTTTCATTGTACTGTATTTAATGTCGGGCTCTGTTTAATTTTACCTTGTTCAGTGTAGGACACTGTTTTATATTACCGTATTTAATGTTGGGTTGTGTGTAATTGTACATTGTTCCCTGTAGGGCACTGTTTCATTGTACCGTATTTACTGTCGGGCTGTGTTTAATTGTACATTGTTCACTGTAGGGCACTGTTTCATTGTACCGTATTTAATGTCGGGCTGTGTTTAAGTTTACATTGTTCAGTGTAGGGCACTGTTTCATTGTACTGTATTTAATGTCGGGCTCTGTTTAATTTTACCTTGTTCAGTGTAGGACACTGTTTTATATTACCGTATTTAATGTTGGGCTGTGTTTAATTGTACATTGTTCACTGTTGGGCACTGTTTCATTGTACCGTATTTAATGTTGGGCTGTGTGTAATTGTACATTGTTCACTGTAGGGCACTGTTTCATTGTACCGTATTTAATGTCGGGCTGTGTTTAAGTTTACATTGTTCAGTGTAGGGCACTGTTTCACTGCACGGTATTTAATGTCGGGCTATGTTTAATTTTACATTGTTCACTGTCGGTCACTGTTTCATTGTACTGTATTTAATGTCGGGCTGTGTTTAATTTTACATTCTTCACTGCAGGGCATTGTTTCATTGTGCTGTATTTAATGTTGGGCTCTGTTTAATTTTACCTTGTTCACTGTCGGGCACTGTTTCGTTGTCCTGTATTTAATGTCGGGCTCTGTTTAATGTTACATTGTTCAGTGTAGGGCACTGTTTCATTGTACTGTATTTAATGTCGGGCTCTGTTTAATTTTGCCTTGTTTACTGTAGGTCACTGTTTCAGTGTACTGTATTTAATGTCGGGCTCTGTTTCATTGTACCGTATTTAATGTCGGGCTGTGTTTAATTTCACCTTGTTCAGTGTAGGGCACTGTTTCATATTACCGTATTTAATGTCGGGCTGTGTTTAATTGCACATTGTTCACTGTAGGACACTGTTTCATTGTACCGTATTTAATGTTGGGCTGTGTTTAATTGTACATTGTTCAGTGTAGGGCACTGATTCATTGTACTGTATTTAATGTCGGGCTGTGTTTAATTTTACATTGTTCAGTGTAGGGCACTGTTTCACTGTACCGTATTTAATGTCGGGCTAGATTTAATTTTACATTGTTCACTGTAGGTCACTGTTTCATTGTACTGTATTGCATGTCGGGCTGTGTTTAATTGTACATTGTTGCTTGTAGGGCACTGTTTCATTGTACCGTATTTAATGTAGAGCTCTGTTTAATTTTACCTTGTTGCTTGTAGGGCACTGTTTCATTGTACCGTATTTAATGTCGGGCTCTGTTTAATTTTACATTGTTCACTGTAAGGCACTGTTTCATTGTGCTGTATTTAATGTCGGGCTCTGTTTAATTTTACCTCGTTGCTTGTAGGGCACTGTTTCATTGTACTGTATTTAATGTCGGGCTCTGTTTAATTTTACCTTGTTCACTGTAGGTCACTGTTTCATTGTACTGTATTTAATGTCCGGCTCTGTTTAATTTTACCTTGTTCACTGTAGGGCACTGTTTCATTTTACTGTATTTAATTTCGGGCTGTGTTTAATTTTACATTGTTCAGTGTAGGGCACTGATTTATTGTACCGTATTTAATGTAGGGCTCTGTTTAATTTTACATTGTTCACTGCAGGGCACTGTTTCACTGTACCGTATTTAATGTCGGGCTCTGTTTAATTGTACATTGTTCACTGTAGGGCACTGTTTCATTGTACCGTATTTAATGTCGGGCTCTGTTTAATTTTACCTTGTTCAGTGTAGGGCACTGTTTCATTGTACCGTATTTACTGTCGGGCTGTGTTTAATTGTACATTGTTCACTGTAGGGCACTGTTTCATTGTGCTGTATTTAATGACGGGCTCTGTTTAATTTTACCTCATTGCTTGTAGGGCACTGTTTCATTGTACTGTATTTAATGTCGAACTCTGTTGAATTTTACCTTGTTCACTGTAGGGCACTGTTTCATTGTACCGCATTTAATGTCGGGCTCTGTTTAATTTTACCTTGTTCAGTGTAGGGCACTGTTTCATTGTACCGTATTTAATGACGGGCTCTGTTTAATTTTACCTTGTTCAGTGTAGGGCACTGTTTCATTGTACCGTATTTACTGTCGGGCTGTGTTTAATTGTACATTGTTCACTGCAGGACATTGTTTCATTGTACCGTATTTAATGTCGGGCTGTGTTTAATTGTACATTGTTCACTGTAGGGCACTGTTTCATTGTACTGTATTTAATGTCGGGCTCTGTTTAATTTTACCTTGTTCAGTGGAGGGCACTGTTTCATTGTACCGCATTTAATATCGGGCTGTGTTTAATTTTACATTGTTCAGTGTAGGGCACTGTTTCATTGTACCGTATTTAATGTCGGGGTGTGTTTAATTTTACCTTGTTCAGTGTAGGGCACTCTTTCATATTACCGTATTTAATGACGGGGTGTGTTTAATTGTACATTGTTCACTGTAGGGCACTGTTTCATTGTACTGTATTTAATGTCGGGCTCTGTTTAATTTTACATTGTTCACTGTAGGTCACTGTTTCATTGTACTGTATTTAATGTCGGGCTGTGTTTAATTGTACATTGTTGCTTGTAGGGCACTGTTTCATTGTACCGTATTTAATGTCGCGCTCTGTTTAATTTTACATTGTAGCTTGTAGGGCACTGTTTCATTGTACTGTATTTAATGTCGGGCTTTGTTTAATTTTACATTGTTCACTGTAGGGCACTGTTTCATTGCACTGTATTTAATGTCGGGCTCTGTTTAATTTTACCTTGTTGCTTGTAGGGCACTGTTTCATTGTACCGTATTTAATGTCGGGCTCTGTTTAATTTTACATTGTTCACTGTAGGGCACTGTTTCATTGTGCTGTATTTAATGTCGGGCTCTGTTTAATTTTACCTCGTTGCTTGTAGGGCACTGTTTCATTGTACTGTATTTAATGTCGGGCTCTGTTTAATTTTACCTTGTTCACTGTAGGGCACTGTTTCATTGTACTGTATTTAATGTCCGGCTCTGTTTAATTTTACCTTGTTCACTGTAGGGCACTGTTTCATTTTACTGTATTTAATTTCGGGCTGTGTTTAATTTTACATTGTTCAGTGTAGGGCACTGATTTATTGTTCCGTATTTAATGTCGGGCTCTGTTTAATTTTACATTGTTCACTGCAGGGCACTGTTTCACTGTACCGTATTTAATGTCGGGCTCTGTTTAATTTTACATTGTTGCTGGTAGGGCACTGATTCATTGCACCGTATTTAATGTCGGGCTGTGTTTAATTTTACATTGTTCTCTGTAGTGCACTGTTTCATTGTACCGTATTTAATGTCGGGCTCTGTTTTATTTTACATTGTTCACATTAGGGCACTGTTTCATTGTACCGTATTTAATGTCGGGCTCTGTTTAATTTTACCTTGTTCAGTGTAGGGCACTGTTTCATTGTACCGTATTTACTGTCGGGCTGTGTTTAATTGTACATTGTTCACTGTAGGGCACTGTTTCATTGTACCGTATTTAATGACGGGCTGTGTTTAATTGTACATTGTTCACTGTAGGGCACTGTTTCATTGTACTGTATTTAATGTCGGGCTCTGTTTAATTTTACCTTGTTCAGTGTAGGACACTGTTTTATATTACCGTATTTAATGTTGGGTTGTGTGTAATTGTACATTGTTCCCTGTAGGGCACTGTTTCATTGTACCGTATTTACTGTCGGGCTGTGTTTAATTGTACATTGTTCACTGTAGGGCACTGTTTCATTGTACCGTATTTAATGTCGGGCTGTGTTTAAGTTTACATTGTTCAGTGTAGGGCACTGTTTCATTGTACTGTATTTAATGTCGGGCTCTGTTTAATTTTACCTTGTTCAGTGTAGGACACTGTTTTATATTACCGTATTTAATGTTGGGCTGTGTTTAATTGTACATTGTTCACTGTTGGGCACTGTTTCATTGTACCGTATTTAATGTTGGGCTGTGTGTAATTGTACATTGTTCACTGTAGGGCACTGTTTCATTGTACCGTATTTAATGTCGGGCTGTGTTTAAGTTTACATTGTTCAGTGTAGGGCACTGTTTCACTGCACGGTATTTAATGTCGGGCTATGTTTAATTTTACATTGTTCACTGTCGGTCACTGTTTCATTGTACTGTATTTAATGTCGGGCTGTGTTTAATTTTACATTCTTCACTGCAGGGCATTGTTTCATTGTGCTGTATTTAATGTTGGGCTCTGTTTAATTTTACCTTGTTCACTGTCGGGCACTGTTTCGTTGTCCTGTATTTAATGTCGGGCTCTGTTTAATGTTACATTGTTCAGTGTAGGGCACTGTTTCATTGTACTGTATTTAATGTCGGGCTCTGTTTAATTTTGCCTTGTTTACTGTAGGTCACTGTTTCAGTGTACTGTATTTAATGTCGGGCTCTGTTTCATTGTACCGTATTTAATGTCGGGCTGTGTTTAATTTCACCTTGTTCAGTGTAGGGCACTGTTTCATATTACCGTATTTAATGTCGGGCTGTGTTTAATTGCACATTGTTCACTGTAGGACACTGTTTCATTGTACCGTATTTAATGTTGGGCTGTGTTTAATTGTACATTGTTCAGTGTAGGGCACTGATTCATTGTACTGTATTTAATGTCGGGCTGTGTTTAATTTTACATTGTTCAGTGTAGGGCACTGTTTCACTGTACCGTATTTAATGTCGGGCTAGATTTAATTTTACATTGTTCACTGTAGGTCACTGTTTCATTGTACTGTATTGCATGTCGGGCTGTGTTTAATTGTACATTGTTGCTTGTAGGGCACTGTTTCATTGTACCGTATTTAATGTAGAGCTCTGTTTAATTTTACCTTGTTGCTTGTAGGGCACTGTTTCATTGTACCGTATTTAATGTCGGGCTCTGTTTAATTTTACATTGTTCACTGTAAGGCACTGTTTCATTGTGCTGTATTTAATGTCGGGCTCTGTTTAATTTTACCTCGTTGCTTGTAGGGCACTGTTTCATTGTACTGTATTTAATGTCGGGCTCTGTTTAATTTTACCTTGTTCACTGTAGGTCACTGTTTCATTGTACTGTATTTAATGTCCGGCTCTGTTTAATTTTACCTTGTTCACTGTAGGGCACTGTTTCATTTTACTGTATTTAATTTCGGGCTGTGTTTAATTTTACATTGTTCAGTGTAGGGCACTGATTTATTGTACCGTATTTAATGTCGGGCTCTGTTTAATTTTACATTGTTCACTGCAGGGCACTGTTTCACTGTACCGTATTTAATGTCGGGCTCTGTTTAATTGTACATTGTTCACTGTAGGGCACTGTTTCATTGTACCGTATTTAATGTCGGGCTCTGTTTAATTTTACCTTGTTCAGTGTAGGGCACTGTTTCATTGTACCGTATTTACTGTCGGGCTGTGTTTAATTGTACATTGTTCACTGTAGGGCACTGTTTCATTGTGCCGTATTTAATGTCGGGCTGTGTTTAATTGTACATTGTTCACTGTAGGGCACTGTTTCATTGTACTGTATTTAATGTCGGGCTCTGTTTAATTTTACCTTGTTCAGTGTAGGACACTGTTTTATATTACCGTATTTAATGTTGGGCTGTGTTTAATTGTACATTGTTCACTGTAGGGCACTGTTTCATTGTACCGTATTTAATGTTGGGCTGTGTGTAATTGTACATTGTTCACTGTAGGGCACTGTTTCATTGTACCGTATTTAATGTCGGGCTGTGTTTAAGTTTACATTGTTCAGTGTAGGGCACTGATTCATTGTACTGTATTTAATGTCGGGCTGTGTTTAATTTTACATTGTTCAGTGTAGGGCACTGTTTCACTGCACGGTATTTAATGTCGGGCTGTGTTTAATTTTACATTCTTCACTGCAGGGCATTGTTTCATTGTGCTGTATTTAATGTTGGGCTCTGTTTAATTTTACCTTGTTCACTGTCGGGCACTGTTTCGTTGTCCTGTATTTAATGTCGGGCTCTGTTTAATGTTACATTGTTCAGTGTAGGGCACTGTTTCATTGTACTGTATTTAATGTCGGGCTCTGTTTAATTTTGCCTTGTTTACTGTAGGTCACTGTTTCAGTGTACTGTATTTAATGTCGGGCTCTGTTTTATATTACCGTATTTAATGTTGGGCTGTGTTTAATTGTACATTGTTCACTGTAGGGCACTGTTTCATTGTACCGTATTTAATGTCGGGCTGTGTTTAAGATTACATTGTTCAGTGTAGGGCACTGATTCATTGTACTGTATTTAATGTCGGGCTGTGTTTAATTTTACATTGTTCAGTGTAGGGCACTGTTTCACTGCACGGTATTTAATGTCGGGCTGTGTTTAATTTTACATTCTTCACTGCAGGGCATTGTTTCATTGTGCTGTATTTAATGTTGGGCTCTGTTTAATTTTACCTTGTTCACTGTCGGGCACTGTTTCGTTGTCCTGTATTTAATGTCGGGCTCTGTTTAATGTTACATTGTTCAGTGAAGGGCACTGTTTCATTGTACTGTATTTAATGTCGGGCTCTGTTTAATTTTGCCTTGTTTACTGTAGGTCACTGTTTCAGTGTACTGTATTTAATGTCGGGCTCTGTTTTATATTACCGTATTTAATGTTGGGCTGTGTGTAATTGTACATTGTTCACTGTAGGGCACTGTTTCATTGTACCGTATTTACTGTCGGGCTGTGTTTAATTGTACATTGTTCACTGTAGGGCACTGTTTCATTGTACCGTATTTAATGTCGGGCTGTGTTTAATTTTACATTGTTCAGTGTAGGGCACTGTTTCACTGCACGGTATTTAATGTCGGGCTATGTTTAATTTTACATTGTTCACTGTAGGTCACTGTTTCATTGTACTGTATTTAATGTCGGGCTGTGTTTAATTTTACATTCTTCACTGTCGGGCACAGTTTCATTGTACCGTATTTAATGTCGGGCTGTGTTTAAGTTTACATTGTTCAGTGTAGGGCACTGATTCATTGTACTGTATTTAATGTCGGGCTGTGTTTAATTTTACATTGTTCAGTGTAGGGCACTGTTTCACTGTACCGTATTTAATGTCGGGCTAGATTTAATTTTACATTGTTCACTGTAGGTCACTGTTTCATTGTACTGTATTTAATGTCGGGCTGTGTTTAATTGTACATTGTTGCTTGTAGGGCACTGTTTCATTGTACCGTATTTAATGTCGAGCTCTGTTTAATTTTACATTGTAGCTTGTAGGGCACTGTTTCATTGTACTGTATTTAATGTCGGTCTCTGTTTAATTTTACATTGTTCACTGTAGGGCACTGTTTCATTGCACTGTATTTAATGTCGGGCTCTGTTTAATTTTACCTTGTTGCTTGTAGGGCACTGTTTCATTGTACCGTATTTAATGTCGGGCTCTGTTTAATTTTACATTGTTCACTGTAGGGCACTGTTTCATTGTACTGTATTTAATGTCCGGCTCTGTTTAATTTTACCTTGTTCAGTGTAGGGCACTGTTTCATTTTACTGTATTTAATGTCGGGCTCTGTTTAATTTTACCTCGTTGCGTGTAGGGCACTGTTTCATTGTACTGTATTTAATGTCGATCTCTGTTTAATTTTACCTTGTTCACTGTAGGGCACTGTTTCATTGTACTGTATTTAATGTCCGGCTCTGTTTAATTTTACCTTGTTCAGTGTAGGGCACTGTTTCATTTTACTGTATTTAATTTCGGGCTGTGTTTAATTTTACATTGTTCAGTGTAGGGCACTGATTTATTGTACCGTATTTAATGTCGGGCTATGTTTAATTTTACATTGTTGCTGGTAGGGCACTGATTCATTGCACCGTATTTAATGTCGGGCTGTGTTTAATTTTACATTGTTCTCTGTAGTGCACTGTTTCATTGTACCGTATTTAATGTCGGGCTCTGTTTTATTTTACATTGTTCCCATTAGGGCACTGTTTCATTGTACCGTATTTAATGTCGGGCTCTGTTTAATTTTCCTTGATCAGTGTAGGGCACTGTTTCATTGTACCGTATTTACTGTCGGGCTGTGTTTAATTGTACATTGTTCACTGTAGGGCACTGTTTCATTGTACCGTATTTAATGTCGGGCTGTGCTAAATTGTACATTGTTCACTGTAGGGCACTGTTTCATTGTACCGTATTTAATGTCGGGCTCTGTTTAATTTTACCTTGTTCAGTGTAGGGCACTGTTTCATTGTACCGTATTTACTGTCGGGCTGTGTTTAATTGTACATTGTTCACTGTAGGGCACTGTTTCATTGTACCGTATTTAATGTCGGGCTGTGATAAATTGTACATTGTTCACTGTAGGGCACTGTTTCATTGTACTGTATTTAATGTCGGGCTCTGTTTAATTTTACCTTGTTCAGTGTAGGACACTGTTTTATATTACCGTATTTAATGTTGGGCTGTGTGTAATTGTACATTGTTCACTGTAGGGCACTGTTTCATTGTACCGTATTTACTGTCGGGCTGTGTTTAATTGTACATTGTTCACTGTAGGGCACTGTTTCATTGTACCGTATTTAATGTCGGGCTGTGTTTAATTGTACATTGTTCACTCTAGGGCACTGTTTCATTGTACTGTATTTAATGTCGGGCTCTGTTTAATTTTACCTTGTTCAGTGTAGGACACTGTTTTATATTACCGTATTTAATGTTGGGCTGTGTTTAATTGTACATTGTTCACTGTAGGGCAATGTTTCATTGTACCGTATTTAATGTTGGGCTGTGTGTAATTGTACATTGTTCACTGTTGGGCACTGTTTCATTGTACCGTATTTAATGTCGGGCTGTGTTTAAGTTTACATTGTTCAGTGTAGGGCACTGATTCATTGTACTGTATTTAATGTCGGGCTGTGTTTAATTTTACATTGTTCAGTGTAGGGCACTGTTTCACTGCACGGTATTTAATGTCGGGCTATGTTTAATTTTACATTGTTCACTGTAGGTCACTGTTTCATTGCACTGTATTTAATGTCGGGCTGTGTTTAATTTTACATTCTTCACTGCAGGGCATTGTTTCATTGTGCTGTATTTAATGTTGGGCTCTGTTTAATTTTACCTTGTTCACTGTCGGGCACTGTTTCGTTGTCCTGTATTTAATGTCGGGCTCTGTTTAATGTTACATTGTTCAGTGTAGGGCACTGTTTCATTGTACTGTATTTAATGTCGGGCTCTGTTTAATTTTGCCTTGTTTACTGTAGGTCACTGTTTCAGTGTACTGTATTTAATGTCGGGCTCTGTTTCATTGTACCGTATTTAATGTCGGGCTGTGTTTAATTTCACCTTGTTCAGTGTAGGGCACTGTTTTATATTACCGTATTTAATGTCGGTCTGTGTTTAATTGTACATTGTTCACTGTAGGACACTGTTTCATTGTACCGTATTTAATGTTGGGCTGTGTTTAATTGTACATTGTTCACTGTCGGGCACTGTTTCATTGTACCGTATTTAATGTCGGGCTGTGTTTAAGTTTACATTGTTCAGTGTAGGGCACTGATTCATTGTACTGTATTTAATGTCGGGCTGTGTTTAATTTTACATTGTTCAGTGTAGGGCACTGTTTCACTGTACCGTATTTAATGTCGGGCTAGATTTAATTTTACATTGTTCACTGTAGGTCACTCTTTCATTGTACTGTATTTAATGTCGGGCTGTGTTTAATTGTACATTGTTGCTTGTAGGGCACTGTTTCATTGTACCGTATTTAATGTCGAGCTCTGTTTAATTTTACATTGTAGCTTGTAGGGCACTGTTTCATTGTACTGTATTTAATGTCGGGCTCTGTTTAATTTTACCTTGTTGCTTGTAGGGCACTGTTTCATTGTACCGTATTTAATGTCGGGCTCTGTTTAATTTTACATTGTTCACTGTAGGGCACTGTTTCATTGTGCTGTATTTAATGTCGGGCTCGGTTTAATTTTACCTCGTTGCTTGTAGGGCACTGTTTCATTGTACTGTATTTAATGTCGGGCTCTGTTTAATTTTACCTTGTTCACTGTAGGGCACTGTTTCATTGTACTGTATTTAATGTCCGGCTCTGTTTAATTTTACCTTGTTCACTGTAGGGCACTGTTTCATTTTACTGTATTTAATTTCGGGCTGTGTTTAATTTTACATTGTTCAGTGTAGGGCACTGATTTATTGTACCGTATTTAATGTCGGGCTCTGTTTAATTTTACATTGTTCACTGCAGGGCACTGTTTCACTGTACCGTATTTAATGTCGGGCTCTGTTTAATTTTACATTGTTCACTGTAGGTCACTGTTTCATTGTACCGTATTTAATGTCGGGCTCTGTTTTATTTTACATTGTTCACATTAGGGCACTGTTTCATTGTACCGTATTTAATGTCGGGCTCTGTTTAATTTTACCTTGTTCAGTGTAGGGCACTGTTTCATTGTACCGTATTTACTGTCGGGCTGTGTTTAATTGTACATTGTTCACTGTAGGGCACTGTTTCATTGTACCGTATTTAATGTCGGGCTGTGTTTAATTGTACATTGTTCACTGTAGGGCACTGTTTCATTGTACTGTATTTAATGTCGGGCTCTGTTTAATTTTACCTTGTTCAGTGTAGGACACTGTTTTATATTACCGTATTTAATGTTGGGCTGTGTGTAATTGTACATTGTTCACTGTAGGGCACTGTTTCATTGTACCGTATTTACTGTCGGGCTGTGTTTAATTGTACATTGTTCACTGTAGGGCACTGTTTCATTGTACCGTATTTAATGTCGGGCTGTGTTTAATTGTACATTGTTCACTGTTGGGCACTGTTTCATTGTACTGTATTTAATGTCGGGCTCTGTTTAATTTTACCTTGTTCAGTGTAGGACACTGTTTTATATTACCGTATTTAATGTTGGGCTGTGTTTAATTGTACATTGTTCACTGTAGGGCACTGTTTCATTGTTCCGTATTTAATGTTGGGCTCTGTTTAATTTTACCTTGTTGCTTGTAGGGCACTGTTTCATTGTACCGTATTTAATGTCGGGCTGTGTTTAAGTTTACATTGTTCAGTGTAGGGCACTGATTCATTGTACTGTATTTAATGTCGGGCTGTGTTTAATTTTACATTGTTCAGTGTAGGGCACTATTTCACTGCACGGTATTTAATGTTGGGCTGTGTTTAATTGTACATTGTTCACTGTAGGGCACTGTTTCATTGTACCGTATTTAATGTCGGGCTGTGTTTAAGTTTACATTGTTCAGTGTAGGGCACTGATTCATTGTACTGTATTTAAAGTCGGGCTGTGTTTAATTTTACATTGTTCAGTGTAGGGCACTGTTTCACTGTACCGTATTTAATGTCGGGCTATGTTTAATGTTACATTGTTCACTGTAGGTCACTGTTTTATTGTACTGTACTTAATGTCGGGCGCTGTTTAATTTTACCTTGTTCACTGTAGGTCACTGTTTCATTGTACTGGATTTAATGTCGGGCTCTGTTTAATTTTACCTTGTTCACTGTAGGTCACTGTTTCATTGCACCGTATTTAATGTCGGGCTGTGTTTAATTTTACATTGTTCACAGTAGGGCACTGTTTCATTGCACTGTATTTAATGTCGGGCTCTGTTTAATTTTACCTTGTTGCTTGTAGGGCACTGTTTCATTGTACCGTATTTAATGTCGGGCTCTGTTTAATTTTACATTTTTCACTGTAGGGCACTGTATCATTGTGCTGTATTTAATGTCGGGCTCTGTTTAATTTTACCTCGTTGCTTGTAGGGCACTGTTTCATTGTACTGTATTTAATGTCGGGCTCTGTTAAATTTTACCTTGTTCACTGTAGGGCACTGTTTCATTGTACCGTATTTAATGTCGGGCTCTGTTTAAATTTACCTTGTTCAGTGTCGGGCACTGTTTCATTGTACCGTATTTAATGACGGGCTCTGTTTAATTTTACCTTGTTCAGTGTAGGGCACTGTTTCATTGTACCGTATTTACTGTCGGGCTATGTTTAATTGTACATTGTTCACTGTAGGGCACTGTTTCATTGTACCGTATTTAATGTCGGGCTGTGTTTAATTGTACATTGTTCACTGTAGGGCACTGTTTCATTGTACTGTATTTAATGTCGGGCTCTGTTTAATTTTACCTTGTTCAGTGGAGGGCACTGTTTCATTGTACCGCATTTAATATCGGGCTGTGTTTAATTTTACATTGTTCAGTGTAGGGCACTGTTTCATTGTACCGTATTTAATGTCGGGCTGTGTTTAATTTTACCTTGTTCAGTGTAGGGCACTCTTTCATATTACCGAATTTAATGACGGGATGTGTTTAATTGTACATTGTTCACTGTAGGACACTGTTTCATTGTACCGTATTTAATGTTGGGCTGTGTTTAATTGTACATTGTTCACTGTAGGGCACGGTTTCACTGTACCGTATTTAATGTCGGGCTAGATTTAATTTTACATTGTTCACTGTAGGTCACTGTTTCATTGTACTGTATTTAATGTCGGGCTGTGTTTAATTGTACATTGTTGCTTGTAGGGCACAGTTTCATAGTACCGTATTTAATGTCGAGCTCTGTTTAATTTTACATTGTAGCTTGCAGGGCACTGTTTCATTGTACTGTATTTAATGTCGGGCTCTGTTTAATTTGACATTGTTCACTGTAGGGCACTGTTTCATTGCACTGTATTTAATGTCGGGCTCTGTTTAATTTTACCTTGTTGCTTGTAGGGCACTGTTTCATTGTACCGTATTTAATGTCGGGCTCTGTTTAATTTTACATTGTTCACTGTAGGGCACTGTTTCATTGTGCTGTATTTAATGTCGGGCTCAGTTTAATTTTACCTTGTTCACTGTAGGGCACTGTTTCATTGTACTGTATTTAATGTCCGGCTCTGTTTAATTTTACCTTGTTCACTGTAGGGCACTGTTTCATTTTACTGTATTTAATTTCGGGCTGTGTTTAATTTTACATTGTTCAGTGTAGGGCACTGATTTATTGTACCGTATTTAATGTCGGGCTCTGTTTAATTTTACATTGTTCACTGCAGGGCACTGTTTCACTGTACCGTATTTAATGTCGGGCTCTGTTTAATTTTACATTGTTGCTGGTAGGGCACTGATTCATTGCACCGTATTTAATGTCGGGCTGTGTTTAATTTTACATTGTTCTCTGTAGTGCACTGTTTCATTGTACCGTATTTAATGTCGGGCTCTGTTTTATTTTACATTGTTCACATTAGGGCACTGTTTCATTGTACCGTATTTAATGTCGGGCTCTGTTTAATTTTACCTTGTTCAGTGTAGGGCACTGTTTCATTGTACCGTATTTACTGTCGGGCTGTGTTTAATTGTACATTGTTCACTGTAGGGCACTGTTTCATTGTACCGTATTTAATGTCGGGCTGTGTTTAATTGTACATTGTTCACTGTAGGGCACTGTTTCATTGTACTGTATTTAATGTCGGGCTCTGTTTAATTTTACCTTGTTCAGTGTAGGACACTGTTTTATATTACCGTATTTAATGTTGGGCTGTGTGTAATTGTACATTGTTCACTGTACTGTAGAGCACTGTTTCATTGTACCGTATTTACTGTCGGGCTGTGTTTAATTGTACATTGTTCACTGTAGGGCACTGTTTCATTGTACCGTATTTAATTTCGGGCTGTGTTTAATTGTACATTGTTCACTGTAGGGCACTGTTTCATTGTACCGTATTTAATGTCGGGCTCTGTTTAATTTTACCTTGTTCAGTGTAGGGCACTGTTTCATTGTACCGTATTTACTGTCGGGCTGTTTAATTGTACATTGTTCACTGTAGGGCACTGATTCATTGCACCGTATTTAATGTCGGGCTGTGTTTAATTTTACATTGTTCTCTGTAGTGCACTGTTTCATTGTACCGTATTTAATGTCGGGCTCTGCTTAATTTTACCTTGTTCAGTGTAGGGCACTGTTTCATTGTACCGTATTTACTGTCGGGCTGTGTTTAATTGTACATTGTTCACTGTAGGGCACTGTTTCATTGTACCGTATTTAATGTCGGGCTGTGTTTAATTGTACATTGTTCACTGTAGGGCACTGTTTCATTGTACTGTATTTAATGTCGGGCTCTGTTTAATTTTACCTTGTTCAGTGTAGGACACTGTTTTATATTACCGTATTTAATGTTGGGCTGTGTTTAATTGTACATTGTTCACTGTAGGGCACTGTTTCATTGTGCCGTATTTAATGTTGGGCTGTGTGTAATTGTACATTGTTCACTGTACGGCACTGTTTCATTGTACCGTATTTAATGTCGGGCTGTGTTTAAGTTTACATTGTTCAGTGTAGGGCACTGATTCATTGTACTGTATTTAATGTCGGGCTATGTTTAATTTTACATTGTTCAGTGTAGGGCACTGTTTCACTGCACGGTATTTAATGTCGGGCTATGTTTAATTTTACATTGTTCACTGTAGGTCACTGTTTCATTGTACTGTATTTAATGTCGGGCTGTGTTTAATTTTACATTCTTCACTGCAGGGCATTGTTTCATTGTGCTGTATTTAATGTTGGGCTCTGTTTAATTTTACCTTGTTCACTGTCGGGCACTGTTTCGTTGTCCTGTATTTAATGTCGGGCTCTGTTTAATGTTACATTGTTCAGTGTAGGGCACTGTTTCATTGTACTGTATTTAATGTCGGGCTCTGTTTAATTTTGCCTTGTTTACTGTAGGTCACTGTTTCAGTGTACTGTATTTAATGTCGGGCTCTGTTTCATTGTACCGTATTTAATGTCGGGCTGTGTTTAATTTCACCTTGTTCAGTGTAGGGCACTGTTTCATATTACCGTATTTAATGTTGGGCTGTGTCTAATTGTACATAGTTCACTGTAGGGCACTGTTTCATTGTACCGTATTTAATGTTGGGCTGTGTTTAATTGTACATTGTTCACTGTAGGGCACTGTTTCATTGTACCGTATTTAATGTCGGGCTGTGTTTAAGTTTACATTGTTCAGTGTAGGGCACTGATTCATTGTACTGTATTTAAAGTCGGGCTGTGTTTAATTTTACATTGTTCAGTGTAGGGCACTGTTTCACTGTACCGTATTTAATGTCGGGCTATGTTTAATTTTACATTGTTCACTGTAGGTCACTGTTTTATTGTACTGTACTTAATGTCGGGCGCTGTTTAATTTTACCTTGTTCACTGTAGGTCACTGTTTCATTGTACTGTATTTAATGTCGGGCTCTGTTTAATTTTACCTTGTTCACTGTAGGTCACTGTTTCATTGCACCGTATTTAATGTCGGGCTGTGTTTAATTTTACATTGTTCACTGTAGGGCACTGTTTCATTGCACTGTATTTAATGTCGGGCTCTGTTTAATTTTACCTCGTTGCTTGTAGGGCACTGTTTCATTGTACCGTATTTAATGTCGTGCTCTGTTTAATTTTACATTGTTCACTGTAGGGCACTGTTTCATTGTGCTGTATTTAATGTCGGGCTCTGTTTAATTTTACCCAATTGCTTGTAGGGCACTGTTTCATTGTACTGTATTTAATGTCGGGCTGTGTTTAATTGTACATTGTACACTGTAGGGCACTGTTTCATTGTACTGTATTTAATGTCGGGCTCTGTTTAATTTTACCTTGTTCAGTGGAGGGCACTGTTTCATTGTACCGCATTTAATATCGGGCTGTGTTTAATTTTACATTGTTCAGTGTAGGGCACTGTTTCATTGTACCGTATTTAATGTCGGGCTGTGTTTAATTTTACCTTGTTCAGTGTAGGGCACTCTTTCATATTACCGTATTTAATGACGGGATGTGTTTAATTGTACATTGTTCACTGTAGGACACTGTTTCATTGTACCGTATTTAATGTTGGGCTGTGTTTAATTGTACATTGTTCACTGTAGGGCACTGTTTCATTGTACTGTATTTAATGTCGGGCTCTGTTTAATTTTACATTGTTGCTGGTAGGGCACTGATTCATTGCACCGTATTTAATGTCGGGCTGTGTTTAATTTTACATTGTTCACTGTAGGGCACTGTTTCATTGTACCGTATTTAATGTCGGGCTGTGTTTAATTTTACATTGTTCACATTCGGGCACTGTTTCATTGTACCGTATTTAATGTCGGGCTCTGTTTTATTTTACCTTGTTCAGTGTAGGGCACTGTTTCATTGTACCGTATTTACTGTCGGGCTGTGTTTAATTGTACATTGTTCACTGTAGGGCACTGTTTCATTGTACCGTATTTAATGTCGGGCTGTGTTTAATTGTACATTGTTCACTGTAGGGCACTGTTTCATTGTACTGTATTTAATGTCGGGCTCTGTTTAATTTTGCCTTGTTTACTGTAGGTCACTGTTTCAGTGTACTGTATTTAATGTCGGGCTCTGTTTCATTGTACCGTATTTAATGTCGGGCTGTGTTTAATTTCACCTTGTTCAGTGTAGGGCACTGTTTCATATTACCGTATTTAATGTCGGGCTGTGTTTAATTGTACATTGTTCATTGTAGGACACTGTTTCATTGTACCGTATTTAATGTTGGGCTGTGTTTAATTGTACATAGTTCACTGTAGCGCACTGTTTCATTGTACCGTATTTAATGTTGGGCTGTGTTTAATTGTACATTGTTCACTGTAGGGCACTGTTTCATTGTACCGTATTTAATGTCGGGCTGTGTTTAAGTTTACATTGTTCAGTGTAGGGCACTGATCCATTGTACTGTATTTAAAGCCGGGCTGTGTTTAATTTTACATTGTTCAGTGTAGGGCACTGTTTCACTGTACCGTATTTAATGTCGGGCTATGTTTAATTTTACATTGTTCACTGTAGGTCACTGTTTTATTGTACTGTACTTAATGTCGGGCGCTGTTTAATTTTACCTTGTTCACTGTAGGTCACTGTTTCATTGTACTGTATTTAATGTCGGGCTCTGTTTAATTTTACCCTGTTCACTGTAGGTCACTGTTTGATTGCACCTTATTTAATGTCGGGCTGTGTTTAATTTTACATTGTTCACTGTAGGGCACTGTTTCATTGCACTGTATTTAATGTCGGGCTCTGTTTAATTGTACCTTGTTGCTTGTAGGGCACTGTTTCATGGTACCGTATTTAATGTCGGGCTCTGTTTAATTTTACATTTCTCACTGTAGGGCACTGTTTCATTGTGCTGTATTTAATGTCGGGCTCTGTTTAATTTTACCTCGTTGCTTGTAGGGCACTGTTTCATTGTACTGTATTTAATGTCGGGCTCTGTTAAATTTTACCTTGTTCACTGTAGGGCACTGTTTCATTGTACCGTATTTAATGTCGGGCTCTGTTTAATTTTACCTTGTTCAGTGTAGGGCACTGTTTCATTGTACCGTATTTAATGACGGGCTCTGTTTAATTTTACCTTGTTCAGTGTAGGGCACTGTTTCATTGTACCGTATTTACTGTCGGGCTATGTTTAATTGTACATTGTTCACTGTAGGGCACTGTTTCATTGTACCGTATTTAATGTCGGGCTGTGTTTAATTGTACATTGTTCACTGTAGGGCACTGTTTCATTGTACTGTATTTAATGTCGGGCTCTGTTTAATTTTACCTTGTTCAGTGGAGGGCACTGTTTCATTGTACCGCATTTAATATCGGGCTGTGTTTAATTTTACATTGTTCACTGTAGGGCACTGTTTCATTGTACCGTATTTAATGTCGGGCTGTGTTTAATTGTACATTGTTCACTGTAGGGCACTGTTTCATTGTACTGTATTTAATGTCGGGCTCTGTTTAATTTTACCTTGTTCAGTGGAGGGCACTGTTTCATTGTACCGCATTTAATATCGGGCTGTGTTTAATTTTACATTGTTCAGTGTAGGGCACTGTTTCATTGTACCGTATTTAATGTCGGGCTGTGTTTAATTTAACCTTGTTCAGTGTAGGGCACTCTTTCATATTACCGTATTTAATGTTGGGCTGTGTTTAATTGTACATTGTTCACTGTAGGGCACTGTTTCATTGTACCATATTTAATGTTGGGCTGTGTTTAATTGTACATTGTTCACTGTCGGGCACTGTTTCATTGTACCGTATTTAATGTCGGGCTGTGTTTAATTTTACATTGTTCAGTGTAGGGCACTGTTTCACTGTACCGTATTTAATGTCGGGCTGTGTTTAATTGTACATTGTTCAGTGTAGGGCACTGTTTCATTGTACCGTATTTAATGTCGAGCTCTGTTTAATTTTACATTGTAGCTTGTAGGGCACTGTTTCATTGTACCGTATTTAATGTCGGGCTCTGTTTAATTTTACATCGTTCGCTGTAGGGCACTGTTTCATTGCACTGTATTTAATGTCGGGCTCTGTTTAATTTTACCTTGTTGCTTGTAGGGCACTGTTTCATTGTACCGTATTTAATGTCGGGCTCTGTTTAATTTTACATTGTTCACTGTAGGGCACTGTTTCATTGTGCTGTATTTAATGTCGGGCTCTGTTTAATTTTACCTCGTTGCTTGTAGGGCACTGTTTCATTGTACTGTATTTAATGTCGGGCTCTGTTTAATTTTACCTTGTTCACTGTAGGGCACTGTTTCATTTTACTGTATTTAATTTCGGGCTGTGTTTAATTTTACATTGTTCAGTGTAGGGCACTGTTTCATTGTACCGTATTTAATGTCGGGCTCTGTTTTATTTTACATTGTTCACAGTAGGGCACTGTTTCATTGTACCGTATTTAATGTCGGGCTCTGTTTAATTTTACGTTGTTCAGTGTAGGGCACTGTTTCATTGTACCGTATTTACTGTCGGGCTGTGTTTAATTGTACATTGTTCACTGTAGGGCACTGTTTCATTGTACCGTATTTAATGACGGGCTGTGTTTAATTGTACATTGTTCACTGTAGGGCACTGTTTCATTGTACTGTATTTAATGTCGGGCTCTGTTTAATTTTACCTTGTTCAGTGTAGGACACTGTTTTATATTACCGTATTTAATGTTGGGCTGTGTTTAATTGTCCATTGTTCACTGTAGGGCACTGTTTCATTGTACCGTATTTAATGTTGGGCTGTGTGTAATTGTACATTGTTCACTGTAGGGCACTGTTTCATTGTACCGTATTTAATGTCGGGCTGTGTTTAAGTTTACATTGTTCAGTGTAGTGCACTGATTCATTGTACTGTATTTAATGTCGGGCTGTGTTTAATTTTACATTGTTCAGTGTAGGGCACTGTTTCACTGCACGGTATTTAATGTCGGGCTATGTTTAATTTTACATTGTTCACTGTAGGTCACTGTTTCATTGTACTGTATTTAATGTCGGGCGCTGTTTAATTTTACCTTGTTGCTTGTAGGGCACTGTTTCATTGTACCGTATTTAATGTCGGGCTCTGTTTAATTTTACATTGTTCACTGTAGGGCACTGTTTTATTGTGCTGTATTTAATGTCGGGCTCTGTTTAATTTTACCTCGTTGCTTGTAGGGCACTGTTTCATTGTACTGTGTTTAATGTCGGGCTCTGTATAATTTTACCTTGTTCACTGTAGGGCACTGTTTCATTGTACTGTATTTAATGTCCGGCTCTGTTTAATTTTACCTTGTTCACTGTAGGGCACTGTTTCATTTTACTGTATTTAATTTCTGGCTGTGTTTAATTTTACATTGTTCACATTAGGGCCCTGTTTCATTGTACTGTATTTAATGTCGGGCTCTGTTTAATTTTACGTTGTTCACTGTAGGGCACTGTTTCATTGTACCGTATTTAATGTCGGGCTCTGTTTAATTTTACATTGTTGCTGGTAGGGCACTGATTCATTGTACCGTATTTAATGTCGGGCTGTGTTTAATTTTACATTGTTCACTGGAGGGCACTGTTTCATTGTACCGTATTTAATGTCGGGCTCTCTTTTATTTTACATTGTTCACATTAGGGCACTGTTTCATTGTACCGTATTTAATGTCGGGCTCTGTTTAATTTTACCTTGTTCAGTGTAGGGCACTGTTTCATTGTACCGTATTTACTGTCGGGCTGTGTTTAATTGTACATTGTTCACTGTAGGGCACTGTTTCATTGTACCGTATTTAATGTCGGGCTGTGTTTAATTGTACATTGTTCACTGTAGGGCACTGTTTCATTGTACTGTATTTAATGTCGGGCTCTGTTTAATTTTACCTTGTTCAGTGTAGGACACTGTTTTATATTACCGTATTTAATGTTGGGCTGTGTTTAATTGTACATTGTTCACTGTAGAGCACTGTTTCATTGTACCGTATTTAATGTCGGGCTGTGTTTAAGTTTACATTTTTCAGTGTAGGGCACTGATTCATTGTACTGTATTTAATGTCGGGCTGTGTTTCATTTTACATTGTTCAGTGTAGGGCACTGTTTCACTGCACGGTATTTAATGTCGGGCTATGTTTAATTTTACATTGTTCACTGTAGGTCACTGTTTCATTGTACTGTATTTAATGTCGGGCGCTGTTTAATTTTACCTTGTTGCTTGTAGGGCACTGTTTCATTGTATCGTATTTAATGTCGGGCTCTGTTTAATTTTACATTGTTCACATTAGGGCCCTGTTTCATTGTACTGTATTTAATGTCGGGCTCTGTTTAATTTTACGTTGTTCACTGTAGGGCACTGTTTCATTGTACCGTATTTAATGTCGGGCTCTGTTTAATTTTACATTGTTGCTGGTAGGGCACTGATTCATTGTACCGTATTTAATGTCGGGCTGTGTTTAATTTTACATTGTTCACTGGAGGGCACTGTTTCATTGTACCGTATTTAATGTCGGGCTCTGTTTTATTTTACATTGTTCACATTAGGGCACTGTTTCATTGTACCGTATTTAATGTCGGGCTCTGTTTAATTTTACCTTGTTCAGTGTAGGGCACTGTTTCATTGTACCGTATTTACTGTCGGGCTGTGTTTAATTGTACATTGTTCACTGTAGGGCACTGTTTCATTGTACCGTATTTAATGTCGGGCTGTGTTTAATTGTACATTGTTCACTGTAGGGCACTTTTTCATTGTACTGTATTTAATGTCGGGCTCTGTTTAATTTTACCTTGTTCAGTGTAGGACACTGTTTTATATTACCGTATTTAATGTTGGGCTGTGTTTAATTGTACATTGTTCACTGTAGGTCACTGTTTCATTGTACTGTATTTAATGTCGGGCGCTGTTTAATTTTACCTTGTTGCTTGTAGGGCACTGTTTCATTGTATCGTATTTAATGTCGGGCTCTGTTTAATTTTACCTTGTTCACTGTAGGTCACTGTCTCATTGCACCGTATTTAATGTCGCGCTGTGTTTAATTTTACATTGTTCAGTGTAGTGCACTGTTTCATTCTACTGTATTTAATGTTGGGCTCTGTTTAATTTTACCTTGTTGCTTGTAGGGCACTGTTTCATTGTACCGTATTTAATGTCGAGCTCTGTTTAATTTTACATTGTAGCTTGTAGGGCACTGTTTCATTGTACTGTATTTAATGTCGGGCTCTGTTTAATTTTACCTTGTTCACTGTAGGTCACTGTTTCATTGTACTGTATTTAATGTCGGGCTGTGTTTAATTTTACATTGTTCACTGTAGGGCACTGTTTCATTGCACTGTATTTAATGTCGGGCTCTGTTTAATTTTACCTTGTTGCTTGTAGGGCACTGTTTCATTGTACCGTATTTAATGTCGTGCTCTGTTTAATTTTACATTGTTCACTGTAGGGCACTGTTTCATTGTGCTGTATTTAATGTCGGGCTCTGTTTAATTTTACCCAATTGCTTGTAGGTCACTGTTTCATTGTACTGTATTTAATGTCGGGCTCTGTTTAATTTTACCTTGTTCACTGTAGGGCACTGTTTCATTTTACTGTATTTAATGTCGGGCTGTGTTTAATTTTACATTGTTCAGTGTAGTGCACTGATTCATTGTACCGTATTTAATGTCGGGCTCTGTTTAATTTTACATTGTTCACTGTAGGGCACTGTTTCATTGTACCGTATTTAATGTCGGGCTCTGTTTTATTTTACATTGTTCACATTAGGGCCCTGTTTCATTGTACTGTATTTAATGTCGGGCTCTGTTTAATTTTACGTTGTTCACTGTAGGGCACTCTTTCATTGTACCGTATTTAATGTCGGGCTGAGTTTAATTTTACATTGTTGCTGGTAGGGCACTGATTCATTGTACCGTATTTAATGTCGGGCTGTGTTTAATTTTACATTGTTCACTGTAGGGCACTGTTTCATTGTACCGTATTTAATGTCGGGTTCTGTTTTATTTTACATTGTTCACATTAGGGCACTGTTTCATTGTGCTGTATTTAATGTCGGGCTCTGTTTAATTTTACCCCATTGCTTGTAGGGCACTGTTTCATTGTACTGTATTTAATGTCGGGCTCTGTTTAATTTTACCTTGTTCACTGTAGGGCACTGTTTCATTGTGCCGTATTTAATGTCGGGCTGTGTTTAATTTTACATTGTTCAGTGTAGGGCACTGATTCATTGTACCGTATTTAATGTCGGGCTCTGTTTAATTTTACATTGTTCACTGTAGGGCACTGTTTCATTGTACCGTATTTAATGTCGGGCTCTGTTTTATTTTACATTGTTCACATTAGGGCCCTGTTTCATTGTACTGTATTTAATGTCGGGCTCTGTTTAATTTTACGTTGTTCACTGTAGGGCACTGTTTCATTGTACCGTATTTAATGTCGTGCTCTGTTTAATTTTACATTGTTGCTGGTAGGGCACTGATTCATTGTACAGTATTTAATGTCGGGCTGTGTTTAATTTTACATTGTTCACTGTAGGGCACTGTTTCATTGTACCGTATTTAATGTCGGGTTCTGTTTTATTTTACATTGTTCACATTAGGGCCCTGTTTCATTGTACTGTATTAAATGCCGGGCTCTGTTTAATTTTACGTTGTTCACTGCAGGGCACTGTTTCATTGTACCGTATTTAATGTCGGGCTCTGTTTAATTTTGCCTTGTTTACTGTAGGTCACTGTTTCATTGTACTGTATTTAATGTCGGGCTGTGTTTAATTGTACATTGTTCACTGTAGGACACTGTTTCATTGTACCGTATTTAATGTTGGGCTGTGTTTAATTGTCCATAGTTCACTGTAGGGCACTGTTTCATTGTACCGTATTAAATGTCGGGCTGTGTTTAAGTTTACATTGTTCAGTGTAGGGCACTGATTCATTGTACTGTATTTAATGTCGGGCTGTGTTTAATTTTACATTGTTCAGTGTAGGGCACTGTTTCACTGTACCGTATTTAATGTCGGGCTATGTTTAATTTTACATTGTTCACTGTAGGTCACTGTTTTATTGTACTGTACTTAATGTCGGGCGCTGTTTAATTTTACCTTGTTCACTGTAGGTCACTGTTTCATTGTACTGTATTTAATGTCGGGCTCTGTTTAATTTTACCTTGTTCACTGTAGGTCACTGTTTCATTGCACCGTATTTAATGTCGGGCTGTGTTTAATTTTACATTGTTCACTGTAGGGCACTGTTTGATTGCACTGTATTTAATGTCGGGCTCTGTTTAATTTTACCTTGTTGCTTGTAGGGCACTGTTTCATTGTACCGTATTTAATGTCGGGCTCTGTTTAATTTTACATTTTTCACTGTAGGGCACTGTTTCATTGTGCTGTATTTAATGTCGGGCTCTGTTTAATTTTACCTCGTTGCTTGTAGGGCACTGTTTCATTGTACTGTATTTAATGTCGGGCTCTGTTAAATTTTACCTTGTTCACTGTAGGGCACTGTTTCATTGTACCGTATTTAATGTCGGGCTCTGTTTAATTTTACCATGTTCAGTGTAGGGCACTGTTTCATTGTACCGTATTTAATGACGGGCTCTGTTTAATTTTACCTTGTTCAGTGTAGGGCACTGTTTCATTGTACCGTATTTACTGTCGGGCTGTATTTAATTGTACATTGTTCCCTGTAGGGCACTGTTTCATTGTACTGTATTTAATGTCGGGCTCTGTTTAATTTTACATTGTTCAGTGGAGGGCACTGTTTCATTGTACCGCATTTAATATCGGGCTGTGTTTAATTTTACATTGTTCAGTGTAGGGCACTGTTTAATTGTACCGTATTTAATGTCGGGCTGTGTTTAATTTTACCTTGTTCAGTGTAGGGCACTCTTTCATATTACCGTATTTAATGACGGGATGTGTTTAATTGTACATTGTTCACTGTAGGACACTGTTTCATTGTACCGTATTTAATGTTGGGCTGTGTTTAATTGTACATTGTTCACTGTAGGGCACTGTTTAATTGTACCGTATTTAATGTTGGGCTGTGTTTAATTGTACATTGTTCACTGTCGGGCTCTGTTTCATTGTACCGTATTTAATGTCGGGCTGTGTTTAATTTTACATTGTTCAGTGTAGGGCACTGTTTCACTGTACCGTATTTAATGTCGGGCTAGATATAATTTTACATTGTTCACTGTAGGTCACTGTTTCATTGTACTGTATTTAATGTCGGGCTGTGTTTAATTGTACATTGTGGCTTGTAGGGCACTGTTTCATTGTACCGTATTTAATGTCGGGCTCTGTTTAATTTTACCTTGTTCACTGTAGGTCACTGTTTCATTGCACCGTATTTAATGTCGGGCTGTGTTTAATTTTACATTGTTCAGTGTAGGGCACTGTTTCATTCTACCGTATTTAATGTTGGGCTCTGTTTAATTTTACCTTGTTGCTTGTAGGGCACTGTTTCATTGTACCGTATTTAATGTCGAGCTCTGTTTAATTTTACATTGTAGCTTGTAGGGCACTGTTTCATTGTACTGTATTTAATGTCGGGCTCTGTTTAATTTTACATCGTTCACTGTAGGGCACTGTTTCATTGCACTGTATTTAATGTCGGGCTCTGTTTAATTTTACCTTGTTGCTTGTAGGGCACTGTTTCATTGTACCGTATTTAATGTCGGGCGCTGTTTAATTTTACCTTGTTGCTTGTAGGGCACTGTTTCATTGTATCGTATTTAATGTCGGGCTCTGTTTAATTTTACCTTGTTCACTGTAGGTCACTGTCTCATTGCACCGTATTTAATGTCGGGCTGTGTTTAATTTTACATTGTTCAGTGTAGTGCACTGTTTCATTCTACTGTATTTAATGTTGGGCTCTGTTTAATTTTACCTTGTTGCTTGTAGGGCACTGTTTCATTGTACCGTATTTAATGTCGGGCTGTGTTTAAGTTTACATTGTTCAGTGTAGGGCACTGATTCATTGTATTGTATTTAATGTCGGGCTGTGTTTAATTTTACATTGTTCAGTGTAGGGCACTGTTTCACTGCACGGTATTTAATGTCGGGCTATGTTTAATTTTACATTGTTCACTGTAGGTCACTGTTTCATTGTACTGTATTTAATGTCGGGCGCGGTTTAATTTTACCTTGTTGCTTGTAGGGCACTGTTTCATTGTATCGTATTTAATGTCGGGCTCTGTTTAATTTTATCTTGTTCTCTGTAGGTCACTGTCTCATGGCACCGTATTTAATGTTGGGCTGTGTTTAATTTTACATTGTTCAGTGTAGTGCACTGTTTCATTCTACTGTATTTAATGTTGGGCTCTGTTTAGTTTTACCTTGTTGCTTGTAGGGCACTGTTTCATTGTACCGTATTTAATGTCGAGCTCTGTTTAATTTTACATTGTAGCTTGTAGGGCACTGTTTCATTGTACTGTATTTAATGTCGGGCTCTGTTTAATTTTACATCGTTCACTGTAGGGCACTGTCTCATTGCACTGTATTTAATGTCGGGCTCTTTTTAATTTTACCTTGTTGCTTGTAGGGCACTGTTTCATTGTACCGGATTTACTGTCGGGCTCTGTTTAATTTTACATTGTTCACTGTAGGGCACTGTTTCATTGTGCTGTATTTAATGTCGGGCTCTGTTTAATTTTACCTCGTTGCTTGTAGGGCACTGTTTCATTATACTGTATTTAATGTCGGGCACTGTTTAATTTTACCTTGTTCACTGTAGGGCACTGTTTCATTGTACTGTATTTAATGTCCGGCTCTGTTTAATTTTACCTTGTTCACTGTAGTGCACTGTTTCATTTTACTGTATTTAATTTCGGGCTGTGTTTAATTTTTCATTGTTCAGTGTAGGGCACTGTTTCATTGTACCGTATTTAATGTCGGGCTCTGTTTAATTTTACATTGTTCACTGCAGGGCACTGTTTCATTGTACGGTATTTAATGTCGGGCTCTGTTTTATTTTACATTGTTCACATTAGGGCCGTGTTTCATTGTACCGTATTTAATGTCGGGCTCTGTTTAATTTTACGTTGTTCACTGTAGAGCACTTTTTCATTGTACCGTATTTAATGTCGGGCTCTGTTTAATTTTACATTGTTGCTGGTAGGGCACTGATTCATTGTACCGTATTTAATGTCGGGCTGTGTTTAATTTTACATTGTTCACTGTAGGGCACTGTTTCATTGTACCGTATTTAATGTCGGGCTCTGTTTTATTTTACATTGTTCACATTAGGGCACTGTTTCATTGTACTGTATTTAATGTCGGGTGCTGTTTAATTTTACCTTGTTGCTTGTAGGGCACTGTTTCATTGTATCGTATTTAATGTCGGGCTCTGTTTAATTTTACCTTGTTCACTGTAGGTCACTGTCTCATTGCACCGTATTTAATGTCGGGCTGTGTTTAATTTTACATTGTTCAGTGTAGTGCACTGTTTCATTCTACTGTATTTAATGTTGGGCTCTGTTTAATTTTACCTTGTTGCTTGTAGGGCACTGTTTCATTGTACCGTATTTAATGTCGGGCTGTGTTTAAGTTTACATTGTTCAGTGTAGGGCACTGATTCATTGTACTGTATTTAATGTCGGGCTGTGTTTAATTTTACATTGTTCAGTGTAGGGCACTGTTTCACTGCACGGTATTTAATGTCGGGCTATGTTTAATTTTACATTGTTCACTGTAGGTCACTGTTTCATTGTACTGTATTTAATGTCGGGCGCTGTTTAATTTTACCTTGTTGCTTGTAGGGCACTGTTTCATTGTATCGTATTTAATGTCGGGCTCTGTTTAATTTTACCTTGTTCTCTGTAGGTCACTGTCTCATTGCACCGTATTTAATGTCGGGCTGTGTTTAATTTTACATTGTTCAGTGTAGTGCACTGTTTCATTCTACTGTATTTAATGTTGGGCTCTGTTTAATTTTACCTTGTTGCTTGTAGGGCACTGTTTCATTGTACCGTATTTAATGTCGAGCTCTGTTTAATTTTACATTGTAGCTTGTAGGGCACTGTTTCATTGTACTGTATTTAATGTCGGGCTCTGTTTAATTTTACCTTGTTCACTGTAGGTCACTGTTTCATTGTACTGTATTTAATGTCGGGCTGTGTTTAATTTTACATTGTTCACTGTAGGGCACTGTTTCATTGCACTGTATTTAATGTCGGGCTCTGTTTAATTTTACCTTGTTGCTTGTAGGGCACTGTTTCATTGTACCGTATTTAATGTCGGGCTCTGTTTAATTTTACATTGTTCACTGTAGGGCACTGTTTCATTGTACTGTATTTAATGTCCGGCTCTGTTTAATTTTACCTTGTTCACTGTAGGGCACTGTTTCATTTTACTGTATTTAATGTCGGGCTGTGTTTAATTTTACATTGTTCAGTGTAGGGCACTGATTCATTGTACCGTATTTAATGTCGGGCTCTGTTTAATTTTACATTGTTCACTGTAGGGCACTGTTTCATTGTACCGTATTTAATGTCGGGCTCTGTTTTATTTTACATTGTTCACATTAGGGCCCTGTTTCATTGTACTGTATTTAATGTCGGGCTCTGTTTAATTTTACGTTGTTCACTGTAGGGCACTGTTTCATTGTACCGTATTTAATGTCGTGCTCTGTTTAATTTTACATTGTTGCTGGTAGGGCACTGATTCATTGTACCGTATTTACTGTCGGGCTGTGTTTAATTTTACATTGTTCACTGTAGGGCACTGTTTCATTGTACCGTTTTTAATGTCGGGTTCTGTTTTATTTTACATTGTTCACATTAGGGCCCTGTTTCATTGTACTGTATTAAATGCCGGGCTCTGTTTAATTTTACGTTGTTCACTGTAGGACACTGTTTCATTGTACCGTATTTAATGTCGGGCTCTGTTTAATTTTACATTGTTGCTGGTTGGGCACTGATTCATTGTACCGTATTTAATGTCGGGCTGTGTTTAATTTTACATTGTTCACTGTAGGGCACTGTTTCGTTGTACCGTATTTAATGTCGGGCTCTGTTTAATTTTACCTTGTTCAGTGTAGGGCACTGTTTCATTGTGCTGTATTTAATGTTGGACTCTGTTTAATTTTACCTTGTTCACTGTCGGGCACTGTTTCGTTGTCCCGTATTTAATGTCGGGCTCTGTTTAATTTTACCTTGTTCAGTGTAGGGCACTGTTTCATTGTGCTGTATTTAATGTTTGACTCTGTTTAATTTTACCTTGTTCACTGTCGGGCACTGTTTCGTTGTCCCGTATTTAATGTCGGGCTCTGTTTAATGTTACATTGTTCAGTGTAGGGCACTGTTTCATTGTACTGCATTTAATGTCGGGCTCTGTTTAATTTTGCCTTGTTTACTGTAGGTCACTGTTTCATTGTACTGTATTTAATGTCGGGCTGTGTTTAATTGTACATTGTTCACTGTAGGACACTGTTTCATTGTACCGTATTTAATGTTGGGCTGTGTTTAATTGTACATTGTTCACTGTAGGGCACTGTTTCATTGTACCGTATTTAATGTCGGGCTGTGTTTAAGTTTACATAGTTCAGTGTAGGGCACTGATTCATTGTACTGTATTTAATGTCGGGCTGTGTTTAATTTTACATTGTTCAGTGTAGGGCACTGTTTCACTGTACCGTATTTAATGTCGGGCTATGTTTAATTTTACATTGTTCAGTGTAGGGCACTGATTCATTGTACTGTATTTAATGTCGGGCTGTGTTTAATTTTACATTGTTCAGTGTAGGGCACTGTTTCACTGTACCGTATTTAATGTCGGGCTATGTTTAATTTTACATTGTTCACTGTAGGTCACTGTTTTATTGTACTGTACTTAATGTCGGGCGCTGTTTAATTTTACCTTGTTCACTGTAGGTCACTGTTTCATTGTACTGTATTTAATGTCGGGCTCTCTTTAATTTTACCTTGTTCACTGTAGGTCACTGTTTCATTGCACCGTATTTAATGTCGGGCTGTGTTTAATTTTACATTGTTCACTGTAGGGCACTGTTTCATTGCACTGTATTTAATGTCGGGCTCTGTTTAATATTACCGTGTTGCTTGTAGGGCACTGTTTCATTGTACCGTATTTAATGTCGGGCTCTGTTCAATTTTACATTTTTCACTGCAGGGCACTGTTTCATTGCACCGTATTTAATGTCGGGCTGTGTTTAATTTTATATTGTTCACTGTAGGGCACTGTTTCATTGCAATGTATTTAATGTCGGGCTCTGTTTAATTTTACCTTGTTGCTTGTAGGGCACTGTTTCATTGTACCGTATTTAATGTCGGGCTCTGTTTAATTTTACATTTTTCACTGTAGGGCACTGTTTCATTGTGCTGTATTTAATGTCGGGCTCTGTTTAATTTTACCTCGTTGCTTGTAGGGCACTGTTTCATTGTACTGTATTTAATGTCGGGCTCTGTTAAATTTTACCTTGTTCACTGTAGGGCACTGTTTCATTGTACCGTATTTAATGTCGGGCTCTGTTTAATTTTACCTTGTTCAGTGTAGGGCACTGTTTCATTGTACCGTATTTAATGACGGGCTCTGTTTAATTTTACCTTGTTCAGTGTAGGGCACTGTTTCATTGTACCGTATTTACTGTCGGGCTGTGTTTAATTGTACATTGTTCACTGTAGGGCACTGTTTCATTGTACTGTATTTAATGTCGGGCTCTGTTTAATTTTACCTTGTTCAGTGGAGGGCACTGTTTCATTGTACCGCATTTAATATCGGGCTGTGTTTAATTTTACATTGTTCAGTGTAGGGCACTGTTTCATTGTACCGTATTTAATGTCGGGCTGTGTTTAATTTTACCTTGTTCAGTGTAGGGCACTCTTTCATATTACCGTATTTAATGACGGGATGTGTTTAATTGTACATTGTTCACTGTAGGACACTGTTTCATTGTACCGTATTTAATGTTGGGCTGTGTTTAATTGTACATTGTTCACTGTAGGGCACTGTTTCATTGTACCGTATTTAATGTTGGGCTGTGTTTAATTTTACCTTGTTAACTGTAGGGCACTGTTTCAGTTTACTGTATTTTCTTTCGGGCTGTGTTTAATTTTACATTGTTCAGTGTAGGGCACTGATTTATTGTACCGTATTTAATGTCGGGCTCTGTTTAATTTTACATTGTTCACATTAGGGCACTGTTTCATTGTACCGTATTTAATGTCGGAATCTGTTTAATTTTACCTTGTTCAGTGTAGGGCACTGTTTCATTGTACCGTATTTACTGTCGGGCTGTGTTTAATTGTACATTGTTCACTGTAGGGCACTGTTTCATTGTACCGTATTTAATGTCGGGCTGTGTTTAATTGTACATTGTTCACTGTAGGGCACTGTTTTATTGTACTGTATTTAATGTCGGGCTCTGTTTAATTTTACCTTGTTCAGTGTAGGACACTGTTTTATATTACCGTATTTAATGTTGGGCTGTGTTTAATTGTACATTGTTCACTGTAGGGCACTGTTTCATTGTACCGTATTTAATGTCGGGCTGTGATTAAGTTTACATTGTTCAGTGTAGGGCACTGATTCATTGTACTGTATTTAATGTCGGGCTGTGTTTAATTTTACCTTGTTGCTTGTAGGGCACTGTTTCATTCTACTGCATTTAATGTTGGGCTCTGTTTAATTTTATCTTGTTGCTTGTAGGGCACTGTTTCATTGTACCGTATTTAATGTCGAGCTCTGTTTAATTTTACATTGTAGCTTGTAGGGCACTGTTTCATTGTACTGTATTTAATGTCGGGCTCTGTTTAATTTTACCTTGTTCACTGTAGGTCACTGTTTCATTGTACTGTATTTAATGTCGGGCTGTGTTTAATTTTACATTGTTCACTGTTGGGCACTGTTTCATTGTGCTGTATTTAATGTCGGGCTCTGTTTAATTTTACCCCATTGCTTGTAGGGCACTGTTTCATTGTACTGTATTTAATGTCGGGCTCTGTTTAATTTTACCTTGTTGCTTGTAGGGCACTGTTTAATTGTACCGTATTTAATGTCGGGCTCTGTTTAATTTTACCTTGTTCACTGTAGGTCACTGTTTCATTGCACCGTATTTAATGTCGGGCTGTGTTTAATTTTACATTGTTCAGTGTAGTGCGCTGTTTCATTGTACTGTATTTAATGTTGGGCTCTGTTTAATTTTACCTTGTTGCTTGTAGGACACTGTTTCATTGTACCGTATTTAATGTCGAGCTCTGTTTAATTTTACATTGTAGCTAGTAGGGCACTGTTTCATTGTACTGTATTTAATGTCGGGCTCTGTTTAATTTTACCTTGTTCACTGTAGGTCACTGCTTCATTGTACTGTATTTAATGTCGGGCTGTGTTTAATTTTACATTGTTCACTGTAGGGCACTGTTTCATTGCACTGTATTTAATGTCGGTCTCTGTTTAATTTTACCTTGTTCACTGTAGGGCACTGTTTCATTTTACTGTATTTAATGTCGGGCTGTGTTTAATTTTACATTGTTCAGTGTAGGGCACTGTTTCATTGTACCGTATTTAATGTCGGGCTCTGATTAATTTTACATTGTTCACTGTAGGGCACTGTTTCATTGTACCGTATTTAATGTCGGGCTGTGTTTAATTTTACCTTGTTCAGTGTAGGGCACTGTTTCATTGTACTGTATTTAATGTTGGGCTCTGTTTAATTTTACCTTGTTCAGTGTAGGGCACTGTTTCATTGTACCGTATTTAATGTCGGGCTCTGTTTTATTTTACATTGTTCACATTAGGGCCCTGTTTCATTGTACTGTATTTAATGTCAGGCTCTGTTTAATTTTACGTTGTTCACTGTAGGGCACTGATTCATTGTACCGTATTTAATGTCGGGCTGTGTTTAATTTTACATTGTTCACTGTAGGGCACTGTTTCATTGTACCGTATTTAATGTCGGGCTCTGTTTAATTTTACCTTGTTCAGTGTAGGGCACTGTTTCATTGTACCGTATTTAATGTCGGGCTCTGTTTTATTTTACATTGTTCACATTAGGGCACTGTTTCATTGTACTGTATTTAATGTCGGGTGCTGTTTAATTTTACCTTGTTGCTTGTAGGGCACTGTTTCATTGTATCGTATTTAATGTCGGGCTCTGTTTAATTTTACCTTGTTCACTGTAGGTCACTGTCTCATTGCACCGTATTTAATGTCGGGCTGTGTTTAATTTTACATTGTTCAGTGTAGTGCACTGTTTCATTCTACTGTATTTAATGTTGGGCTCTGTTTAATTTTACCTTGTTGCTTGTAGGGCACTGTTTCATTGTACCGTATTTAATGTCGGGCTGTGTTTAAGTTTACATTGTTCAGTGTAGGGCACTGATTCATTGTACTGTATTTAATGTCGGGCTGTGTTTAATTTTACATTGTTCAGTGTAGGGCACTGTTTCACTGCACGGTATTTAATGTCGGGCTATGTTTAATTTTACATTGTTCACTGTAGGTCACTGTTTCATTGTACTGTATTTAATGTCGGGCGCTGTTTAATTTTACCTTGTTGCTTGTAGGGCACTGTTTCATTGTATCGTATTTAATGTCGGGCTCTGTTTAATTTTACCTTGTTCTCTGTAGGTCACTGTCTCATTGCACCGTATTTAATGTCGGGCTGTGTTTAATTTTACATTGTTCAGTGTAGTGCACTGTTTCATTCTACTGTATTTAATGTTGGGCTCTGTTTAATTTTACCTTGTTGCTTGTAGGGCACTGTTTCATTGTACCGTATTTAATGTCGAGCTCTGTTTAATTTTACATTGTAGCTTGTAGGGCACTGTTTCATTGTACTGTATTTAATGTCGGGCTCTGTTTAATTTTACCTTGTTCACTGTAGGTCACTGTTTCATTGTACTGTATTTAATGTCGGGCTGTGTTTAATTTTACATTGTTCACTGTAGGGCACTGTTTCATTGCACTGTATTTAATGTCGGGCTCTGTTTAATTTTACCTTGTTGCTTGTAGGGCACTGTTTCATTGTACCGTATTTAATGTCGGGCTCTGTTTAATTTTACATTGTTCACTGTAGGGCACTGTTTCATTGTACTGTATTTAATGTCCGGCTCTGTTTAATTTTACCTTGTTCACTGTAGGGCACTGTTTCATTTTACTGTATTTAATGTCGGGCTGTGTTTAATTTTACATTGTTCAGTGTAGGGCACTGATTCATTGTACCGTATTTAATGTCGGGCTCTGTTTAATTTTACATTGTTCACTGTAGGGCACTGTTTCATTGTACCGTATTTAATGTCGGGCTCTGTTTTATTTTACATTGTTCACATTAGGGCCCTGTTTCATTGTACTGTATTTAATGTCGGGCTCTGTTTAATTTTACGTTGTTCACTGTAGGGCACTGTTTCATTGTACCGTATTTAATGTCGTGCTCTGTTTAATTTTACATTGTTGCTGGTAGGGCACTGATTCATTGTACCGTATTTACTGTCGGGCTGTGTTTAATTTTACATTGTTCACTGTAGGGCACTGTTTCATTGTACCGTTTTTAATGTCGGGTTCTGTTTTATTTTACATTGTTCACATTAGGGCCCTGTTTCATTGTACTGTATTAAATGCCGGGCTCTGTTTAATTTTACGTTGTTCACTGTAGGACACTGTTTCATTGTACCGTATTTAATGTCGGGCTCTGTTTAATTTTACATTGTTGCTGGTTGGGCACTGATTCATTGTACCGTATTTAATGTCGGGCTGTGTTTAATTTTACATTGTTCACTGTAGGGCACTGTTTCGTTGTACCGTATTTAATGTCGGGCTCTGTTTAATTTTACCTTGTTCAGTGTAGGGCACTGTTTCATTGTGCTGTATTTAATGTTGGACTCTGTTTAATTTTACCTTGTTCACTGTCGGGCACTGTTTCGTTGTCCCGTATTTAATGTCGGGCTCTGTTTAATTTTACCTTGTTCAGTGTAGGGCACTGTTTCATTGTGCTGTATTTAATGTTTGACTCTGTTTAATTTTACCTTGTTCACTGTCGGGCACTGTTTCGTTGTCCCGTATTTAATGTCGGGCTCTGTTTAATGTTACATTGTTCAGTGTAGGGCACTGTTTCATTGTACTGCATTTAATGTCGGGCTCTGTTTAATTTTGCCTTGTTTACTGTAGGTCACTGTTTCATTGTACTGTATTTAATGTCGGGCTGTGTTTAATTGTACATTGTTCACTGTAGGACACTGTTTCATTGTACCGTATTTAATGTTGGGCTGTGTTTAATTGTACATTGTTCACTGTAGGGCACTGTTTCATTGTACCGTATTTAATGTCGGGCTGTGTTTAAGTTTACATAGTTCAGTGTAGGGCACTGATTCATTGTACTGTATTTAATGTCGGGCTGTGTTTAATTTTACATTGTTCAGTGTAGGGCACTGTTTCACTGTACCGTATTTAATGTCGGGCTATGTTTAATTTTACATTGTTCAGTGTAGGGCACTGATTCATTGTACTGTATTTAATGTCGGGCTGTGTTTAATTTTACATTGTTCAGTGTAGGGCACTGTTTCACTGTACCGTATTTAATGTCGGGCTATGTTTAATTTTACATTGTTCACTGTAGGTCACTGTTTTATTGTACTGTACTTAATGTCGGGCGCTGTTTAATTTTACCTTGTTCACTGTAGGTCACTGTTTCATTGTACTGTATTTAATGTCGGGCTCTCTTTAATTTTACCTTGTTCACTGTAGGTCACTGTTTCATTGCACCGTATTTAATGTCGGGCTGTGTTTAATTTTACATTGTTCACTGTAGGGCACTGTTTCATTGCACTGTATTTAATGTCGGGCTCTGTTTAATATTACCGTGTTGCTTGTAGGGCACTGTTTCATTGTACCGTATTTAATGTCGGGCTCTGTTCAATTTTACATTTTTCACTGCAGGGCACTGTTTCATTGCACCGTATTTAATGTCGGGCTGTGTTTAATTTTATATTGTTCACTGTAGGGCACTGTTTCATTGCACTGTATTTAATGTCGGGCTCTGTTTAATTTTACCTTGTTGCTTGTAGGGCACTGTTTCATTGTACCGTATTTAATGTCGGGCTCTGTTTAATTTTACATTTTTCACTGTAGGGCACTGTTTCATTGTGCTGTATTTAATGTCGGGCTCTGTTTAATTTTACCTCGTTGCTTGTAGGGCACTGTTTCATTGTACTGTATTTAATGTCGGGCTCTGTTAAATTTTACCTTGTTCACTGTAGGGCACTGTTTCATTGTACCGTATTTAATGTCGGGCTCTGTTTAATTTTACCTTGTTCAGTGTAGGGCACTGTTTCATTGTACCGTATTTAATGACGGGCTCTGTTTAATTTTACCTTGTTCAGTGTAGGGCACTGTTTCATTGTACCGTATTTACTGTCGGGCTGTGTTTAATTGTACATTGTTCACTGTAGGGCACTGTTTCATTGTACTGTATTTAATGTCGGGCTCTGTTTAATTTTACCTTGTTCAGTGGAGGGCACTGTTTCATTGTACCGCATTTAATATCGGGCTGTGTTTAATTTTACATTGTTCAGTGTAGGGCACTGTTTCATTGTACCGTATTTAATGTCGGGCTGTGTTTAATTTTACCTTGTTCAGTGTAGGGCACTCTTTCATATTACCGTATTTAATGACGGGATGTGTTTAATTGTACATTGTTCACTGTAGGACACTGTTTCATTGTACCGTATTTAATGTTGGGCTGTGTTTAATTGTACATTGTTCACTGTAGGGCACTGTTTCATTGTACCGTATTTAATGTTGGGCTGTGTTTAATTTTACCTTGTTAACTGTAGGGCACTGTTTCAGTTTACTGTATTTTCTTTCGGGCTGTGTTTAATTTTACATTGTTCAGTGTAGGGCACTGATTTATTGTACCGTATTTAATGTCGGGCTCTGTTTAATTTTACATTGTTCACATTAGGGCACTGTTTCATTGTACCGTATTTAATGTCGGAATCTGTTTAATTTTACCTTGTTCAGTGTAGGGCACTGTTTCATTGTACCGTATTTACTGTCGGGCTGTGTTTAATTGTACATTGTTCACTGTAGGGCACTGTTTCATTGTACCGTATTTAATGTCGGGCTGTGTTTAATTGTACATTGTTCACTGTAGGGCACTGTTTTATTGTACTGTATTTAATGTCGGGCTCTGTTTAATTTTACCTTGTTCAGTGTAGGACACTGTTTTATATTACCGTATTTAATGTTGGGCTGTGTTTAATTGTACATTGTTCACTGTAGGGCACTGTTTCATTGTACCGTATTTAATGTCGGGCTGTGATTAAGTTTACATTGTTCAGTGTAGGGCACTGATTCATTGTACTGTATTTAATGTCGGGCTGTGTTTAATTTTACCTTGTTGCTTGTAGGGCACTGTTTCATTCTACTGCATTTAATGTTGGGCTCTGTTTAATTTTATCTTGTTGCTTGTAGGGCACTGTTTCATTGTACCGTATTTAATGTCGAGCTCTGTTTAATTTTACATTGTAGCTTGTAGGGCACTGTTTCATTGTACTGTATTTAATGTCGGGCTCTGTTTAATTTTACCTTGTTCACTGTAGGTCACTGTTTCATTGTACTGTATTTAATGTCGGGCTGTGTTTAATTTTACATTGTTCACTGTTGGGCACTGTTTCATTGTGCTGTATTTAATGTCGGGCTCTGTTTAATTTTACCCCATTGCTTGTAGGGCACTGTTTCATTGTACTGTATTTAATGTCGGGCTCTGTTTAATTTTACCTTGTTGCTTGTAGGGCACTGTTTAATTGTACCGTATTTAATGTCGGGCTCTGTTTAATTTTACCTTGTTCACTGTAGGTCACTGTTTCATTGCACCGTATTTAATGTCGGGCTGTGTTTAATTTTACATTGTTCAGTGTAGTGCGCTGTTTCATTGTACTGTATTTAATGTTGGGCTCTGTTTAATTTTACCTTGTTGCTTGTAGGACACTGTTTCATTGTACCGTATTTAATGTCGAGCTCTGTTTAATTTTACATTGTAGCTAGTAGGGCACTGTTTCATTGTACTGTATTTAATGTCGGGCTCTGTTTAATTTTACCTTGTTCACTGTAGGTCACTGCTTCATTGTACTGTATTTAATGTCGGGCTGTGTTTAATTTTACATTGTTCACTGTAGGGCACTGTTTCATTGCACTGTATTTAATGTCGGTCTCTGTTTAATTTTACCTTGTTCACTGTAGGGCACTGTTTCATTTTACTGTATTTAATGTCGGGCTGTGTTTAATTTTACATTGTTCAGTGTAGGGCACTGTTTCATTGTACCGTATTTAATGTCGGGCTCTGATTAATTTTACATTGTTCACTGTAGGGCACTGTTTCATTGTACCGTATTTAATGTCGGGCTGTGTTTAATTTTACCTTGTTCAGTGTAGGGCACTGTTTCATTGTACTGTATTTAATGTTGGGCTCTGTTTAATTTTACCTTGTTCAGTGTAGGGCACTGTTTCATTGTACCGTATTTAATGTCGGGCTCTGTTTTATTTTACATTGTTCACATTAGGGCCCTGTTTCATTGTACTGTATTTAATGTCGGGCTCTGTTTAATTTTACGTTGTTCACTGTAGGGCACTGATTCATTGTACCGTATTTAATGTCGGGCTGTGTTTAATTTTACATTGTTCACTGTAGGGCACTGTTTCATTGTACCGTATTTAATGTCGGGCTCTGTTTAATTTTACCTTGTTCAGTGTAGGGCACTGTTTCATTGTACCGTATTTAATGTCGGGCTCTGTTTAATTTTACCTTGTTCAGTGTAGGGCACTGTTTCATTGTACCGTATTTAATGTCGGGCTCTGTTTAATTTTACCTTGTTCTGTGTAGGGCACTGTTTCATTGTACCGTACTTACTGTCGGGCTGTGTTTAATTGTACATTGTTCACTGTAGGGCACTGTTTCATTGTACCGTATTTAATGTCGGGCTGTGTTTAATTGTACATTGTTCACTGTAGGGCACTGTTTCATTGTACTGTATTTAATGTCGGGCTCTGTTTAATTTTACCTTGTTCAGTGTAGGGCACTGTTTCATTGTACCGTATTTAATGTCGGGGGTGTTTAATTTTACATTGTTCAGTGTAGGGCACTGTTTCATTGTACCGTATTTAATGTCGGGCTGTGTTTAATTTTACCTTGTTCAGTGTAGGGCACTGTTTCATTGTACCGTATTTAATGTCGGGGGTGTTTAATTTTACATTGTTCAGTGTAGGGCACTGTTTCATTGTACCGTATTTAATGTCGGGCTCTGTTTAATTTTACGTTGTTCACTGCAGAGCACTTTTTCACTGTACCGTATTTAATGTCGGGCTCTGTTTAATTTTACATTGTTGCTGGTAGGGCACTGATTCATTGTACCGTATTTAATGTCGGGCTGTGTTTAATTTTACATTGTTCACTGTAGGGCACTGTTTCATTGTACCGTATTTAATGTCGGGCTCTGTTTAATTTTACCTTGTTCAGTGTAGGGCACTGTTTCATTGTACCGTATTTAATGTCGGGCTCTGTTTAATTTTACCTTGTTCAGTGTAGGGCACTGTTTCATTGTACCGTATTTAATGTCGGGCTCTGTTTAATTTTACCTTGTTCTGTGTAGGGCACTGTTTCATTGTACCGTACTTACTGTCGGGCTGTGTTTAATTGTACATTGTTCACTGTAGGGCACTGTTTCATTGTACCGTATTTAATGTCGGGCTGTGTTTAATTGTACATTGTTCACTGTAGGGCACTGTTTCATTGTACTGTATTTAATGTCGGGCTCTGTTTAATTTTACCTTGTTCAGTGTAGGGCACTGTTTAACTGTACCGTATTTACTGTCGGGTTGTTTTATAAATGTACATTGTTCACTGTAGGGCACTGTTTCATTGTACCTTATTTAATGTCGGGCTGTGTTTAATTGTACATTGTTCACTGTAGGGCACTGTTTCATTGTACTGTATTTAATGTCGGGCTCTGTTTAATTTTACCTTGTTCAGTGTAGGGCACTGTTTCATTGTACCGTATTTAATGTCGGGGGTGTTTAATTTTACATTGTTCAGTGTAGGGCACTGTTTCATTGTACCGTATTTAATGTCGGGCTGTGTTTAATTTTACCTTGTTCAGTGTAGGGCACTGTTTCATTGTACCGTATTTAATGTCGGGGGTGTTTAATTTTACATTGTTCAGTGTAGGGCACTGTTTCATTGTACCGTATTTAATGTCGGGCTCTGTTTAATTTTACGTTGTTCACTGTAGAGCACTTTTTCACTTTACCGTATTTAATGTCGTGCTGTGTTTAATTTTACATTGTTCACATTAGGGCCCTGTTTCATTGTACTGTATTTAATGTCGGGCTCTGTTTAATTTTACGTTGTTCACTGTAGGGCACTGTTTCATTGTACCGTATTTAATGTCGGGCTCTGTTTAATTTTACATTGTTGCTGGTAGGGCACTGATTCATTGTACCGTATTTAATGTCGGGCTGTGTTTAATTTTACATTGTTCACTGGAGGGCACTGTTTCATTGTACCGTATTTAATGTCGGGCTCTGTTTTATTTTACATTGTTCACATTAGGGCACTGTTTCATTGTACCGTATTTAATGTCGGAATCTGTTTAATTTTACCTTGTTCAGTGTAGGGCACTGTTTCATTGTACCGTATTTACTGTCGGGCTGTGTTTAATTGTACATTGTTCACTGTAGGGCACTGTTTCATTGTACCGTATGTAATGTCGGGCTGTGTTTAATTGTACATTGTTCACTGTAGGGCACTGTTTCATTGTACTGTATTTAATGTCGGGCTCTGTTTAATTTTACCTTGTTCAGTGTAGGACACTGTTTTATATTACCGTATTTAATGTTGGGCTGTGTTTAATTGTACATTGTTCACTGTAGGGCACTGTTTCATTGTACCGTATTTAATGTCGGGCTGTGTTTAAGTTTACATTGTTCAGTGTAGGGCACTGATTCATTGTACTGTATTTAATGTCGGGCTGTGTTTAATTTTACCTTGTTGCTTGTAGGGCACTGTTTCACTGCACGGTATTTAATGTCGGGCTCTGTTTAATTTTACCTTGTTCACTGTAGGTCACTGTCTCATTGCACCGTATTTAATGTCGGGCTGTGTTTAATTTTACATTGTTCAGTGTAGTGCACTGTTTCATTCTACTGTATTTAATGTTGGGCTCTGTTTAATTTTACCTTGTTGCTTGTAGGGCACTGTTTCATTGTACCGTATTTAATGTCGAGCTCTGTTTAATTTTACATTGTAGCTTGTAGGGCACTGTTTCATTGTACTGTATTTAATGTCGGGCTCTGTTTAATTTTACCTTGTTCACTGTAGGCCACTGTTTCATTGTACTGTATTTAATGTCGGGCTGTGTTTAATTTTACATTGTTCACTGTTGGGCACTGTTTCATTGCACTGTATTTAATGTCGGGCTCTGTTTAATTTTACCTTGTTGCTTGTAGGGCACTGTTTCATTGTACCGTATTTAATGTCGGGCTCTGTTTAATTTTACATTGTTCACTGTAGGGCACTGTTTCATTGTGCTGTATTTAATGTCGGGCTCTGTTTAATTTTACCCCATTGCTTGTAGGGCACTGTTTCATTGTACTGTATTTAATGTCGGGCTCTGTTTAATTTTATCTTGTTCAATGTAGGGCACTGTTTCATTGTACTGTATTTAATGTCCTGCTCTGTTTAATTTTACCTTGTTCACTGTAGGGCACTGTTTCATTTTACTGTATTTAATGTCGGGCTGTGTTTAATTTTACATTGTTCAGTGTAGGGCACTGATTCATTGTACCGTATTTAATGTCGGGCTCTGTTTAATTTTACATTGTTCACATTAGGGCCCTGTTTCATTGTACTGTATTTAATGTCGGGCTCTGTTTAATTTTACGTTGTTCACTGTAGGGCACTGTTTCATTGTACCGTATTTAATGTCGTGCTCTGTTTAATTTTACATTGTTGCTGGTAGGGCACTGATTCATTGTACCGTATTTAATGTCGGGCTGTGTTTAATTTTACATTGTTCACTGTAGGGCACTGTTTCATTGTACCGTATTTAATGTCGGGTTCTGTTTTATTTTACATTGTTCACATTAGGGCCCTGTTTCATTGTACTGTATTAAATGCCGGGCTCTGTTTAATTTTACGTTGTTCACTGTAGGGCACTGTTTCATTGTACCGTAGTTAATGTCGGGCTCTGTTTAATTTTACCTTGTTCAGTGTAGGGCACTGTTTCATTGTGCTGTATTTAATGTTGGACTCTGTTTAATTTTACCTTGTTCACTGTCGGGCACTGTTTCGTTGTCCCGTATTTAATGTCGGGCTCTGTTTAATTTTACCTTGTTCAGTGTAGGGCACTGTTTCATTGTGCTGTATTTAATGTTGGACTCTGTTTAATTTTACCTTGTTCACTGTCGGGCACTGTTTCGTTGTCCCGTATTTAATGTCGGGCTCTGTTTAATGTTACATTGTTCAGTGTAGGGCACTGTTTCATTGTACTGTATTTAATGTCGGGCTCTGTTTAATTTTGCCTTGTTTACTGTAGGTCACTGTTTCATTATACTGTATTTAATGTCGGGCTCTGTTTAATTTTGCCTTGTTTACTGTAGGTCACTGTTTCATTGTACTGTATTTAATGTCGGGCTCTGTTTAATTTTACCTTATTCAGTGTAGGGCACTGTTTCATTGTACCATATTTAATGTCGGGCTCTGTTTAATTTTACCTTGTTCAGTGGAGGGCACTGTTTCATTTTACCGTATTTAATGTCGGGCTGTGTTTAACTTTACATTGTTCACTGTAGGGCATTGTTTCATTGTGCTGTATTTAATGCTGGGCTCTGTTTAATTTTACCTTGTTCACTGTCGGGCACTGTTTCATTGTCCCGTATTTAATGTCGGGCTCTGTTTAATTTTACATTATTCAGTGTAGGGCACTGTTTCATTGTACTGTTTTTAATGTCGGGCTCTGTTTAATTTTGCCTTGTTTACTGTAGGTCACTGTTTCATTGTACTGTATTTAATGCCGGGCTGTGTTTAATTTTACATTGTTCAGTGTAGGGCACTGATTCATTGTACCGTATTTAATGTCGGGCTGCGTTTAAGTTTACATTGTTCAGTGTAGGGCACTGTTTCACTGTACCGTATTTAATGTCGGGCTATGTTTAATTTTACATTGTTCACTGTAGGTCACTGTTTCATTGTACTGTATTTAATTTCGGGCTCTGTATAATTTTACCTTGTTGCTTGTAGGGCACTGTTTAATTGTACCGTATTTAATGTCGGGCTCTGTTTAATTTTACCTTGTTCACTGTAGGTCACTGTTTCATTGCACCGTATTTAATGTCGGGCTGTGTTTAATTTTACATTGTTCAGTGTAGTGCACTGTTTCATTGTACTGTATTTAATGCCGGGCTCTGTTTAATTTTACCTTGTTCACTGTAGGTCACTGCTTCATTTTACTGTATTTAATGTCGGGCTGTGTTTAATTTTACATTGTTCAGTGTAGGGCACTGATTCATTGTACCGTATTTAATGTCGGGCTCTGATTAATTTTACATTGTTCACTGTAGGGCACTGTTTCATTGTACCGTATTTAATGTCGGGCTCTGTTTTATTTTACATTGTTCACATTAGGGCCCTGTTTCATTGTACTGTATTTAATGTCGGGCTCTGTTTAATTTTACGTTGTTCACTGTAGGGCACTGATTCATTGTACCGTATTTAATGTCGGGCTGTGTTTAATTTTACATTGTTCACTGTAGGGCACTGTTTCATTGTACCGTATTTAATGTCGGGCTCTGTTTAATTTTACCTTGTTCAGTGTAGGGCACTGTTTCATTGTACCGTATTTAATGTCGGGCTCTGTTTAATTTTACATTGATCAGTGTAGGGCACTGTTTCATTGTACCGTATTTAATGTCGGGCTCTGTTTAATTTTACCTTGTTCAGTGTAGGGCACTGTTTCATTGTACCGTACTTACTGTCGGGCTGTGTTTAATTGTACATTGTTCACTGTAGGGCACTGTTTCATTGTACCGTATTTAATGTCGGGCTGTGTTTAATTGTACATTGTTCACTGTAGGGCACTGTTTCATTATACTGTATTTAATGTCGGGCTCTGTTTAATTTTACCTTGTTCAGTGTAGGGCACTGTTTCATTGTACCGTATTTAATGTCGGGCTCTGTTTAATTTTACCTTGTTCAGTGTAGGGCACTGTTTAACTGTACCGTATTTACTGTCGGGATGTGTTTAAATGTACATTGTTCACTGTAGGGCACTGTTTCATTGTACCTTATTTAATGTCGGGCTGTGTTTAATTGTACATTGTTCACTGTAGGGCACTGTTTCATTGTACTGTATTTAATGTCGGGCTCTGTTTAATTTTACCTTGTTCAGTGTAGGGCACTGTTTCATTCTACCGTATTTAATGTCGGGGGTGTTTAATTTTACATTGTTCACTGTAGGGCACTGTTTCATTGTACCTTATTTAATGTCGGGCTGTGTTTAATTTTACATTGTTCACTGTAGGGCACTGTTTCATTGTACCGTATTTAATGTCGGGCTCTGTTTTATTTTACATTGTTCACATTAGGGCCCTGTTTCAGTGTACTGTATTTAATGTCGGGCTCTGTTTAATTTTACGTTGTTCACTGTAGGGCACTGATTCATTGTACCGTATTTAATGTCGGGCTGTGTTTAATTTTACATTGTTCACTGTAGGGCACTGTTTCATTGTACCGTATTTAATGTCGGGCTCTGTTTAATTTTACCTTGTTCAGTGTAGGGCACTGTTTCATTGTACCGTATTTAATGTCGGGCTCTGTTTAATTTTACCTTGATCAGTGTAGGGCACTGTTTCATTGTACCGTATTTAATGTCGGGCTCTGTTTAATTTTACCTTGTTCAGTGTAGGGCACTGTTTCATTGTACCGTACTTACTGTCGGGCTGTGTTTAATTGTACATTGTTCACTGTAGGGCACTGTTTCATTGTACCGTATTTAATGTCGGGCTGTGTTTAATTGTACATTGTTCACTGTAGGGCACTGTTTCATTGTACTGTATTTAATGTCGGGCTCTGTTTAATTTTACCTTGTTCAGTGTAGGGCACTGTTTCATTGTACCGTATTTAATGTCGGGCTCTGTTTAATTTTACCTTGTTCAGTGTAGGGCACTGTTTAACTGTACCGTATTTACTGTCGGGTTGTGTTTAAATGTACATTGTTCACTGTAGGGCACTGTTTCATTGTACCTTATTTAATGTCGGGCTGTGTTTAATTGTACATTGTTCACTGTAGGGCACTGTTTCATTGTACTGTATTTAATGTCGGGCTCTGTTTAATTTTACCTTGTTCAGTGTAGGGCACTGTTTCATTCTACCGTATTTAATGTCGGGGGTGTTTAATTTTACATTGTTCACTGTAGGGCACTGTTTCATTGTACCTTATTTAATGTCGGGCTGTGTTTAATTGTACATTGTTCACTGTAGGGCACTGTTTCATTGTACTGTATTTAATGTCAGGCTCTGTTTAATTTTACCTTGTTCAGTGTAGGGCACTGTTTCATTGTACCGTATTTAATGTCGGGGGTGTTTAATTTTACATTGTTCAGTGTAGGGCACTGTTTCATTGTACCGTATTTAATGTCGGGCTGTGTTTAGTTTTACCTTGTTCAGTGTAGGGCACTGTTTCATTGTACCATATTTAATGTCGGGGGTGTTTAATTTTACATTGTTCAGTGTAGGGCACTGTTTCATTGTACCGTATTTAATGTCGGGCTGTGTTTAATTTTACATTGTTCAGTGTAGGGCACTGTTTCATTGTAACGTATTTAATGTCGGGCTGTGTTTAATTTTACCTTCTTCAGTGTAGGGCACTGTTTCACTGTACCGTATTTAATGTCGGGCTGTGTTTAATTTTACATTGTTCACTGTAGGGCACTGTTTCATTGTACCGTATTTAATGTCGGGCTGTGTTTAATTTTACCTTGTTCAGTGTAGGGCACTGTTTCACTCTACCGTATTTAATGTTGGGCTGCGTTTAATTGTACATTGTTCACTGTAGGGCACTGTTTCATTGTACTGTATTTAATGTCGGGCTCTGTTTAATTTTACCTTGTTCAGTGTAGGGCACTGTTTCATTGTACCGTATTTAATGTCGGGCTGTGTTTAATTTTACCTTGCTCAGTGGAGGGCACTGTTACATTGTACTGTATTTAATGTCGTGCTCTGTTTAATTTTACATTGTTCACTGTAGGGCACTGTTTCATTGTACCGTATTTAATGTCGGGCTATGTTTAATTTTACATTGTTCACTGTAGGTCACTGTTTCATTGTACTGTATTTAATGCCGGGCTGTGTTTAATTTTACATTGTTCAGTGTAGGGCACTGATTCATTGTACCGTATTTAATGTCGGGCTCTGTTTAAGTTTACATTGTTCAGTGTAGGGCACTGATTCATTGTACTGTATTTAATGTCGGGCTGTGTTTAATTTTACCTTGTTCAGTGTTGGGCACTGTTTCATTGTCCCGTATTTAATGTCGGGCTCTGTTTAATTTTACATTATTCAGTGTAGGGCACTGTTTCATTGTACTGTCTTTAATGTCGGGCTCTGTATAATTTTGCCTTGTTTACTGTCGGTCACTGTTTCATTGTACTGTATTTAATGCCGGGCTGTGTTTAATTTTACATTGTTCAGTGTAGGGCACTGATTCATTGTACCGTATTTAATGTCGGGCTGTGTTTAAATTTACATTGTTCAGTGGAGGGCACTGATTCATTGTACCGTATTTACTATCGGGCTGTGTTTAAATTTACATTGTTCACTGTAGGGAACTGTTTCTTTGTACTGTATTTAATGTCGGGCTCTGTTTAATTTTACCTTGTTCAGTGTAGGGCACTGTTTCATTGTACCGTATTTAATGTCGTGCTCTGTTTAATTTTACCTTGTTCAGTGTAGGGCACTGTTTCATTTTACCGTATTTAATGTCGGGCTGTGTTTATGTTTACATTGTTCACTTTAGGTCACTGTTTCATTGCACCGTATTTAATGTCGGGCTGTGTTTAATTTTACATTGTTCAGTGTAGTGCACTGTTTCATTCTACCGTATTTAATGTCGGGCTCTGTTTAATTTTACCTTGTTGCTTGTAGGGCACTGTTTCATTTTACTGTATTTAATGTCGGGCTGTGTTTAATTTTACATTGTTCAGTGTAGGGCACTGATTCATTGTACCGTATTTAATGTCGGGCTCTGTCTAATTTTACCTTGTTCAGTGTAGGGCACTGTTTCATTGTACCGTATTTAATGTCGGGCTCTGTTTAATTTTACCTTGTTCAGTGTAGGGCACTGTTTCATTCTACCGTATTTAATGTCGGGGGTGTTTAATTTTACATTGTTCACTGTAGGGCACTGTTTCATTGTACCTTATTTAATGTCGGGCTGTGTTTAATTGTACATTGTTCACTGTAGGGCACTGTTTCATTGTACTGTATTTAATGTCAGGCTCTGTTTAATTTTACCTTGTTCAGTGTAGGGCACTGTTTCATTGTACCGTATTTAATGTCGGGGGTGTTTAATTTTACATTGTTCAGTGTAGGGCACTGTTTCATTGTACCGTATTTAATGTCGGGCTGTGTTTAGTTTTACCTTGTTCAGTGTAGGGCACTGTTTCATTGTACCATATTTAATGTCGGGGGTGTTTAATTTTACATTGTTCAGTGTAGGGCACTGTTTCATTGTACCGTATTTAATGTCGGGCTGTGTTTAATTTTACATTGTTCAGTGTAGGGCACTGTTTCATTGTAACGTATTTAATGTCGGGCTGTGTTTAATTTTACCTTCTTCAGTGTAGGGCACTGTTTCACTGTACCGTATTTAATGTCGGGCTGTGTTTAATTTTACATTGTTCACTGTAGGGCACTGTTTCATTGTACCGTATTTAATGTCGGGCTGTGTTTAATTTTACCTTGTTCAGTGTAGGGCACTGTTTCACTCTACCGTATTTAATGTTGGGCTGCGTTTAATTGTACATTGTTCACTGTAGGGCACTGTTTCATTGTACTGTATTTAATGTCGGGCTCTGTTTAATTTTACCTTGTTCAGTGTAGGGCACTGTTTCATTGTACCGTATTTAATGTCGGGCTGTGTTTAATTTTACCTTGCTCAGTGGAGGGCACTGTTACATTGTACTGTATTTAATGTCGTGCTCTGTTTAATTTTACATTGTTCACTGTAGGGCACTGTTTCATTGTACCGTATTTAATGTCGGGCTATGTTTAATTTTACATTGTTCACTGTAGGTCACTGTTTCATTGTACTGTATTTAATGTTGGGCTCTGTTTAATTTTACCTTGTTCACTTTCGGGCAATGTTTCATTGTCCCGTATTTAATGTCGGGCTCTGTTTAATTTTACATTATTCAGTGTAGGGCCCTGTTTCATTGTACTGTCTTTAATGTCGGGCTCTGTTTAATTTTGCCTTGTTTACTGTAGGTCACTGTTTCATTGTACTGCATTTAATGCCGGGCTGTGTTTAATTTTACATTGTTCAGTGTAGGGCACTGATTCATTGTACCGTATTTAATGTCGGGCTCTGTTTAAGTTTACATTGTTCAGTGTAGGGCACTGATTCATTGTACTGTATTTAATGTCGGGCTGTGTTTAATTTTACCTTGTTCAGTGTTGGGCACTGTTTCATTGTCCCGTATTTAATGTCGGGCTCTGTTTAATTTTACATTATTCAGTGTAGGGCACTGTTTCATTGTACTGTCTTTAATGTCGGGCTCTGTATAATTTTGCCTTGTTTACTGTCGGTCACTGTTTCATTGTACTGTATTTAATGCCGGGCTGTGTTTAATTTTACATTGTTCAGTGTAGGGCACTGATTCATTGTACCGTATTTAATGTCGGGCTGTGTTTAAATTTACATTGTTCAGTGGAGGGCACTGATTCATTGTACCGTATTTACTATCGGGCTGTGTTTAAATTTACATTGTTCACTGTAGGGAACTGTTTCATTGTACTGTATTTAATGTCGGGCTCTGTTTAATTTTACCTTGTTCAGTGTAGGGCACTGTTTCATTGTACCGTATTTAATGTCGTGCTCTGTTTAATTTTACCTTGTTCAGTGTAGGGCACTGTTTCATTTTACCGTATTTAATGTCGGGCTGTGTTTATGTTTACATTGTTCACTTTAGGTCACTGTTTCATTGCACCGTATTTAATGTCGGGCTGTGTTTAATTTTACATTGTTCAGTGTAGTGCACTGTTTCATTCTACCGTATTTAATGTCGGGCTCTGTTTAATTTTACCTTGTTGCTTGTAGGGCACTGTTTCATTTTACTGTATTTAATGTCGGGCTGTGTTTAATTTTACATTGTTCAGTGTAGGGCACTGATTCATTGTACCGTATTTAATGTCGGGCTCTGTTTAATTTTACATTGTTCACTGTAGGGCACTGTTTCATTGTACCGTATTTAATGTCGGGCTCTGTTTTATTTTACATTGATCACATTAGGGCCCTGTTTCATTGTACTGTATTTAATGTCGGGCTCTGTTTAATTTTACGTTGTTCACTGTCGGGCACTGTTTCATTGTACCGTATTTAATGTCTAGCTCTGTTTAATTTTACATTGTTGCTGGTAGGGCACTGATTCATTGTACCGTATTTAATGTCGGGCTGTGTTTAATTTTACATTGTTCACTGTAGGGCACTGTTTCATTGTACCGTATTTAATGTCGGGCTCTGTTTAATTTTACCTTGTTCAGTGGAGGGCACTGTTTCATTGTACTCTATTTAATGTCGGGCTCTGTTTAATTTTGCCTTGTTTACTGTAGGTCACTGTTTCATTGTACTGTATTTAATGTCGGGCTCTGTTTAATTTTACCTTGTTCAGTGTAGGGCACTGTTTCATTGTACCGTATTTAATGTCGGGCTCTGTTTAATTTTACCTTGTTCAGTGTAGGGCACTGTTTCATTTTACCGTATTTAATGTCGGGCTGTGTTTATGTTTACATTGTTCACTGTAGGTCACTGTTTCATTGCACCGTATTTAATGTCTAGCTCTGTTTAATTTTACATTGTTGCAAGTAGGGCACTGATTCATTGTACCGTATTTAATGTCGGGCTGTGTTTAATTTTACATTGTTCACTGTAGAGCACTGTTTCATTGTACCGTATTTAATGTCGGGCTCTGTTTAATTTTACCTTGTTCAGTGTAGGGCACTGTTTCATTGTACCGTATTTAATGTCGAGCTCTGTTTAATTTTACCTTGTTCAGTGTAGGGCACTGTTTCATTGTACCGTATTTACTGTCGGGCTGTGTTTAATTTTACCTTGTTCACTGTAGGTCACTGTTTCATTGCACCGTATTTAATGTCGGGCTGTGTTTAATTTTACATTGTTCAGTGTAGTGCACTGTTTCATTGTACCGTATTTAATGTCGGGCTGTGTTTAATTTTACATTGTTCACTGTAGGGCACTGTTTCATTGTACCGTATTTAATGTCGGGCTCTGATTAATTTTACATTGTTCACTGTCGGGCACTGTTTCATTGTACCGTATTTAATGTCGGGCTCTGTTTTATTTTACATTGTTCACATTAGGGCCCTGTTTCATTGTACTGTATTTAATGTCGGGCTCTGTTTAATTTTACGTTGTTCACTGTAGGGCACTGATTCATTGTACCGTATTTAATGTCGGGCTGTGTTTAATTTTACATTGTTCACTGTAGGGCACTGTTTCATTGTACCGTATTTAATGTCGGGCTCTGTTTAATTTTACCTTGTTCAGTGTAGGGCACTGTTTCATTGTACCGTATTTAATGTCGGGCTCTGTTTAATTTTACCTTGTTCAGTGTAGGGCACTGTTTCATTGTACCGTATTTAATGTCGGGCTCTGTTTAATTTTACCTTGTTCAGTGTAGGGCACTGTTTCATTGTACCGTATTTAATGTCGGGCTCTGTTTAATTTTACCTTGTTCAGTGTAGGGCACTGTTTCATTGTACCGTATTTAATGTCGGGCTCTGTTTAATTTTACCTTGTTCAGTGTAGGGCACTGTTTCATTGTACCGTACTTACTGTCGGGCTGTGTTTAATTGTACATTGTTCACTGTAGGGCACTGTTTCATTGTACCGTATTTAATGTCGGGCTCTGTTTTATTTTACATTGTTCACATTAGGGCCCTGTTTCATTGTACTGTATTTAATGTCGGGCTCTGTTTAATTTTACGTTGTTCACTGTAGGGCACTGATTCATTGTACCGTATTTAATGTCGGGCTGTGTTTAATTTTACATTGTTCACTGTAGGGCACTGTTTCATTGTACCGTATTTAATGTCGGGCTCTGTTTAATTTTACCTTGTTCAGTGTAGGGCACTGTTTCATTGTACCGTATTTAATGTCGGGCTCTGTTTAATTTTACCTTGTTCAGTGTAGGGCACTGTTTCATTGTACCGTATTTAATGTCGGGCTCTGTTTAATTTTACCTTGTTCAGTGTAGGGCACTGTTTCATTGTACCGTACTTACTGTCGGGCTGTGTTTAATTGTACATTGTTCACTGTAGTGCACTGTTTCATTGTACCGTATTTAATGTCGGGCTGTGTTTAATTGTACATTGTTCACTGTAGGGCACTGTTTCATTGTACTGTATTTAATGTCGGGCTCTGTTTAATTTTACCTTGTTCAGTGTAGGGCACTGTTTCATTGTACCGTATTTAATGTCGGGCTCTGTTTAATTTTACCTTGTTCAGTGTAGGGCACTGTTTAACTGTACCGTATTTACTGTAGGGTTGTGTTTAAATGTACATTGTTCACTGTAGGGCACTGTTTCATTGTACCTTATTTAATGTCGGGCTGTGTTTAATGTACATTGTTCACTGTAGGGCACTGTTTCATTGTACTGTATTTAATGTCGGGCTCTGTTTAATTTTACCTTGTTCAGTGTAGGGCACTGTTTCATTGTACCGTATTTAATGTCGGGGGTGTTTAATTTTACATTGTTCAGTGTAGGGCACTGTTTCATTGTACCGTATTTAATGTCGGGCTGTGTTTAATTTTACCTTGTTCAGTGTAGGGCACTGTTTCATTGTACCGTATTTAATGACGGGGGTGTTTAATTTTACATTGTTCAGTGTAGGGCACTGTTTCATTGTACCGTATTTAATGTCGGGCTGTGTTTAATTTTACATTGTTCAGTGTAGGGCACTGTTTCATTGTAACGTATTTAATGTCGGGCTGTGTTTAATTTTACCTTCTTCAGTGTAGGGCACTGTTTCACTGTACCGTATTTAATTTTGGGCTGTGTTTAATTGTACATTGTTCACTGTAGGGCACTGTTTCATTGTACCGTATTTAATGTTGGGCTGTGTTTAATTGTACATTGTTCACTGTAGGGCACTGTTTCATTGTACCGTATTTAATGTCGGGCTGTGTTTAATTTTACCTTGCTCAGTGGAGGGCACTGTTACATTGTACTGTATTTAATGTCGTGCTCTGTTTAATTTTACATTGTTCACTGTAGGGCACTGTTTCATTGTACCGTATTTAATGTCGGGCTGTGTTTAAGTTTACATTATTCACTGTAGGTCACTGTTTCATTGCACCGTATTTAATGTCGGGCCCTGTTTAATTTTACATTGTTCACTGTAGGGCACTGTTTCATTGTACCGTATTTAATGTCGGGCTGTGTTTAATTTTACATTGTTCACTGTAGGGCACTGTTTCATTGTACCGTATTTAATGTCGGGCTCTGTTTAATTTTACCTTGTTCAGTGTAGGGCACTGTTTCATTGTACCGTATTTAATGTCGGGCTCTGTTTAATTTTACCTTGTTCAGTGTAGGGCACTGTTTCATTGTACCGTATTTAATGTCGGGCTCTGTTTAATTTTACCTTGTTCAGTGTAGGGCACTGTTTAACTGTACCGTATTTACTGTGGGGTTGTGTTTAAATGTACATTGTTCACTGTAGGGCACTGTTTCATTGTACCTTATTTAATGTCGGGCTGTGTTTAATTGTACATTGTTCACTGTAGGGCACTGTTTCATTGTACTGTATTTAATGTCGGGCTCTGTTTAATTTTACCTTGTTCAGTGTAGGGCACTGTTTCATTGTACCGTATTTAATGTCGGGGGTGTTTAATTTTACATTGTTCAGTGTAGGGCACTGTTTCATTGTACCGTATTTAATGTCGGGCTGTGTTTAATTTTACCTTGTTCAGTGTAGGGCACTGTTTCATTGTACCGTACTTACTGTCGGGCTGTGTTTAATTGTACATTGTTCACTGTAGGGCACTGTTTCATTGTACCGTATTTAATGTCGGGCTGTGTTTAATTTTACATTGTTCAGTGTAGGGCACTGTTTCATTGTAACGTATTTAATGTCGGGCTGTGTTTAATTTTACCTTCTTCAGTGTAGGGCACTGTTTCACTGTACCGTATTTAATTTTGGGCTGTGTTTAATTGTACATTGTTCACTGTAGGGCACTGTTTCATTGTACCGTATTTAATGTTGGGCTGTGTTTAATTGTACATTGTTCACTGTAGGGCACTGTTTCATTGTACCGTATTTAATGTCGGGCTGTGTTTAATTTTACCTTGCTCAGTGGAGGGCACTGTTACATTGTACTGTATTTAATGTCGTACTCTGTTTAATTTTACATTGTTCACTGTAGGGCACTGTTTCATTGTACCGTATTTAATGTCGGGCTGTGTTTAAGTTTACATTATTCACTGTAGGTCACTGTTTCATTGCACCGTATTTAATGTCGGGCCCTGTTTAATTTTACATTATTCAGTGTAGGGCACTGTTTCATTGTACTGTCTTTAATGTCGGGCTCTGTTTAATTTTACCTTGTTGCTTGTAGGGCACTGTTTCATTGTACCGTATTTAGTGTCGGGCTCTGTTTAATTTTACCTTGTTCACTGTAGGTCACTGTTTCGTTGCACCGTATTTAATGTAGGGCTGTGTTTAATTTTACATTGTTCAGTGTAGTGCACTGTTTCATTGTACCGTATTTAATGTCGGGCTCTGTGTAATTTTACGTTGTTCACTGTAGGGCACTGATTCATTGTACCGTATTTAATGTCGGGCTGTGTTTAATTTTACATTGTTCACTGTAGGGCACTGTTTCATTGTACCGTATTTAATGTCGGGCTCTGTTTAATTTTACCTTGTTCAGTGTAGGGCACTGTTTCATTGTACCGTATTTAATGTCGGGCTCTGTTTAATTTTACCTTGTTCAGTGTAGGGCACTGTTTCATTGTACCGTATTTAATGTCGGGCTCTGTTTAATTTTACCTTGTTCAGTGTAGGGCACTGTTTCATTGTACCGTACTTACTGTCGGGCTGTGTTTAATTGTACATTGTTCACTGTAGGGCACTGTTTCATTGTACCGTATTTAATGTTGGGCTGTGTTTAATTGTACATTGTTCACTGTAGGGCACTGTTTCATTGTACCGTATTTAATGTCGGGCTGTGTTTAATTTTACCTTGCTCAGTGGAGGGCACTGTTACATTGTACTGTATTTAATGTCGTGCTCTGTTTAATTTTACATTGTTCACTGTAGGGCACTGTTTCATTGTACCGTATTTAATGTCGGGCTGTGTTTAAGTTTACATTATTCACTGTAGGTCACTGTTTCATTGCACCGTATTTAATGTCGGGCCCTGTTTAATTTTACATTATTCAGTGTAGGGCACTGTTTCATTGTGCTGTCTTTAATGTCGGGCTCTGTTTAATTTTACCTTGTTGCTTGTAGCGCACTGTTTCATTGTACCGTATTTAGTGTCGGGCTCTGTTTAATTTTACCTTGTTCACTGTAGGTCACTGTTTCATTGCACCGTATTTAATGTAGGGCTGTGTTTAATTTTACATTGTTCAGTGTAGTGCACTGTTTCATTGTACCGTATTTAATGTCGGGCTCTGTTTAATTTTACATTGTTCACTGTAGGGCACTGTTTCATTGTACCGTATTTAATGTCGGGCTCTGTTTAATTTTACCTTGTTCAGTGTAGGGCACTGTTTCATTGTACCGTATTTAATGTCGGGCTCTGTTTAATTTTACCTTGTTCAGTGTAGGGCACTGTTTCATTGTACCGTATTTAATGTCGGGCTCTGTTTAATTTTACCTTGTTCAGTGTAGGGCACTGTTTCATTGTACCGTATTTAATGTCGGGCTCTGTTTAATTTTACCTTGTTCAGTGTAGGGCACTGTTTAACTGTACCGTATTTACTGTGGGGTTGTGTTTAAATGTACATTGTTCACTGTAGGGCACTGTTTCATTGTACCTTATTTAATGTCGGGCTGTGTTTAATTGTACATTGTTCACTGTAGGGCACTGTTTCATTGTACTGTATTTAATGTCGGGCTCTGTTTAATTTTACCTTGTTCAGTGTAGGGCACTGTTTCATTGTACCGTATTTAATGTCGGGGGTGTTTAATTTTACATTGTTCAGTGTAGGGCACTGTTTCATTGTACCGTATTTAATGTCGGGCTGTGTTTAATTTTACCTTGTTCAGTGTAGGGCACTGTTTCATTGTACCGTACTTACTGTCGGGCTGTGTTTAATTGTACATTGTTCACTGTAGGGCACTGTTTCATTGTACCGTATTTAATGTCGGGCTGTGTTTAATTTTACATTGTTCAGTGTAGGGCACTGTTTCATTGTAACGTATTTAATGTCGGGCTGTGTTTAATTTTACCTTCTTCAGTGTAGGGCACTGTTTCACTGTACCGTATTTAATTTTGGGCTGTGTTTAATTGTACATTGTTCACTGTAGGGCACTGTTTCATTGTACCGTATTTAATGTTGGGCTGTGTTTAATTGTACATTGTTCACTGTAGGGCACTGTTTCATTGTACCGTATTTAATGTCGGGCTGTGTTTAATTTTACCTTGCTCAGTGGAGGGCACTGTTACATTGTACTGTATTTAATGTCGTACTCTGTTTAATTTTACATTGTTCACTGTAGGGCACTGTTTCATTGTACCGTATTTAATGTCGGGCTGTGTTTAAGTTTACATTATTCACTGTAGGTCACTGTTTCATTGCACCGTATTTAATGTCGGGCCCTGTTTAATTTTACATTATTCAGTGTAGGGCACTGTTTCATTGTACTGTCTTTAATGTCGGGCTCTGTTTAATTTTACCTTGTTGCTTGTAGGGCACTGTTTCATTGTACCGTATTTAGTGTCGGGCTCTGTTTAATTTTACCTTGTTCACTGTAGGTCACTGTTTCGTTGCACCGTATTTAATGTAGGGCTGTGTTTAATTTTACATTGTTCAGTGTAGTGCACTGTTTCATTGTACCGTATTTAATGTCGGGCTCTGTGTAATTTTACGTTGTTCACTGTAGGGCACTGATTCATTGTACCGTATTTAATGTCGGGCTGTGTTTAATTTTACATTGTTCACTGTAGGGCACTGTTTCATTGTACCGTATTTAATGTCGGGCTCTGTTTAATTTTACCTTGTTCAGTGTAGGGCACTGTTTCATTGTACCGTATTTAATGTCGGGCTCTGTTTAATTTTACCTTGTTCAGTGTAGGGCACTGTTTCATTGTACCGTATTTAATGTCGGGCTCTGTTTAATTTTACCTTGTTCAGTGTAGGGCACTGTTTCATTGTACCGTACTTACTGTCGGGCTGTGTTTAATTGTACATTGTTCACTGTAGGGCACTGTTTCATTGTACCGTATTTAATGTTGGGCTGTGTTTAATTGTACATTGTTCACTGTAGGGCACTGTTTCATTGTACCGTATTTAATGTCGGGCTGTGTTTAATTTTACCTTGCTCAGTGGAGGGCACTGTTACATTGTACTGTATTTAATGTCGTGCTCTGTTTAATTTTACATTGTTCACTGTAGGGCACTGTTTCATTGTACCGTATTTAATGTCGGGCTGTGTTTAAGTTTACATTATTCACTGTAGGTCACTGTTTCATTGCACCGTATTTAATGTCGGGCCCTGTTTAATTTTACATTATTCAGTGTAGGGCACTGTTTCATTGTGCTGTCTTTAATGTCGGGCTCTGTTTAATTTTACCTTGTTGCTTGTAGCGCACTGTTTCATTGTACCGTATTTAGTGTCGGGCTCTGTTTAATTTTACCTTGTTCACTGTAGGTCACTGTTTCATTGCACCGTATTTAATGTAGGGCTGTGTTTAATTTTACATTGTTCAGTGTAGTGCACTGTTTCATTGTACCGTATTTAATGTCGGGCTCTGTTTAATTTTACATTGTTCACTGTAGGGCACTGTTTCATTGTACCGTATTTAATGTCGGGCTCTGTTTAATTTTACCTTGTTCAGTGTAGGGCACTGTTTCATTGTACCGTATTTAATGTCGGGCTCTGTTTAATTTTACCTTGTTCAGTGTAGGGCACTGTTTCATTGTACCGTATTTAATGTCGGGCTCTGTTTAATTTTACCTTGTTCAGTGTAGGGCACTGTTTCATTGTACCGTACTTACTGTCGGGCTGTGTTTAATTGTACATTGTTCACTGTAGGGCACTGTTTCATTGTACCGTATTTAATGTCGGGCTCTGTTTAATTTTACATTGTTCACTGTAGGGCACTGTTTCATTGTACCGTATTTAATGTCGGGCTCTGTTTAATTTTACCTTGTTCAGTGTAGGGCACTGTTTCATTGTACCGTACTTACTGTCGGGCTGTGTTTAATTGTACATTGTTCACTGTAGGGCACTGTTTCATTGTACCGTATTTAATGTCGGGCTCTGTTTAATTTTACATTGTTCACTGTAGGGCACTGTTTCATTGTACCGTATTTAATGTCGGGCTCTGTTTAATTTTACCTTGTTCAGTGTAGGGCACTGTTTCATTGTACCGTATTTAATGTCGGGCTCTGTTTAATTTTACCTTGTTCAGTGTAGGGCACTGTTTCATTGTACCGTATTTAGTGTCGGGCTCTGTTTAATTTTACCTTGTTCACTGTAGGTCACTGTTTCATTGCACCGTATTTAATGTAGGGCTGTGTTTAATTTTACATTGTTCAGTGTAGTGCACTGTTTCATTGTACCGTATTTAATGTCGGGCTCTGTTTAATTTTACATTGTTCACTGTAGGGCACTGTTTCATTGTACCGTATTTAATGTCGGGCTCTGTTTAATTTTACCTTGTTCAGTGTAGGGCACTGTTTCATTGTACCGTATTTAATGTCGGGCTCTGTTTAATTTTACCTTGTTCAGTGTAGGGCACTGTTTCATTGTACCGTATTTAATGTCGGGCTCTGTTTAATTTTACCTTGTTCAGTGTAGGGCACTGTTTCATTGTACCGTACTTACTGTCGGGCTGTGTTTAATTGTACATTGTTCACTGTAGGGCACTGTTTCATTGTACCGTATTTAATGTCGGGCTGTGTTTAATTGTACATTGTTCACTGTAGGGCACTGTTTCATTGTACTGTATTTAATGTCGGGCTCTGTTTAATTTTACCTTGTTCAGTGTAGGGCACTGTTTCATTGTACCGTATTTAATGTCGGGCTCTGTTTAATTTTACCTTGTTCAGTGTAGGGCACTGTTTAACTGTACCGTATTTACTGTCGGGTTGTGTTTAAATGTACATTGTTCACTGTAGGGCACTGTTTCATTGTACCTTATTTAATGTCGGGCTGTGTTTAATTGTACATTGTTCACTGTAGGGCACTGTTTCATTGTACTGTATTTAATGTCGGGCTCTGTTTAAATTTACCTTGTTCAGTGTAGGGCACTGTTTCATTGTACCGTATTTAATGTCGGGGGTGTTTAATTTTACATTGTTCAGTGTAGGGCACTGTTTCATTGTACCGTATTTAATGTCGGGCTGTGTTTAATTTTACCTTGTTCAGTGTAGGGCACTGTTTCATTGTACCGTATTTAATGTCGGGGGTGTTTAATTTTACATTGTTCAGTGTAGGGCACTGTTTCATTGTACCGTATTTAATGTCGGGCTGTGTTTAATTTTACATTGTTCAGTGTAGGGCACTGTTTCATTGTAACGTATTTAATGTCGGGCTGTGTTTAATTTTACCTTCTTCAGTGTAGGGCACTGTTTCACTGTACCGTATTTAATGTTGGGCTGTGTTTAATTGTACATTGTTCACTGTAGGGCACTGTTTCATTGTACCGTATTTAATGTCGGGCTGTGTTTAATTTTGCCTTGTTTACTGTAGGTCACTGTTTCATTGTACTGCATTTAATGCCGGGCTGTGTTTAATTTTACATTGTTCAGTGTAGGGCACTGATTCATTGTACCGTATTTAATGTCGGGCTCTGTTTAAGTTTACATTGTTCAGTGTAGGGCACTGATTCATTGTACTGTATTTAATGTCGGGCTGTGTTTAATTTTATCTTGTTCAGTGTTGGGCACTGTTTCATTGTCCCGTATTTAATGTCGGGCTCTGTTTAATTTTGCATTATTCAGTGTAGGGCACTGTTTCATTGTACTGTCTTTAATGTCGGGCTCTGTATAATTTTGCCTTGTTTACTGTCGGTCACTGTTTCATTGTACTGTATTTAATGCCGGGCTGTGTTTAATTTTACATTGTTCAGTGTAGGGCACTGATTCATTGTACCGTATTTAATGTCGGGCTGTGTTTAAATTTACATTGTTCAGTGGAGGGCACTGTTTCATTGTACTGTATTTAATGTCGGGCTCTGTTTAATTTTACCTTGTTCAGTGTAGGGCACTGTTTCATTGTACCGTATTTAATGTCGTGCTCTGTTTAATTTTACCTTGTTCAGTGTAGGGCACTGTTTCATTTTACCGTATTTAATGTCGGGCTGTGTTTATGTTTACATTGTTCACTTTAGGTCACTGTTTCATTGCACCGTATTTAATGTCGGGCTGTGTTTAATTTTACATTGTTCAGTGTAGTGCACTGTTTCATTCTACCGTATTTAATGTCGGGCTCTGTTTAATTTTACCTTGTTGTTTGTAGGGCACTGTTTCATTTTACTGTATTTAATGTCGGGCTGTGTTTAATTTTACATTGTTCAGTGTAGGGCACTGATTCATTGTACCGTATTTAATGTCGGGCTCTGTTTAATTTTACATTGTTCACTGTAGGTCACTGTTTCATTGTACCGTATTTAATGTCGGGCTCTGTTTAATTTTACGTTGTTCACTGTCGGGCACTGTTTCATTGTACCGTATTTAATGTCTAGCTCTGTTTAATTTTACATTGTTGCTGGTAGGGCACTGATTCATTGTACCGTATTTAATGTCGGGCTGTGTTTAATTTTACATTGTTCACTGTAGGGCACTGTTTCATTGTACCGTATTTAATGTCGGGCTCTGTTTAATTTTACCTTGTTCAGTGTAGGGCACTGTTTCATTGTACCGTATTTAATGTCGGGCTCTGTTTAATTTTACATTGTTCACTGTAGGTCACTGTTTCATTGTACCGTATTTAATGTCGGGCTCTGTTTAATTTTACGTTGTTCACTGTCGGGCACTGTTTCATTGTACCGTATTTAATGTCTAGCTCTGTTTAATTTTACATTGTTGCTGGTAGGGCACTGATTCATTGTACCGTATTTAATGTCGGGCTGTGTTTAATTTTACATTGTTCACTGTAGGGCACTGTTTCATTGTACCGTATTTAATGTCGGGCTCTGTTTAATTTTACCTTGTTCAGTGTAGGGCACTGTTTAACTGTACCGTATTTACTGTCGGGTTGTGTTTAAATGTACATTGTTCACTGTAGGGCACTGTTTCATTGTACCTTATTTAATGTCGGGCTGTGTTTAATTGTACATTGTTCACTGTACGGCACTGTTTAATTGTACTGTATTTAATGTCGGGCTCTGTTTAATTTTACCTTGTTCAGTGTAGGGCAATGTTTCATTGTACCGTATTTAATGTCGGGGGTGTTTAATTTTACATTGTTCAGTGTAGGGCACTGTTTCATTGTACCGTATTTAATGTCGGGCTGTGTTTAATTTTACCTTGTTCAGTGTAGGGCACTGTTTCATTGTACCGTATTTAATGTCGGGGGTGTTTAATTTTACATTGTTCAGTGTAGGGCACTGTTTCATTGTACCGTATTTAATGTCGGGCTGTGTTTAATTTTACATTGTTCAGTGTAGGGCACTGTTTCATTGTAACGTATTTAATGTCGGGCTGTGTTTAATTTTACCTTCTTCAGTGTAGGGCACTGTTTCACTGTACCGTATTTAATTTTGGGCTGTGTTTAATTGTACATTGTTCACTGTAGGGCACTGTTTCATTGTACCGTATTTAATGTTGGGCTGTGTTTAATTGTACATTGTTCACTGTAGGGCACTGTTTCATTGTACCGTATTTAATGTCGGGCTGTGTTTAATTTTACCTTGCTCAGTGGAGGGCACTGTTACATTGTACTGTATTTAATGTCGTGCTCTGTTTAATTTTACATTGTTCACTGTAGGGCACTGTTTCATTGTACCGTATTTAATGTCGGGCTGTGTTTAAGTTTACATTATTCACTGTAGGTCACTGTTTCATTGCACCGTATTTAATGTCGGGCCCTGTTTAATTTTACATTATTCAGTGTAGGGCACTGTTTCATTGTACTGTCTTTAATGTCGGGCTCTGTTTAATTTTACCTTGTTGCTTGTAGGGCACTGTTTCATTGTACCGTATTTAGTGTCGGGCTCTGTTTAATTTTACCTTGTTCACTGTAGGTCACTGTTTCATTGCACCGTATTTAATGTAGGGCTGTGTTTAATTTTACATTGTTCAGTGTAGTGCACTGTTTCATTGTACCGTATTTAATGTCGGGCTCTGTTTAATTTTACGTTGTTCACTGTAGGGCACTGATTCATTGTACCGTATTTAATGTCGGGCTGTGTTTAATTTTACATTGTTCACTGTAGGGCACTGTTTCATTGTACCGTATTTAATGTCGGGCTCTGTTTAATTTTACCTTGTTCAGTGTAGGGCACTGTTTCATTGTACCGTATTTAATGTCGGGCTCTGTTTAATTTTACCTTGTTCAGTGTAGGGCACTGTTTCATTGTACCGTATTTAATGTCGGGCTCTGTTTAAATTTACCTTGTTCAGTGTAGGGCACTGTTTCATTGTACCGTATTTAATGTCGGGCTGTGTTTAATTTTACCTTGTTCAGTGTAGGGCACTGTTTCATTGTACCGTATTTAATGTCGGGGGTGTTTAATTTTACATTGTTCAGTGTAGGGCACTGTTTCATTGTACCGTATTTAATGTCGGGCTGTGTTTAATTTTACATTGTTCAGTGTAGGGCACTGTTTCATTGTAACGTATTTAATGTCGGGCTGTGTTTAATTTTACCTTCTTCAGTGTAGGGCACTGTTTCACTGTACCGTATTTAATGTTGGGCTGTGTTTAATTGTACATTGTTCACTGTAGGGCACTGTTTCATTGTACCGTATTTAATGTTGGGCTGTGTTTAATTGTACATTGTTCACTGTAGGGCACTGTTTCATTGTACCGTATTTAATGTCGGGCTGTGTTTAATTTTACCTTGCTCAGTGGAGGGCACTGTTACATTGTACTGTATTTAATGTCGTGCTCTGTTTAATTTTACATTGTTCACTGTTGGGCACTGTTTCATTGTACCGTATTTAATGTCGGGCTGTGTTTAAGTTTACATTATTCACTGTAGGTCACTGTTTCACTGCACCGTATTTAATGTCGGGCCCTGTTTAATTTTACATTATTCAGTGTAGGGCACTGTTTCATTGTACTGTCTTTAATGTCGGGCTCTGTTTAATTTTACCTTGTTGCTTGTAGGGCACTGTTTCATTGTACCGTATTTAGTGTCGGGCTCTGTTTAATTTTACCTTGTTCACTGTAGGTCACTGTTTCATTGTAACGTATTTAATGTCGGGCTGTGTTTAATTTTACCTTCTTCAGTGTAGGGCACTGTTTCACTGTACCGTATTTAATGTTGGGCTGTGTTTAATTGTACATTGTTCACTGTAGGGCACTGTTTCATTGTACCGTATTTAATGTTGGGCTGTGTTTAATTGTACATTGTTCACTGTAGGGCACTGTTTCATTGTACCGTATTTAATGTCGGGCTGTGTTTAATTTTACCTTGCTCAGTGGAGGGCACTGTTACATTGTACTGTATTTAATGTCGTGCTCTGTTTAATTTTACATTGTTCACTGTTGGGCACTGTTTCATTGTACCGTATTTAATGTCGGGCTGTGTTTAAGTTTACATTATTCACTGTAGGTCACTGTTTCATTGCACCGTATTTAATGTCGGGCCCTGTTTAATTTTACATTATTCAGTGTAGGGCACTGTTTCATTGTACTGTCTTTAATGTCGGGCTCTGTTTAATTTTACCTTGTTGCTTGTAGGGCACTGTTTCATTGTACCGTATTTAGTGTCGGGCTCTGTTTAATTTTACCTTGTTCACTGTAGGTCACTGTTTCATTGCACCGTATTTAATGTAGGGCTGTGTTTAATTTTACATTGTTCAGTGTAGTGCACTGTTTCATTGTACCGTATTTAATGTCGGGCTGTGTTTAATTTTACATTGTTCACTGTAGGGCACTGTTTCATTGTACCGTATTTAATGTCGGGCTGTGTTTAATTTTACCTTGTTCAGTGTAGGGCACTGTTTCACTGTACCGTATTTAATGTTGGGCTGTGTTTAATTGTACATTGTTCACTGTAGGGCACTGTTTCATTGTACTGTATTTAATTTCGGGCTCTGTTTAATTTTACCTTGTTCAGTGTAGGGCACTGTTTCATTGTACCGTATTTAATGTCGGGCTGTGTTTAATTTTACATTGTTCAGTGTAGGGCACTGTTTCATTGTAACGTATTTAATGTCGGGCTGTGTTTAATTTTACCTTGTTCAGTGTAGGGCACTGTTTCACTGTACCGTATTTAATGTTGGGCTGTGTTTAATTTTACATTGTTCACTGTAGGGCACTGTTTCATTGTACCGTATTTAATGTTGGGCTGTGTTTAATTTTACCTTGCTCAGTGGAGGGCACTGCTACATTGTACTGTATTTAATGTCGTGCTCTGTTTAATTTTACATTGTTCACTGTAGGGCACTGTTTCATTGTACCGTATTTAATGTCGGGCTATGTTTAATTTTACATTGTTCACTGTAGGTCACTGTTTCATTGTACTGTATTTAATGTCGGGCTGTGTTTAATTTTACCATGCTCAGTGTAGGGCACTGTTACATTGTACTGTATTTAATGTCGTTCTCTGTTTAATTTTACATTGTTCACTGTAGGGCACTGTTTCATTGTACCGTATTTAATGTCGGGCTATGTTTAATTTTACATTGTTCAGTGTAGGGCACTGTTTCATTGTACCGTATTTAATGTCGGGCTCTGTTTAATTTTACCTTGTTCAGTCTAGGGCACTGTTTCATTGTACTGTATTTAATGTCGGGCTGTGTTTAATTTTACCTTGTTCAGTGTAGGGCACTGTTTCATTTTACCGTATTTAATGTCGGGCTGTGTTTAACTTTACATTGTTCACTGTAGGGCATTGTTTCATTGTGCTGTATTTAATGTTGGGCTCTGTTTAATTTTACCTTGTTCACTGTCGGGCAATGTTTCATTGTCCCGTATTTAATGTCGGGCTCTGTTTAATTTTACATTATTCAGTGTAGGGCCCTGTTTCATTGCACAGTCTTTAATGTCGGGCGCTGTTTAATTTTGCCTTGTTTACTGTAGGTCACTGTTTCATTGTACTGCATTTAATGCCGGGCTGTGTTTAATTTTACATTGTTCAGTGTAGGGCACTGATTCATTGTACCGTATTTAATGTCGGGCTCTGTTTAAGTTTACATTGTTCAGTGTAGGGCACTGATTCATTGTACTGTATTTAATGTCGGGCTGTGTTTAATTTTACCTTGTTCAGTGTTGGGCACTGTTTCATTGTCCCGTATTTAATGTCGGGCTCTGTTTAATTTTACATTATTCAGTGTAGGGCGCTGTTTCATTGTACTGTCTTTAATGTCGGGCTCTGTATAATTTTGCCTTGTTTACTGTAGGTCACTGTTTCATTGTACTGTATTTAATGCCGGGCTGTGTTTAATTTTACATTGTGCAGTGTAGGGCACTGATTCATTGTACCGTATTTAATGTCGGGCTGTGTTTAAATTTACATTGTTCAGTGGAGGGCACTGTTTCATTGTACTGTATTTAATGTCGGGCTCTGTTTAATTTTGCCTTGTTTACTGTAGGTCACTGTTTCATTGTACTGTATTTAATGTCGGGCTCTGTTTAATTTTACCTTGTTCAGTGTAGGGCACTGTTTCATTGTACCGTATTTAATGTCGGGCTCTGTTTAATTTTACCTTGTTCAGTGTAGGGCACTGTTTCATTGTACCGTATTTAATGTCGGGCTGTGTTTATGTTTACATTGTTCACTGTAGGTCACAGTTTCATTGCACCGTATTTAATGTCGGGCTGTGTTTAATTTTACATTGTTCAGTGTAGTGCACTGTTTCATTCTACCGTATTTAATGTCGGGCTCTGTTTAATTTTACCTTGTTGCTTGTAGGGCACTGTTTCATTTTACTGTATTTAATGTCGGGCTGTGTTTAATTTTACATTGTTCAGTGTAGTGCACTGTTTCATTCTACCGTATTTAATGTCGGGCTATGTTTAATTTTACATTGTTCACTGTAGGTCACTGTTTCATTGTACTGTATTTAATGTCGGGCTGTGTTTAATTTTACCATGCTCAGTGTAGGGCACTGTTACATTGTACTGTATTTAATGTCGTTCTCTGTTTAATTTTACATTGTTCACTGTAGGGCACTGTTTCATTGTACCGTATTTAATGTCGGGCTATGTTTAATTTTACATTGTTCAGTGTAGGGCACTGTTTCATTGTACCGTATTTAATGTCGGGCTCTGTTTAATTTTACCTTGTTCAGTCTAGGGCACTGTTTCATTGTACTGTCTTTAATGTCGGGCTCTGTATAATTTTGCCTTGTTTACTGTAGGTCACTGTTTCATTGTACTGTATTTAATGCCGGGCTGTGTTTAATTTTACATTGTGCAGTGTAGGGCACTGATTCATTGTACCGTATTTAATGTCGGGCTGTGTTTAATTTTACATTGTTCAGTGTAGTGCACTGTTTCATTCTACCGTATTTAATGTCGGGCTCTGTTTAATTTTACCTTGTTGCTTGTAGGGCACTGTTTCATTTTACTGTATTTAATGTCGGGCTGTGTTTAATTTTACATTGTTCAGTGTAGGGCACTGATTCATTGTACCGTATTTAATGTCGGGCTCTGTTTAATTTTACCTTGTTCAGTGTAGGGCACTGTTTCATTGTACCGTATTTAATGTCGGGCTGTGTTTAATTTTACCTTGTTGCTTGTAGGGCACTGTTTCATTGTACCGTATTTAGTGTCGGGCTCTGTTTAATTTTACCTTGTTCAGTGTAGGCCACTGTTTCATTGTACCGTATTTTATGTCGGGCTGTGTTTAATTTTACATTGTTCAGTGTAGGGCACTGTTTTATTGTAACGTATTTAATGTCGGGCTGTGTTTAATTTTACCTTGTTCAGTGTAGGGCTCTGTTTCACTGTACCGTATTTAATGTTGAGCTGTGTTTAAGTTTACCTTGTTCAGTGTAGGGCACTGTTTCCTTGTACTGTATTTAATGTCGGGCTCTGTTTAAATTTACCCTGTTCAGTGTAGGGCACTGTTTCATTTTACCGTATTTAATGTCGGGCTGTGTTTAACTTTACATTGTTCACTGTAGGGCATTGTTTCATTGTGCTGTATTTAATGTTGGGCTCTGTTTAATTTTACCTTGTTCACTGTTGTGCACTGTTTCATTGTCCCGTATTTAATGTCGGGCTCTGTTTAATTTTACATTATTCAGTGTAGGTCACTGTTTCATTGTACTGTATTTAATACCGCGCTGTGTTTAATTTTACATTGTTCAGTGTAGGGCACTGATTCATTGTACCGTATTTAATGTCGGGCTGTGTTTAAGTTTACATTGTTCAGTGTAGGGCACTGTTTCATTGTACTGTATTTAATGTCGGGCTCTGTTTAATTTTGCGTTGTTTACTGTAGGTCACTGTTTCATTGTACTGTATTTAATGTCGGGCTCTGTTTTATTTTACATTGTTCACATTAGGGCCCTGTTTCATTGTACTGTATTTAATGTCGGGCTCTGTTTAATTTTACGTTGTTCACTGTTGGGCACTGTTTCATTGTACCGTATTTAATGTCGGGCTGTGTTTAATTTTACCTTGCTCAGTGGAGGGCACTGTTACATTGTACTGTATTTAATGTCGTGCTCTGTTTAATTTTACATTGTTCACTGTAGGGCACTGTTTCATTGTACCGTATTTAATGTCGGGCTGTGTTTAAGTTTACATTATTCACTGTAGGTCACTGTTTCATTGCACCGTATTTAATGTCGGGCCCTGTTTAATTTTACATTATTCAGTGTAGGGCACTGTTTCATTGTACTGTCTTTAATGTCGGGCTCTGTTTAATTTTACCTTGTTGCTTGTAGGGCACTGTTTCATTGTACCGTATTTAGTGTCGGGCTCTGTTTAATTTTACCTTGTTCACTGTAGGTCACTGTTTCATTGCACCGTATTTAATGTAGGGCTGTGTTTAATTTTACATTGTTCAGTGTAGTGCACTGTTTCATTGTACCGTATTTAATGTCGGGCTCTGTTTAATTTTACGTTGTTCACTGTAGGGCACTGATTCATTGTACCGTATTTAATGTCGGGCTGTGTTTAATTTTACATTGTTCACTGTAGGGCACTGTTTCATTGTACCGTATTTAATGTCGGGCTCTGTTTAATTTTACCTTGTTCAGTGTAGGGCACTGTTTCATTGTACCGTATTTAATGTCGGGCTCTGTTTAATTTTACCTTGTTCAGTGTAGGGCACTGTTTCATTGTACCGTATTTAATGTCGGGCTCTGTTTAATTTTACCTTGTTCAGTGTAGGGCACTGTTTCATTGTACCGTACTTACTGTCGGGCTGTGTTTAGTGTACATTGTTCACTGTAGGGCACTGTTTCATTGTACCGTATTTAATGTCGGGCTGTGTTTAATTGTACATTGTTCACTGTAGGGCACTGTTTCATTGTACTGTATTTAATGTCGGGCTCTGTTTAATTTTACCTTGTTCAGTGTAGGGCACTGTTTCATTGTACCGTATTTAATGTCGGGCTCTGTTTAATTTTACCTTGTTCAGTGTAGGGCACTGTTTAACTGTACCGTATTTACTGTCGGGTTGTGTTTAAATGTACATTGTTCACTGTAGGGCACTGTTTCATTGTACCTTATTTAATGTCGGGCTGTGTTTAATTGTACATTGTTCACTGTAGGGCACTGTTTCATTGTACTGTATTTAATGTCGGGCTCTGTTTAAATTTACCTTGTTCAGTGTAGGGCACTGTTTCATTGTACCGTATTTAATGTCGGGCTGTGTTTAATTTTACCTTGTTCAGTGTAGGGCACTGTTTCATTGTACCGTATTTAATGTCGGGGGTGTTTAATTTTACATTGTTCAGTGTAGGGCACTGTTTCATTGTACCGTATTTAATGTCGGGCTGTGTTTAATTTTACATTGTTCAGTGTAGGGCACTGTTTCATTGTAACGTATTTAATGTCGGGCTGTGTTTAATTGTACATTGTTCACTGTAGGGCACTGTTTCATTGTACCGTATTTAATGTTGGGCTGTGTTTAATTGTACATTGTTCACTGTAGGGCACTGTTTCATTGTACCGTATTTAATGTCGGGCTGTGTTTAATTTTACCTTGCTCAGTGGAGGGCACTGTTACATTGTACTGTATTTAATGTCGTGCTCTGTTTAATTTTACATTGTTCACTGTAGGGCACTGTTTCATTGTACCGTATTTAATGTCGGGCTGTGTTTAAGTTTACATTATTCACTGTAGGTCACTGTTTCATTGCACCGTATTTAATGTCGGGCCCTGTTTAATTTTACATTATTCAGTGTAGGGCACTGTTTCATTGTACTGTCTTTAATGTCGGGCTCTGTTTAATTTTACCTTGTTGCTTGTAGGGCACTGTTTCATTGTACCGTATTTAGTGTCGGGCTCTGTTTAATTTTACCTTGTTCACTGTAGGTCACTGTTTCATTGCACCGTATTTAATGTAGGGCTGTGTTTAATTTTACATTGTTCAGTGTAGTGCACTGTTTCATTGTACCGTATTTAATGTCGGGCTGTGTTTAATTTTACATTGTTCACTGTAGGGCACTGTTTCATTGTACCGTATTTAATGTCGGGCTGTGTTTAATTTTACCTTGTTCAGTGTAGGGCACTGTTTCACTGTACCGTATTTAATGTTGGGCTGTGTTTAATTGTACATTGTTCACTGTAGGGCACTGTTTCATTGTACTGTATTTAATTTCGGGCTCTGTTTAATTTTACCTTGTTCAGTGTAGGGCACTGTTTCATTGTACCGTATTTAATGTCGGGCTGTGTTTAATTTTACATTGTTCAGTGTAGGGCACTGTTTCATTGTAACGTATTTAATGTCGGGCTGTGTTTAATTTTACCTTGTTCAGTGTAGGGCACTGTTTCACTGTACCGTATTTAATGTTGGGCTGTGTTTAATTTTACATTGTTCACTGTAGGGCACTGTTTCATTGTACCGTATTTAATGTTGGGCTGTGTTTAATTTTACCTTGCTCAGTGGAGGGCACTGCTACATTGTACTGTATTTAATGTCGTGCTCTGTTTAATTTTACATTGTTCACTGTAGGGCACTGTTTCATTGTACCGTATTTAATGTCGGGCTATGTTTAATTTTACATTGTTCACTGTAGGTCACTGTTTCATTGTACTGTATTTAATGTCGGGCTGTGTTTAATTTTACCATGCTCAGTGTAGGGCACTGTTACATTGTACTGTATTTAATGTCGTTCTCTGTTTAATTTTACATTGTTCACTGTAGGGCACTGTTTCATTGTACCGTATTTAATGTCGGGCTATGTTTAATTTTACATTGTTCAGTGTAGGGCACTGTTTCATTGTACCGTATTTAATGTCGGGCTCTGTTTAATTTTACCTTGTTCAGTCTAGGGCACTGTTTCATTGTACTGTATTTAATGTCGGGCTGTGTTTAATTTTACCTTGTTCAGTGTAGGGCACTGTTTCATTTTACCAAATTTAATGTCGGGCTGTGTTTAACTTTACATTGTTCACTGTAGGGCATTGTTTCATTGTGCTGTATTTAATGTTGGGCTCTGTTTAATTTTACCTTGTTCACTGTCGGGCAATGTTTCATTGTCCCGTATTTAATGTCGGGCTCTGTTTAATTTTACATTATTCAGTGTAGGGCCCTGTTTCATTGTACAGTCTTTAATGTCGGGCGCTGTTTAATTTTGCCTTGTTTACTGTAGGTCACTGTTTCATTGTACTGCATTTAATGCCGGGCTGTGTTTAATTTTACATTGTTCAGTGTAGGGCACTGATTCATTGTACCGTATTTAATGTCGGGCTCTGTTTAAGTTTACATTGTTCAGTGTAGGGCACTGATTCATTGTACTGTATTTAATGTCGGGCTGTGTTTAATTTTACCTTGTTCAGTGTTGGGCACTGTTTCATTGTCCCGTATTTAATGTCGGGCTCTGTTTAATTTTACATTATTCAGTGTAGGGCACTGTTTCATTGTACTGTCTTTAATGTCGGGCTCTGTATAATTTTGCCTTGTTTACTGTAGGTCACTGTTTCATTGTACTGTATTTAATGCCGGGCTGTGTTTAATTTTACATTGTGCAGTGTAGGGCACTGATTCATTGTACCGTATTTAATGTCGGGCTGTGTTTAAATTTACATTGTTCAGTGGAGGGCACTGTTTCATTGTACTGTATTTAATGTCGGGCTCTGTTTAATTTTGCCTTGTTTACTGTAGGTCACTGTTTCATTGTACTGTATTTAATGTCGGGCTCTGTTTAATTTTACCTTGTTCAGTGTAGGGCACTGTTTCATTGTACCGTATTTAATGTCGGGCTCTGTTTAATTTTACCTTGTTCAGTGTAGGGCACTGTTTCATTGTACCGTATTTAATGTCGGGCTGTGTTTATGTTTACATTGTTCACTGTAGGTCACAGTTTCATTGCACCGTATTTAATGTCGGGCTGTGTTTAATTTTACATTGTTCAGTGTAGTGCACTGTTTCATTCTACCGTATTTAATGTCGGGCTCTGTTTAATTTTACCTTGTTGCTTGTAGGGCACTGTTTCATTTTACTGTATTTAATGTCGGGCTGTGTTTAATTTTACATTGTTCAGTGTAGTGCACTGTTTCATTCTACCGTATTTAATGTCGGGCTATGTTTAATTTTACATTGTTCACTGTAGGTCACTGTTTCATTGTACTGTATTTAATGTCGGGCTGTGTTTAATTTTACCATGCTCAGTGTAGGGCACTGTTACATTGTACTGTATTTAATGTCGTTCTCTGTTTAATTTTACATTGTTCACTGTAGGGCACTGTTTCATTGTACCGTATTTAATGTCGGGCTATGTTTAATTTTACATTGTTCAGTGTAGGGCACTGTTTCATTGTACCGTATTTAATGTCGGGCTCTGTTTAATTTTACCTTGTTCAGTCTAGGGCACTGTTTCATTGTACTGTCTTTAATGTCGGGCTCTGTATAATTTTGCCTTGTTTACTGTAGGTCACTGTTTCATTGTACTGTATTTAATGCCGGGCTGTGTTTAATTTTACATTGTGCAGTGTAGGGCACTGATTCATTGTACCGTATTTAATGTCGGGCTGTGTTTAATTTTACATTGTTCAGTGTAGTGCACTGTTTCATTCTACCGTATTTAATGTCGGGCTCTGTTTAATTTTACCTTGTTGCTTGTAGGGCACTGTTTCATTTTACTGTATTTAATGTCGGGCTGTGTTTAATTTTACATTGTTCAGTGTAGGGCACTGATTCATTGTACCGTATTTAATGTCGGGCTCTGTTTAATTTTACCTTGTTCAGTGTAGGGCACTGTTTCATTGTACCGTATTTAATGTCGGGCTGTGTTTAATTTTACCTTGTTGCTTGTAGGGCACTGTTTCATTGTACCGTATTTAGTGTCGGGCTCTGTTTAATTTTACCTTGTTCAGTGTAGGCCACTGTTTCATTGTACCGTATTTTATGTCGGGCTGTGTTTAATTTTACATTGTTCAGTGTAGGGCACTGTTTCATTGTAACGTATTTAATGTCGGGCTGTGTTTAATTTTACCTTGTTCAGTGTAGGGCTCTGTTTCACTGTACCGTATTTAATGTTGAGCTGTGTTTAAGTTTACCTTGTTCAGTGTAGGGCACTGTTTCCTTGTACTGTATTTAATGTCGGGCTCTGTTTAAATTTACCCTGTTCAGTGTAGGGCACTGTTTCATTTTACCGTATTTAATGTCGGGCTGTGTTTAACTTTACATTGTTCACTGTAGGGCATTGTTTCATTGTGCTGTATTTAATGTTGGGCTCTGTTTAATTTTACCTTGTTCACTGTTGTGCACTGTTTCATTGTCCCGTATTTAATGTCGGGCTCTGTTTAATTTTACATTATTCAGTGTAGGTCACTGTTTCATTGTACTGTATTTAATACCGCGCTGTGTTTAATTTTACATTGTTCAGTGTAGGGCACTGATTCATTGTACCGTATTTAATGTCGGGCTGTGTTTAAGTTTACATTGTTCAGTGTAGGGCACTGTTTCATTGTACTGTATTTAATGTCGGGCTCTGTTTAATTTTGCGTTGTTTACTGTAGGTCACTGTTTCATTGTACTGTATTTAATGTCGGGCTCTGTTTTATTTTACATTGTTCACATTAGGGCCCTGTTTCATTGTACTGTATTTAATGTCGGGCTCTGTTTAATTTTACGTTGTTCACTGTTGGGCACTGTTTCATTGTACCGTATTTAATGTCGGGTTCTGTTTAATTTTACATTGTTGCTGGTAGGGCACTGATTCATTGTACCGTATTTAATGTCGGGCTGTGTTTAATTTTACATTGTTCACTGTAGGGCACTGTTTCATTGTAACTTTTTTAATGTCGGGCTCTGTTTAATTTTACCTTGTTCAGTGTAGGGCACTGTTTCATTGTACCGTATTTACTGTCGGGCTGTGTTTAATTGTACATTGTTCACTGTAGGGCACTGTTTCATTGTACCGTATTTAATGTCGGGCTGTGTTTAATTGTACATTGTTCACTGTAGGGCACTGTTTCATTGTGCTGTATTTAATGTCGGGCTCTGTTTAATTTTACCTTGTTCAGTGTAGGGCACTGTTTCATATTACCGTATTTAATGTCGGGCTGTGTTTGATTGTACATTGTTCACTGTAGGACACTGTTTCATTGTACCGTATTTAATGTTGGGCTGTGTTTAATTTTACCTTGCTCAGTGGAGGGCACTGTTACATTGTACTGTATTTAATGTCGGGCTCTGTTTAATTTTACCTCGTTGCTTGTAGGGCACTGTTTCATTGTACTGTATTTAATGTCGGGCTCTGTTTAATTTTGCCTTGTTTACTGTAGGTCACTGTTTCATTGTACTGTATTTAATGTCGGGCTCTGTTTAATTTTACCTTGTTCAGTGTAGGGCACTGTTTCCTTGTACCGTATTTAATGTCGGGCTCTGTTTAAATAAACCTTGTTCAGTGTAGGGCACTGTTTCATTTTACCGTATTTAATGTCGGGCTGTGTTTAACTTTACATTGTTCACTGTAGGGCATTGTTTCATTGTGCTGTATTTAATGTTGGGCCCTGTTTAATTTTACCTTGTTCACTGTTGGGCACTGTTTCATTGTCCCGTACTTAATGTCGGGCTCTGTTTAATTTTACATTATTCAGTGTAGGGCACTGTTTCATTGTACTGTCTTTAATGTCGGGCTGTGTTTTATTTTACATTGTTCAGTGTAGGGCACTGTTTCATTGTACTGTATTTAATGTCGGGCTCTGTTTAATGTTACATTGTTCAGTGTAGGGCACTGTTTCATTGTACTGTCTTTAATGTCGGGCTCTGTTTAATTTTGCCTTGTTTACTGTAGGTCACTGTTTCTTTGTACTGTATTTAATGTCGAGCTCTGTTTAATTTTACCTTGTTCACTGTAGGTCACTGTTTCATTGTACTGTATTTAATGTCGGGCTTTGTTTAATTTTACCTTGTTCAGTGTAGGGCCCCGTTTCATTTTACCGGATTTAATGTCGGGCTGTGTTTAACTTTACATTGTTCACTGTAGGGCGTTGTTTCATTGTGCTGTATTTAATGTTGGGCTCTGTTTAATTTTACCTTGTTCACTGTCGGGCACTGTTTCATTGTCCCGTATTTAATGTCGGGCTCTGTTTAATTTTACATTATTCAGTGTAGGGCACTGTTTCATTGTACAGTCTTTAATGTCGGGCTCTGTTTAATTTTGCCTTGTTTACTGTAGGTCACTGTTTCATTTTACTGTATTTAATGCCGGGCTTTGTTTAATTTAACATTGTTCAGTGTAGGGCACTGTTTCATTTTACCGTATTTAATGTCGGGCTGTGTTTAATTTTACCTTGTTCAGTGTAGGGCACTGTTTCATTGTACCGTATTTAATGTCGGGCTGTGTTTAATTGTACATTGTTCACTGCAGGGCACTGTTTCATTGTACCGTATTTAATGTCGGGCTGTGTTTAATTTTACCTTGCTCAGTGGAGGGCACTGTTACATTGTACTGTATTTAATGTCGTGCTCTGTTTAATTTTACATTGTTCACTGTAGGGCACTGTTTCATTGTACCGTATTTAATGTTGGGCTCTGTTTAATTTTACCTTGTTCACTGTCGGGCACTGTTTCGTTGTCCCGTATTTAATGTCGGGCTCTGTTTAATGTTACATTGTTCGTGTGGGGCACTGTTTCATTGTACTGTATTTAATGTCGGGCTCTGTTTAATTTTGCCTTGTTTACTGTAGGTCACTGTTTCATTGTACTGTATTTAATGTCGGGCTCTGTTTAATTTTACCTTGTTCAGTGTAGGGCACTGTTTCCTTGTACCGTATTTAATGTCGGGCTCTGTTTAAATATACCTTGTTCAGTGTAGGGCACTGTTTCATTTTACCGTATTTAATGTCGGGCTCTGTTTTATTTTACATTGTTCAGTGTAGGGCACTGTTTCATTGTACTGTATTTAATGTCGGGCTCTGTTTAATGTTACATTGTTCAGTGTAGGGCACTGTTTCATTGTACTGTCTTTAATGTCGGGCTCTGTTTAATTTTGCCTTGTTTACTGTAGGGCACTGTTTCATTGTACTGTATTTAATGTCGGGCTGTGTTTAATGTTACATTGTTCAGTGTAGGGCACTGTTTCATTGTACTGTCTTTAATGTCGGGCTCTGTTTAATTTTGCCTTGTTTACTGTAGGTCACTGTTTCATTGTACTGTATTTAATGCCGGGCTGTGTTTAATTTTACATTGTTCAGTGTAGGGCACTGATTCATTGTACCGTATTTAATGTCGGGCTGTGTTTACGTTTACATTGTTCAGTGTAGGGCACTGTTTCATTGTACCGTATTTAATGTCGGGCTCTGTTTAATGGTACATTGTTCAGTGTAGGGCACTGTTTCACAGTACCGTATTTAATGTCGGGCTCTGTTTAATTTTACATTGTTCAGTGTAGGGCACTGTTTCATTGTACCGTATTTAATGTCGGGCTGTGTTTTATTTTACATTGTTCAGTGTAGGGCACTGTTTCATTGTACTGTATTTAATGTCGGGCTGTGTTTAATTTTACATTATTCAGTGTGGGGAACTGATTCATTGCACCGTATTTACTGTCGGGTTCTGTTTAATATTGCCTTGTTTACAGTAGGTCACTGTTTCATTGTACTGCATTTAATGCCGGGCTGTGTTTAATTTTACATTGTTCAGTGTAGGGCACTGATTCATTGGACCGTATTTAATGTCGGGCTCTGTTTAATTTTGCCTTGTTTACTGTAGGTCACTGTTTCATTGTACTGTATTTAATGTCGGGCCGTGTTTAAGTTCACATTGTTCAGTGTAGGGCACTGTTTCATTGTACCGTATTTAATGTCGGGCTCTGTTTAATTTTACATTGTTCAGTGTAGAGCACTGATTCATTGTACTGTATTTAATGTCCGGCTCTGTTTAATTTTACATTGTTCAGTGTAGGGCACTGTTTCATTGTACCGTATTTAATGTCGGGCTGTGTTTAATTTTACATTGTTCACTGTAGGGCACTGTTTCATTGTACCGTATTTAATGTCGGGCTCTGTTTAATTTTACCTTGTTCAGTGTTGGTCACTGTTTCATTGTACCGTATTTAATGTCGGGCTCTGTTTATTTTTACCTTGTTCAGTGTAGGACTGTGTTTAATTGTACACTGTTCACTGTAGGGCACTGTTTCATTGTACCGTATTTAATGTCGGGCTGTGTTTAATTGTACATTGTTCACTGTAGGGCACTGTTTCATTGTACCGTATTTAATGTCGGGCTGTGTTTAATTTTACATTGTTCAGTGTAGGGCACTCTTTCATTGTACCGTATTTAATGTCGGGCTGTGTTTAATGTTGCCTTGTTCAGTGTTGGGCACTGTTTCATTTTACCGTATTTAATGTCGGGCAGTGTTTAATTGTACATTGTTCACTGTAGGGCACTGTTTCATTGTACCGTATTTAATGTCGGGCTCTGTTTAAATATACCTTGTTCAGTGTAGGGCACTGTTTCATTGTACCGTATTTAGTGTCGGGCTCTGTTTAATTTTACATTGTTGCTGGTAGGGCACTGATTCATTGTACCGTATTTAATGTCGGGCTCTGTTTAATTTTACCTTGTTCAGTGTAGGGCACTGATTCATTGTACTGTATTTAATGTCGGGCTGTGTTTAATTTTACATTGTTCAGTGTAGGGCATTGTTTCACTGTACCGTATTTAATGTCGGGCTCTGTTTAATTTTACATTGTTCAGTGTCGGGCACTGTTTCATTGTGCTGTATTTAGTATCGGGCTCTGTTTAATTTTACATTGTTCAGTGTAGGGCACTGATTCATTGCACCGTATTTAATGTCGGGCTCTGTTTAATTTTACATTGTTCAGTGTAGGGCACTGTTTCATTGTACCGTATATAGTGTCGGGCTCTGTTTAATTTTACATTGTTGCTGGTAGGGCACTGATTCATTGTACCGTATTTAATGTCGGGCGGTGTTTAATTTTACATTGTTCACTGTAGGGCACTGTTTCATTGTCCCGTATTTAATGTCGGGCTCTGTTTAATTTTACCTTGTTCAGTGTAGGGCACTGTTTCATTGTACCGTATTTAATGTCGGGCTGTGTTTAATTTTACATTGTTCAGTGTAGGGCACTCTTTCATTGTACCGCTTTTAATGTCGGGCTGTGTTTAATTTTACCTTGCTCAGTGGAGGGCACTGTTTCATTGTACTGTTTTTAATGTCGGGCTGTGTTTAATTTTACATTCTTCACTGTAGAGCATTGTTTCATTGTGCTGTATTTAATGTTGGGCTCTGTTTAATTTTACCTTGCTCACTGTCGGGCACTGTTTCATTGTCCCGTATTTAATGTCGGGCTGTGTTTAATTTTACCTTGTTCACTGTAGGGCACTGTTTCATTGTACCGTATTTAATGTCGGGCTGTGTTTAATTTTACCTTGCTCAGTGGAGGGCACTGTTACATTGTACTGTATTTAATGTCGTGCTCTGTTTAATTTTACATTGTTCACTGTAGGGCACTGTTTCATTGTACCGTATTTAATGTTGGGCTCTGTTTAATTTTACCTTGTTCACTGTCGGGCACTGTTTCGTTGTCCCGTATTAAATGTCGGGCTCTGTTTAATGTTACATTGTTCGTGTGGGGCACTGTTTCATTGTACTATATTTAATGTCGGGCTCTGTTTAATTTTGCCTTGTTTACTGTAGGTCACTGTTTCATTGTACTGTATTTAATGTCGGGCTCTGTTTAATTTTACCTTGTTCAGTGTAGGGCACTGTTTCCTTGTACCGTATTTAATGTCGGGCTCTGTTTAAATATACCTTGTTCAGTGTAGGGCACTGTTTCATTTTACCGTATTTAATGTCGGGCTGTGTTTTATTTTACATTGTTCAGTGTAGGGCACTGTTTCATTGTACTGTATTTAATGTCGTGCTCTGTTTAATGTTACATTGTTCAGTGTAGGGCACTGTTTCATTGTACTGTCTTTAATGTCGGGCTCTGTTTAATTTTGCCTTGTTTACTGTAGGTCACTGTTTCATTGTACTGTATTTAATGCCGGGCTGTGTTTAATTTTACATTGTTCAGTGTAGGGCACTGATTCATTGTACCGTATTTAATGTCGGGCTGTGTTTAAGTTTACATTGTTCAGTGTAGGGCACTGTTTCATTGTACCGTATTTAATGTCGGGCTCTGTTTAATGTTACATTGTTCAGTGTAGGGCACTGTTTCACAGTACCGAATTTAATGTCGGGCTCTGTTTAATTTTACATTGTTCAGTGTAGGGCACTGTTTCATTGTACCGTATTTAATGTCGGGCTGTGTTTTATTTTACATTGTTCAGTGTAGGGCACTGCTTCATTGTACTGTATTTAATGTCGGGTTGTGTTTAATTTTTCATTATTCAGTGTTGGGCACTGATTCATTGCACCGTATTTACTGTCGGGTTCTGTTTAATATTGCCTTGTTTACAGTAGGTCACTGTTTCATTGTACTGCATTTAATTCCGGGCTGTGTTTAATTTTACATTGTTCAGTGTAGGGCACTGATTCATTGTACCGTATTTAATGTCGGGCTCTGTTTAATTTTGCCTTGTTTACTGTAGGTCACTGTTTCATTGTACTGTATTTAATGTCGGCCTGTGTTTAAGTTCACATTGTTCAGTGTAGGGCACTGTTTCATTGTACCGTATTTAATGTCGGGCTCTGTTTAATTTTACATTGTTCAGTGTAGGGCACTGATTGATTGTACTGTATTTAATGCCCGGCTCTGTTTAATTTTACATTGTTCAGTGTAGGGCACTGTTTCATTGTACCGTATTTAATGTCGGGCTGTGTTTAATATTACATTGTTCACTTTAGGGCACTGTTTCATTGTACCGTATTTAATGTCGGGCTCTGTTTAATTTTACCTTGTTCAGTGTTGGTCACTGTTTCATTGTACCGTATTTAATGTCGGGCTCTGTTTATTTTTATCTTGTTCAGTGTAGGACAGTGTTTAATTTTACCGTATTTAATGTCGGGCAGTGTTTAATTGTACATTGTTCACTGTAGGGCACTGTTTCATTGTACCGTATTTAATGTCGGGCTCTGTTTAAATATACCTTGTTCAGTGTAGGGCACTGTTTCATTGTACCGTATTTAATGTCGGGCTCTGTTTAATTTTACCTTGTTCAGTGTAGGGCACTGATTCATTGTACTGTATGTAATGTCGGGCTGTGTTTAATTTTACATTGTTCAGTGTAGGGCATTGTTTCACTGTACCGTATTTAATGTCGGGCTCTGTTTAATTTTACATTGTTCAGTGTCGGGCACTGTTTCATTGTGCTGTATTTAGTATCGGGCTCTGTTTAATTTTACCTTGTTCAGTGTAGGGCACTGATTCATTGTACTGTATTTAATGTCGGGCTGTGTTTAATTTTACATTGTTCAGTGTAGGGCACTGTTTCATTGTACTGCATTTAATGTCGGGCTCTGTTTAATTTTACCTTGTTCAGTGTAGGGCACTGTTTCATTTTACCGTATTTAATGTCGGGCTCTGTTTAATTTTACATTGTTCAGTGTAGGTCACTGTTTCATTGTACTGTATTTAATGTCGGGCTCTGTTTAATTTTGCCTTGTTTACTGTAGGTCACTGTTTCACTGTACCGTATTTAATGTCGGGCTCTGTTTAATTTTACATTGTTCAGTGTCGGGCACTGTTTCATTGTGCTGTATTTAGTATCGGGCTCTGTTTAATTTTACCTTGTTCAGTGTAGGGCACTGATTCATTGTACTGTATTTAATGTCGGGCTGTGTTTAATTTTACATTGTTCAGTGTAGGGCATTGTTTCACTGTACCGGATTTAATGTCGGGCTCTGTTTAATTTTACATTGTTCAGTGTAGGGCACTGATTCATTGCACCGTATTTAATGTCGGGCTGTGTTTAATTTTACATTGTTCAGTGTAGGGCACTGTTTCATTGTACCGTATATAGTGTCGGGCTCTGTTTAATTTTACATTGTTGCTGGTAGGGCACTGATTCATTGTACCGTATTTAATGTCGGGCTGTGTTTAATTTTACATTGTTCACTGTAGGGCACTGTTTCATTGTCCCGTATTTAATGTCGGGCTCTGTTTAATTTTACCTTGTTCTGTGTAGGGCACTGTTTCATTGTACCGTATTTAATGTCGGGCTCTGTTTAATTTTACCTTGTTCAGCGGAGGGCACTGTTTCATTGTACCGTATTTAATGTCGGGCTGTGTTTAATTGTACATTGTTCACTGTAGCGCACTGTTTCATTTTACTGTATTTAATGTCGGGCTCTGTTTAATTTTACCTTGTTCAGTGTAGGGCACTGTTTCATTGTACCGTATTTAATGTCGGGCTGTGTTTAATTTTACATTGTTCAGTGTAGGGCACTCTTTCATTGTACCGTATTTAATGTCGGGCTGTGTTTAATTTTACATTGTTCAGTGTAGGGCACTCTTTCATTGTACCGTATTTAATGTCGGGCTGTGTTTAATTGTACATTGTTCACTGCAGGGCACTGTTTAATTGTACCGTATTTAATGTCGGGCTGTGTTTAATTTTACCTTGCTCAGTGGAGGGCACTGTTTCATTGTACTGTTTTTAATGTCGGGCTGTGTTTAATTTTACATTCTTCACTGTAGAGCATTGTTTCATTGTACCGTATTTCATGTTGGGCTCTGTTTAATTTTACCTTGCTCACTGTCGGGCACTGTTTCATTGTCCCGTATTTAATGTCGGGCTCTGTTTAATTTTACCTTGTTCAGTGTAGGGCACTGTTTCATTGTACCGTATTTAATGTCGGGCTCTGTTTAATTTTGCCTTGTTTACTGTAGGTCACTGTTTCATTGTACTGTATTTAAAGTCGGGCTGTGTTTAATTTTACATTGTTCAGTGTAGGGCACTGATTCATTGCACCGTATTTAATGTCGGGCTCTGTTTAATTTTGCCTCGTTCAGTGTAGGGCACTGTTTCATTGTACCGTATTTAATGTCGGGCTCTGTTTAATTTTACCTTGTTCAGTGTAGGTCACTGTTTCATTTTACCGTATTTAATGTCGGGCTCTGTTTAATTTTACATTGTTCACTGTAGGGCACTGTTTCATTGTACCGTATTTAATGTCGGGCTCTGTTTAATTTTACCTTGTTCAGTGTAGGGCACTGTTTCATTGTCCCGTATTTAATGTCGGGCTCTGTTTAATTTTACGTTGTTCACTGTCGGGCACTGTTTCATTGTACCGTATTTAATGTCGGGCTCTGTTTAATTTTACCTTGTTCAGTGTAGGGCACTGTTTCATTGTACCGTATTTAATGTCGGGCTCTGTTTAATTTTACATTGTTCACTGTAGGGCACTGTTTCATTGTACCGTATTTAATGTCGGGCTCTGTTTAATTTTACCTTGTTCAGTGTAGGGCACTGTTTCATTGTCCCGTATTTAATGTCGGGCTCTGTTTAATTTTACGTTGTTCACTGTCGGGCACTGTTTCATTGTACCGTATTTAATGTCGGGCTCTGTTTAATTTTACCTTGTTCAGTGTAGGGCACTGTTTCATTGTACCGTATTTAATGTCGGGCTCTGTTTAATTTTACCTTGTTCAGTGTAGGGCACTGTTTCATTTTACCGTATTTAATGTCGGGCTCTGTTTAATTTTACATTGTTCAGTGTAGGGCACTGTTTCATTGTACCGTATTTAATGTCGGGCTCTGTTTAATTTTGCCTTGTTTACTGTAGGTCACTGTTTCATTGTACTGTATTTAAAGTCGGGCTGTGTTTAATTTTACATTGTTCAGTGTAGGGCACTGATTCATTGCACCGTATTTAATGTCGGGCTCTGTTTAATTTTGCCTCGTTCAGTGTAGGGCACTGTTTCATTGTACCGTATTTAATGTCGGGCTGTGTTTAATTTTACCTTGTTCAGTGTAGGGCACTGTTACATTGTACCGTATTTAATGTCGGGCTCTGTTTAATTTTACCTTGTTCAGTGTAGGGCACTGTTTCATTTTACCGTATTTAATGTCGGGCTCTGATTAATTTTACATTGTTCAGTGTAGGGCACTGTTTCATTGTACTGTATTTAATGTCGGGCTCAGTTTAATTTTGCCTTGTTTACTGTAGGTCACTGTTTCATTGTACTGTATTTAAAGTCGGGCTGTGTTTAATTTTACATTGTTCAGTGTAGGGCACTGATTCATTGCACCGTATTTAATGTCGGGCTCTGTTTAATTTTGCCTCGTTCAGTGTAGGGCACTGTTTCATTGTACCGTATTTAATGTCGGGCTCTGTTTAATTTTACCTTGTTCAGTGTAGGGCACTGTTTCATTTTACCGTATTTAATGTCGGGCTCTGTTTAATTTTACATTGTTCAGTGTAGGGCACTGTTTCATTGTACTGTATTTAATGTCGGGCTCAGTTTAATTTTGCCTTGTTTACTGTAGGTCACTGTGTCATTGTCCCGTATTTAATGTAATTCTTTGTTTAATTTTACCTTGTTCACTGTCGGGCACTGTTTCATTGTCCCGTATTTAATGTCGGGCTTTGTTTAATTTTACCTTGTTCACTGTCGGGCACTGTTTCATTGTCCCGTATTTAATGTCGGGCTCTGTTTAATTTTACATTCTTCACTGTAGGGCATTGTTTCATTGTGCTGTATTTAATGTTGGGCTCTGTTTAATTTTACATTATTCACTGTAGGGCACTGTTTCATTGTACCGTATTTAATGTTGGGCTGTGTTTAATTGTACATTGTTCACTGTAGGGCACTGTTTCATTGTACCGTATTTAATGTCGGGCTGTGTTTAATTTTACCTTGCTCAGTGGAGGGCACTGTTACATTGTACTGTATTTAATGTCGTGCTCTGTTTAATTTTACATTGTTCACTGTAGGGCACTGTTTCATTGTACCGTATTTAATGTCGGGCTATGTTTAATTTTACATTGTTCACTGTAGGTCACTGTTTCATTGTACTGTATTTAATGTCGGGCTGTGTTTAATTTTACCTTGCTCAGTGTAGGGCACTGTTACATTGTACTGTATTTAATGTCGTTCTCTGTTTAATTTTACATTGTTCACTGTAGGGCACTGTTTCATTGTACCGTATTTAATGTCGGGCTATGTTTAATTTTACATTGTTCAGTGTAGGGCACTGTTTCATTGTACCGTATTTAATGTCGGGCTCTGTTTAATTTTACCTTGTTCAGTCTAGGGCACTGTTTCATTGTACTGTATTTAATGTCGGGCTGTGTTTAATTTTACCTTGTTCAGTGTAGGGCACTGTTTCATTTTACCGTATTTAATGTCGGGCTGTGTTTAACTTTACATTGTTCACTGTAGGGCATTGTTTCATTGTGCTGTATTTAATGTTGGGCTCTGTTTAATTTTACCTTGTTCACTGTCGGGCAATGTTTCATTGTCCCGTATTTAATGTCGGGCTCTGTTTAATTTTACATTATTCAGTGTAGGGCCCTGTTTCATTGTACAGTCTTTAATGTCGGGCTCTGTTTAATTTTGCCTTGTTTACTGTAGGTCACTGTTTCATTGTACTGCATTTAATGCCGGGCTGTGTTTAATTTTACATTGTTCAGTGTAGGGCACTGATTCATTGTACCGTATTTAATGTCGGGCTCTGTTTAAGTTTACATTGTTCAGTGTAGGGCACTGATTCATTGTACTGTATTTAATGTCGGGCTGTGTTTAATTTTACCTTGTTCAGTGTTGGGCACTGTTTCATTGTCCCGTATTTAATGTCGGGCTCTGTTTAATTTTACATTATTCAGTGTAGGGCACTGTTTCATTGTACTGTCTTTAATGTCGGGCTCTGTATAATTTTGCCTTGTTTACTGTAGGTCACTGTTTCATTGTACTGTATTTAATGCCGGGCTGTGTTTAATTTTACATTGTTCAGTGTAGGGCACTGATTCATTGTACCGTATTTAATGTCGGGCTGTGTTTAAATTTACATTGTTCAGTGGAGGGCACTGTTTCTTTGTTCTGTATTTAATGTCGGGCTCTGTTTAATTTTGCCTTGTTTACTGTAGGTCACTGTTTCATTGTACTGTATTTAATGTCGGGCTCTGTTTAATTTTACCTTGTTCAGTGTAGGGCACTGTTTCATTGTACCGTATTTAATGTCGGGCTCTGTTTAATTTTACCTTGTTCAGTGTAGGGCACTGTTTCATTTTACCGTATTTAATGTCGGGCTGTGTTTATGTTTACATTGTTCACTGTAGGTCACTGTTTCATTTTACCGTATTTAATGTCGGGCTGTGTTTAATTTTACATTGTTCAGTGTAGTGCACTGTTTCATTCTACCGTATTTAATGTCGGGCTCTGTTTAATTTTACCTTGTTGCTTGTAGGGCACTGTTTCATTTTACTGTATTTAATGTCGGGCTGTGTTTAATTTTACATTGTTCAGTGTAGGGCACTGATTCATTGTACCGTATTTAATGTCGGGCTCTGTTTAATTTTACATTGTTCACATTAGGGCCCTGTTTCATTGTACTGTATTTAATGTCGGGCTCTGTTTAATTTTACGTTGTTCACTGTCGGGCACTGTTTCATTGTACCGTATTTAATGTCTAGCTCTGTTTAATTTTACATTGTTGCTGGTAGGGCACTGATTCATTGTACCGTATTTAATGTCGGGCTGTGTTTAATTTTACATTGTTCACTGTAGGGCACTGTTTCATTGTACCGTATTTAATGTCGGGCTCTGTTTAATTTTACCTTGTTCAGTGTAGGGCACTGTTTCATTGTACCGTATTTAATGTCGAGCTCTGTTTAATTTTACCTTGTTCAGTGTAGGGCACTGTTTCATTGTACCGTATTTACTGTCGGGCTGTGTTTAATTTTACCTTGTTCACTGTAGGTCACTGTTTCATTGCACCGTATTTAATGTCGGGCTGTGTTTAATTTTACATTGTTCAGTGTAGTGCACTCTTTCATTGTACCGTATTTAATGTCGGGCTGTGTTTAATTTTACATTGTTCACTGTAGGGCACTGTTTCATTGTACCGTATTTAATGTCGGGCTGTGTTTAATTTTACCTTGTTCAGTGTAGGGCACTGTTTCACTGTACCGTATTTAATGTTGGGCTGTGTTTGATTGTACATTGTTCACTGTAGGGCACTGTTTCATTGTACTGTATTTAATGTCGGGCTCTGTTTAATTTTACCTTGTTCAGTGTAGGGCACTGTTTCATTGTACCGTATTTAATGTCGGGCTGTGTTTAATTGTACATTGTTCACTGTAGGGCACTGTTTCATTGTACCGTATTTAATGTCGGGCTGTGTTTAATTTTACCTTGCTCAGTGGAGGGCACTGTTACATTGTACTGTATTTAATGTCGTGCTCTGTTTAATTTTACATTGTTCACTGTAGGGCACTGTTTCATTGTACCGTATTTAATGTCGGGCTATGTTTAATTTTACATTGTTCACTGTAGGTCACTGTTTCATTGTACTGTATTTAATGTCGGGCTGTGTTTAATTTTACCTTGCTCAGTGTAGGGCACTGTTACATTGTACTGTATTTAATGTCGTTCTCTGTTTAATTTTACATTGTTCACTGTAGGGCACTGTTTCATTGTACCGTATTTAATGTCGGGCTATGTTTAATTTTACATTGTTCAGTGTAGGGCACTGTTTCATTGTACCGTATTTAATGTCGGGCTCTGTTTAATTTTACCTTGTTCAGTCTAGGGCACTGTTTCATTGTACTGTATTTAATGTCGGGCTGTGTTTAATTTTACCTTGTTCAGTGTAGGGCACAGTTTCATTTTACCGTATTTAATGTCGGGCTGTGTTTAATTTTACCTTGTTCAGTGTTGGGCACTGTTTCATTGTCCCGTATTTAATGTCGGGCTCTGTTTAATTTTACATTATTCAGTGTAGGCACTGTTTCATTGTACCGTATTTAATGTCGGGCTCTGTTTAATTTTACATTATTCAGTGTAGGGCACTGTTTCATTGTACTGTCTTTAATGTCGGGCTCTGTATAATTTTGCCTTGTTTACTGTAGGTCACTGTTTCATTGTACTGTATTTAATGCCGGGCTGTGTTTAATTTTACATTATTCAGTGTAGGGCACTGATTCATTGTACCGTATTTAATGTCGGGCTGTGTTTAAATTTACATTGTTCAGTTGAGGGCACTGTTTCATTGTACTGTATTTAATGTCGGGCTCTGTTTAATTTTGCCTTGTTTACTGTAGGTCACTGTTTCATTGTACTGTATTTAATGTCGGGCTCTGTTTAATTTTACCTTGTTCAGTGTAGGGCACTGTTTCATTGTACCGTATTTAATGTCGGGCTCTGTTTAATTTTACCTTGTTCAGTGTAGGGCACTGTTTCATTTTACCGTATTTAATGTCGGGCTGTGTTTAATTTTACCTTGTTCAGTGTCGGGCACAGTTTCATTTTACCGTATTTAATGTCGGGCTGTGTTTAATTTAACCTTGTTCAGTGTTGGGCACTGTTTCATTGTCCCGTATTTAATGTCGGGCTCTGTTTAATTTTACATTATTCAGTGTAGGGCACTGTTTCATTGTACTGTCTTTAATGTCGGGCTCTGTATAATTTTGCCTTGTTTACTGTAGGTCACTGTTTCATTGTACTGTATTTAATGCCGGGCTCTGTTTAATTTTACATTGTTCAGTGTAGGGCACTGATTCATTGTACCGTATTTAATGTCGGGCTGTGTTTAAATTTACATTGTTCAGTGGAGGGCACTGTTTCATTGTACTGTATTTAATGTCGGGCTCTGTTTAATTTTGCCTTGTTTACTGTAGGTCACTGTTTCATTGTACTGTATTTAATGTCGGGCTCTGTTTAATTTTACCTTGTTCAGTGTAGGGCACTGTTTTATATTACCGTATTTAATGTCGGGCTCTGTTTAATTTTACCTTGTTCAGTGTAGGGCACTGTTTCATTGTACCGTATTTAATGTCGGGCTCTGTTTAATTTTACCTTGTTCAGTGTAGGGCACTGTTTCATTTTACCGTATTTAATGTCGGGCTGTGTTTATCTTTACATTGTTCACTGTAGGTCACTGTTTCATTGCACCGTATTTAATGTCGGGCTGTGTTTAATTTTACATTGTTCAGTGTAGTGCACTGTTTCATTCTACCGTATTTAATGTCGGGCTCTGTTTAATTTTACCTTGTTGCTTGTAGGGCACTGTTTCATTTTACTGTATTTAATGTCGGGCTGTGTTTAATTTTACATTGTTCAGTGTAGGGCACTGATTCATTGTACCGTATTTAATGTCGGGCTCTGTTTAATTTTATCATAGATTATCATAGAATTTACAGTGCAGAAGGAGGCCATTCGACCCATCAAGTCTGCACCGGCTCTTGGAAAGAGCACCCTACTCAAGGTCAACACCTCCACCCTGTCCCCATAACCCAGTAACCCCACCCAACACTAAGGGCAATTTTGGACACTAACGGCAATTTATCATGGCCAATCCACCTAACCTGCACATCTTTGGACTGTGGGAGGAAACCGGAGCACCCGGAGGAACCCCACGCACACACGGGGAGAACGTGCAGACTCCGCACAGACAGTGACCCAAGCCGGAATCGAACCTGGGACCCTGGAGCTGTGAAACAATTGTGCTATCCACAAGGCTACCGTGCTGCCCCAATTGTTTGTTTACATTGTTCACTGTAGGGCACTGTTTCATTGTACCGTATTTAATGTCGGGCTCTGTTTTATTTTACATTGTTCACATTAGGGCCCTGTTTCATTGTACTGTATTTAATGTCGGGCTCTGTTTAATTTTACGTTGTTCACTGTAGGGCACTGTTTCATTGTACCGTATTTAATGTCTAGCTCTGTTTAATTTTACATTGTTGCTGGTAGGGCACGGATTCATTGTACCGTATTTAATGTCGGGCTGTGTTTAATTTTACATTGTTCACTGTAGGGCACTGTTTCATTGTACCGTATTTAATGTCGGGCTCTGTTTAATTTTACCTTGTTCAGTGTAGGGCACTGTTTCATTGTACCGTATTTAATGTCGAGCTCTGTTTAATTTTACCTTGTTCAGTGTAGGGCACTGTTCCATTGTACCGTATTTACTGTCGGGCTGTGTTTAATTGTACACAGTTCACTGCAGGGCACTGTTTCATTGTACCGTATTTAATGTCGGGCTGTGTTTAATTGTACATTGTTCACTGTAGGGCACTGTTTCATTGTACTGTATTTAATGTCGGGCTCTGTTTAATTTTAACTTGTTCAGTGTAGGGCACTGTTTCATTGTACCGTATTTAATGTCGGGCTCTGTTTAATTTTACCTTGTTCAGTGTAGGCCACTGTTTCATTGTACCGTATTTTATGTCGGGCTGTGTTTAATTTTACATTGTTCAGTGTAGGGCACTGTTTCATTGTAACGTATTTAATGTCGGGCTGTGTTTAATTTTACCTTGTTCAGTGTAGGGCTCTGTTTCACTGTACCGTATTTAATGTTGAGCTGTGTTTAAGTTTACCTTGTTCAGTGTAGGGCACTGTTTCCTTGTACTGTATTTAATGTCGGGCTCTGTTTAAATTTACCCTGTTCAGTGTAGGGCACTGTTTCATTTTACCGTATTTAATGTCGGGCTGTGTTTAACTTTACATTGTTCACTGTAGGGCATTGTTTCATTGTGCTGTATTTAATGTTGGGCTCTGTTTAATTTTACCTTGTTCACTGTTGTGCACTGTTTCATTGTCCCGTATTTAATGTCGGGCTCTGTTTAATTTTACATTATTCAGTGTAGGTCACTGTTTCATTGTACTGTATTTAATACCGCGCTGTGTTTAATTTTACATTGTTCAGTGTAGGGCACTGATTCATTGTACCGTATTTAATGTCGGGCTGTGTTTAAGTTTACATTGTTCAGTGTAGGGCACTGTTTCATTGTACTGTATTTAATGTCGGGCTCTGTTTAATTTTGCGTTGTTTACTGTAGGTCACTGTTTCATTGTACTGTATTTAATGTCGGGCTCTGTTTTATTTTACATTGTTCACATTAGGGCCCTGTTTCATTGTACTGTATTTAATGTCGGGCTCTGTTTAATTTTACGTTGTTCACTGTTGGGCACTGTTTCATTGTACCGTATTTAATGTCGGGTTCTGTTTAATTTTACATTGTTGCTGGTAGGGCACTGATTCATTGTACCGTATTTAATGTCGGGCTGTGTTTAATTTTACATTGTTCACTGTAGGGCACTGTTTCATTGTAACTTTTTTAATGTCGGGCTCTGTTTAATTTTACCTTGTTCAGTGTAGGGCACTGTTTCATTGTACCGTATTTACTGTCGGGCTGTGTTTAATTGTACATTGTTCACTGTAGGGCACTGTTTCATTGTACCGTATTTAATGTCGGGCTGTGTTTAATTGTACATTGTTCACTGTAGGGCACTGTTTCATTGTGCTGTATTTAATGTCGGGCTCTGTTTAATTTTACCTTGTTCAGTGTAGGGCACTGTTTCATATTACCGTATTTAATGTCGTGCTGTGTTTGATTGTACATTGTTCACTGTAGGACACTGTTTCATTGTACCGTATTTAATGTTGGGCTGTGTTTAATTTTACCTTGCTCAGTGGAGGGCACTGTTACATTGTACTGTATTTAATGTCGGGCTCTGTTTAATTTTACCTCGTTGCTTGTAGGGCACTGTTTCATTGTACTGTATTTAATGTCGGGCTCTGTTTAATTTTGCCTTGTTTACTGTAGGTCACTGTTTCATTGTACTGTATTTAATGTCGGGCTCTGTTTAATTTTACCTTGTTCAGTGTAGGGCACTGTTTCCTTGTACCGTATTTAATGTCGGGCTCTGTTTAAATAAACCTTGTTCAGTGTAGGGCACTGTTTCATTTTACCGTATTTAATGTCGGGCTGTGTTTAACTTTACATTGTTCACTGTAGGGCATTGTTTCATTGTGCTGTATTTAATGTTGGGCCCTGTTTAATTTTACCTTGTTCACTGTTGGGCACTGTTTCATTGTCCCGTACTTAATGTCGGGCTCTGTTTAATTTTACATTATTCAGTGTAGGGCACTGTTTCATTGTACTGTCTTTAATGTCGGGCTGTGTTTTATTTTACATTGTTCAGTGTAGGGCACTGTTTCATTGTACTGTATTTAATGTCGGGCTCTGTTTAATGTTACATTGTTCAGTGTAGGGCACTGTTTCATTGTACTGTCTTTAATGTCGGGCTCTGTTTAATTTTACCTTGTTCACTGTAGGTCACTGTTTCATTGTACTGTATTTAATGTCGGGCTTTGTTTAATTTTACCTTGTTCAGTGTAGGGCCCCGTTTCATTTTACCGGATTTAATGTCGGGCTGTGTTTAACTTTACATTGTTCACTGTAGGGCGTTGTTTCATTGTGCTGTATTTAATGTTGGGCTCTGTTTGATTTTACCTTGTTCACTGTCGGGCACTGTTTCATTGTCCCGTATTTAATGTCGGGCTCTGTTTAATTTTACATTATTCAGTGTAGGGCACTGTTTCATTGTACAGTCTTTAATGTCGGGCTCTGTTTAATTTTGCCTTGTTTACTGTAGGTCACTGTTTCATTTTACTGTATTTAATGCCGGGCTTTGTTTAATTTAACATTGTTCAGTGTAGGGCACTGTTTCATTTTACCGTATTTAATGTCGGGCTGTGTTTAATTTTACCTTGTTCAGTGTAGGGCACTGTTTCATTGTACCGTATTTAATGTCGGGTTGTGTTTAATTGTACATTGTTCACTGTAGGGCACTGTTTCATTGTACCGTATTTAATGTCGGGCTGTGTTTAATTTTACCTTGCTCAGTGGAGGGCACTGTTACATTGTACTGTATTTAATGTCGTGCTCTGTTTAATTTTACATTGTTCACTGTAGGGCACTGTTTCATTGTACCGTATTTAATGTTGGGCTCTGTTTAATTTTACCTTGTTCACTGTCGGGCACTGTTTCGTTGTCCCGTATTTAATGTCGGGCTCTGTTTAATGTTACATTGTTCGTGTGGGGCACTGTTTCATTGTACTGTATTTAATGTCGGGCTCTGTTTAATTTTGCCTTGTTTACTGTAGGTCAATGTTTCATTGTACTGTATTTAATGTCGGGCTCTGTTTAATTTTACCTTGTTCAGTGTAGGGCACTGTTTCCTTGTACCGTATTTAATGTCGGGCTCTGTTTAAATATACCTTGTTCAGTGTAGGGCACTGTTTCATATTACCGTATTTAATGTCGTGCTGTGTTTGATTGTACATTGTTCACTGTAGGACACTGTTTCATTGTACCGTATTTAATGTTGGGCTGTGTTTAATTTTACCTTGCTCAGTGGAGGGCACTGTTACATTGTACTGTATTTAATGTCGGGCTCTGTTTAATTTTACCTCGTTGCTTGTAGGGCACTGTTTCATTGTACTGTATTTAATGTCGGGCTCTGTTTAATTTTGCCTTGTTTACTGTAGGTCACTGTTTCATTGTACTGTATTTAATGTCGGGCTCTGTTTAATTTTACCTTGTTCAGTGTAGGGCACTGTTTCCTTGTACCGTATTTAATGTCGGGCTCTGTTTAAATAAACCTTGTTCAGTGTAGGGCACTGTTTCATTTTACCGTATTTAATGTCGGGCTGTGTTTAACTTTACATTGTTCACTGTAGGGCATTGTTTCATTGTGCTGTATTTAATGTTGGGCCCTGTTTAATTTTACCTTGTTCACTGTTGGGCACTGTTTCATTGTCCCGTACTTAATGTCGGGCTCTGTTTAATTTTACATTATTCAGTGTAGGGCACTGTTTCATTGTACTGTCTTTAATGTCGGGCTGTGTTTTATTTTACATTGTTCAGTGTAGGGCACTGTTTCATTGTACTGTATTTAATGTCGGGCTCTGTTTAATGTTACATTGTTCAGTGTAGGGCACTGTTTCATTGTACTGTCTTTAATGTCGGGCTCTGTTTAATTTTACCTTGTTCACTGTAGGTCACTGTTTCATTGTACTGTATTTAATGTCGGGCTTTGTTTAATTTTACCTTGTTCAGTGTAGGGCCCCGTTTCATTTTACCGGATTTAATGTCGGGCTGTGTTTAACTTTACATTGTTCACTGTAGGGCGTTGTTTCATTGTGCTGTATTTAATGTTGGGCTCTGTTTGATTTTACCTTGTTCACTGTCGGGCACTGTTTCATTGTCCCGTATTTAATGTCGGGCTCTGTTTAATTTTACATTATTCAGTGTAGGGCACTGTTTCATTGTACAGTCTTTAATGTCGGGCTCTGTTTAATTTTGCCTTGTTTACTGTAGGTCACTGTTTCATTTTACTGTATTTAATGCCGGGCTTTGTTTAATTTAACATTGTTCAGTGTAGGGCACTGTTTCATTTTACCGTATTTAATGTCGGGCTGTGTTTAATTTTACCTTGTTCAGTGTAGGGCACTGTTTCATTGTACCGTATTTAATGTCGGGCTGTGTTTAATTGTACATTGTTCACTGTAGGGCACTGTTTCATTGTACCGTATTTAATGTCGGGCTGTGTTTAATTTTACCTTGCTCAGTGGAGGGCACTGTTACATTGTACTGTATTTAATGTCGTGCTCTGTTTAATTTTACATTGTTCACTGTAGGGCACTGTTTCATTGTACCGTATTTAATGTTGGGCTCTGTTTAATTTTACCTTGTTCACTGTCGGGCACTGTTTCGTTGTCCCGTATTTAATGTCGGGCTCTGTTTAATGTTACATTGTTCGTGTGGGGCACTGTTTCATTGTACTGTATTTAATGTCGGGCTCTGTTTAATTTTGCCTTGTTTACTGTAGGTCACTGTTTCATTGTACTGTATTTAATGTCGGGCTCTGTTTAATTTTACCTTGTTCAGTGTAGGGCACTGTTTCCTTGTACCGTATTTAATGTCGGGCTCTGTTTAAATATACCTTGTTCAGTGTAGGGCACTGTTTCATTTTACCGTATTTAATGTCGGGCTCTGTTTTATTTTACATTGTTCAGTGTAGGGCACTGTTTCATTGTACTGTATTTAATGTCGGGCTCTGTTTAATGTTACATTGTTCAGTGTAGGGCACTGTTTCATTGTACTGTCTTTAATGTCGGGCTCTGTTTAATTTTGCCTTGTTTACTGTAGGTCACTGTTTCATTGTACTGTATTTAATGCCGGGCTGTGTTTAATTTTACATTGTTCAGTGTAGGGCACTGATTCATTGTACCGTATTTAATGTCGGGCTGTGTTTACGTTTACATTGTTCAGTGTAGGGCACTGTTTCATTGTACCGTATTTAATGTCGGGCTCTGTTTAATGTTACATTGTTCAGTGTAGGGCACTGTTTCACAGTACCGTATTTAATGTCGGGCTCTGTTTAATTTTACATTGTTCAGTGTAGGGCACTGTTTCATTGTACCGTATTTAATGTCGGGCTGTGTTTTATTTTACATTGTTCAGTGTAGGGCACTGTTTCATTGTACTGTATTTAATGTCGGGCTGTGTTTAATTTTACATTATTCAGTGTGGGGAACTGATTCATTGCACCGTATTTACTGTCGGGTTCTGTTTATTATTGCCTTGTTTACAGTAGGTCACTGTTTCATTGTACTGCATTTAATGCCGGGCTGTGTTTAATTTTACATTGTTCAGTGTAGGGCACTGATTCATTGGACCGTATTTAATGTCGGGCTCTGTTTAATTTTGCCTTGTTTACTGTAGGTCACTGTTTCATTGTACTGTATTTAATGTCGGGCCGTGTTTAAGTTCACATTGTTCAGTGTAGGGCACTGTTTCATTGTACCGTATTTAATGTCGGGCTCTGTTTAATTTTACATTGTTCAGTGTAGAGCACTGATTCATTGTACTGTATTTAATGTCCGGCTCTGTTTAATTTTACATTGTTCAGTGTAGGGCACTGTTTCATTGTACCGTATTTAATGTCGGGCTGTGTTTAATTTTACATTGTTCACTGTAGGGCACTGTTTCATTGTACCGTATTTAATGTCGTGCTCTGTTTAATTTTACCTTGTTCAGTGTTGGTCACTGTTTCATTGTACCGTATTTAATGTCGGGCTCTGTTTATTTTTACCTTGTTCAGTGTAGGACTGTGTTTAATTGTACACTGTTCACTGTAGGGCACTGTTTCATTGTACCGTATTTAATGTCGGGCTGTGTTTAATTGTACATTGTTCACTGTAGGGCACTGTTTCATTGTACCGTATTTAATGTCGGGCTGTGTTTAATTTTACATTGTTCAGTGTAGGGCACTCTTTCATTGTACCGTATTTAATGTCGGGCTGTGTTTAATGTTGCCTTGTTCAGTGTTGGGCACTGTTTCATTTTACCGTATTTAATGTCGGGCAGTGTTTAATTGTACATTGTTCACTGTAGGGCACTGTTTCATTGTACCGTATTTAATGTCGGGCTCTGTTTAAATATACCTTGTTCAGTGTAGGGCACTGTTTCATTGTACCGTATTTAGTGTCGGGCTCTGTTTAATTTTACATTGTTGCTGGTAGGGCACTGATTCATTGTACCGTATTTAATGTCGGGCTCTGTTTAATTTTACCTTGTTCAGTGTAGGGCACTGATTCATTGTACTGTATTTAATGTCGGGCTGTGTTTAATTTTACATTGTTCAGTGTACGGCATTGTTTCACTGTACCGTATTTAATGTCGGGCTCTGTTTAATTTTACATTGTTCAGTGTCGGGCACTGTTTCATTGTGCTGTATTTAGTATCGGGCTCTGTTTAATTTTACATTGTTCAGTGTAGGGCACTGATTCATTGCACCGTATTTAATGTCGGGCTCTGTTTAATTTTACATTGTTCAGTGTAGGGCACTGTTTCATTGTACCGTATATAGTGTCGGGCTCTGTTTAATTTTACATTGTTGCTGGTAGGGCACTGATTCATTGTACCGTATTTAATGTCGGGCGGTGTTTAATTTTACATTGTTCACTGTAGGGCACTGTTTCATTGTCCCGTATTTAATGTCGGGCTCTGTTTAATTTTACCTTGTTCAGTTTAGGGCACTGTTTCATTGTACCGTATTTAATGTCGGGCTGTGTTTAATTTTACATTGTTCAGTGTAGGGCACTCTTTCATTGTACCGCTTTTAATGTCGGGCTGTGTTTAATTTTACCTTGCTCAGTGGAGGGCACTGTTTCATTGTACTGTTTTTAATGTCGGGCTGTGTTTAATTTTACATTCTTCACTGTAGAGCATTGTTTCATTGTGCTGTATTTAATGTTGGGCTCTGTTTAATTTTACCTTGCTCACTGTCGGGCACTGTTTCATTGTCCCGTATTTAATGTCGGGCTGTGTTTAATTGTACATTGTTCACTGTAGGGCACTGTTTCATTGTACTATATTTAATGTCGGGCTCTGTTTAATTTTGCCTTGTTTACTGTAGGTCACTGTTTCATTGTACTGTATTTAATGTCGGGCTCTGTTTAATTTTACCTTGTTCAGTGTAGGGCACTGTTTCCTTGTACCGTATTTAATGTCGGGCTCTGTTTAAATATACCTTGTTCAGTGTAGGGCACTGTTTCATTTTACCGTATTTAATGTCGGGCTGTGTTTTATTTTACATTGTTCAGTGTAGGGCACTGTTTCATTGTACTGTATTTAATGTCGTGCTCTGTTTAATGTTACATTGTTCAGTGTAGGGCACTGTTTCATTGTACTGTCTTTAATGTCGGGCTCTGTTTAATTTTGCCTTGTTTACTGTAGGTCACTGTTTCATTGTACTGTATTTAATGCCGGGCTGTGTTTAATTTTACATTGTTCAGTGTAGGGCACTGATTCATTGTACCGTATTTAATGTCGGGCTGTGTTTAAGTTTACATTGTTCAGTGTAGGGCACTGTTTCATTGTACCGTATTTAATGTCGGGCTCTGTTTAATGTTACATTGTTCAGTGTAGGGCACTGTTTCACAGTACCGAATTTAATGTCGGGCTCTGTTTAATTTTACATTGTTCAGTGTAGGGCACTGTTTCATTGTACCGTATTTAATGTCGGGCTGTGTTTTATTTTACATTGTTCAGTGTAGGGCACTGTTTCATTGTACTGTATTTAATGTCGGGTTGTGTTTAATTTTTCATTATTCAGTGTTGGGCACTGATTTATTGCACCGTATTTACTGTCGGGTTCTGTTTAATATTGCCTTGTTTACAGTAGGTCACTGTTTCATTGTACTGCATTTAATGCCGGGCTGTGTTTAATTTTACATTGTTCAGTGTAGGGCACTGATTCATTGTACCGTATTTAATGTCGGGCTCTGTTTAATTTTGCCTTGTTTACTGTAGGTCACTGTTTCATTGTACTGTATTTAATGTCGGCCTGTGTTTAAGTTCACATTGTTCAGTGTAGGGCACTGTTTCATTGTACCGTATTTAATGTCGGGCTCTGTTTAATTTTACATTGTTCAGTGTAGGGCACTGATTGATTGTACTGTATTTAATGCCCGGCTCTGTTTAATTTTACATTGTTCAGTGTAGGGCACTGTTTCATTGTACCGTATTTAATGTCGGGCTGTGTTTAATATTACATTGTTCACTTTAGGGCACTGTTTCATTGTACCGTATTTAATGTCGGGCTCTGTTTAATTTTACCTTGTTCAGTGTTGGTCACTGTTTCATTGTACCGTATTTAATGTCGGGCTCTGTTTATTTTTATCTTGTTCAGTGTAGGACAGTGTTTAATTTTACCGTATTTAATGTCGGGCAGTGTTTAATTGTACATTGTTCACTGTAGGGCACTGTTTCATTGTACCGTATTTAATGTCGGGCTCTGTTTAAATATACCTTGTTCAGTGTAGGGCACTGTTTCATTGTACCGTATTTAGTGTCGGGCTCTGTTTAATTTTACATTGTTGCTGGTAGGGCACTGATTCATTGTACCGTATTTAATGTCGGGCTCTGTTTAATTTTACCTTGTTCAGTGTAGGGCACTGATTCATTGTACTGTATGTAATGTCGGGCTGTGTTTAATTTTACATTGTTCAGTGTAGGGCATTGTTTCACTGTACCGTATTTAATGTCGGGCTCTGTTTAATTTTACATTGTTCAGTGTCGGGCACTGTTTCATTGTGCTGTATTTAGTATCGGGCTCTGTTTAATTTTACCTTGTTCAGTGTAGGGCACTGATTCATTGTACTGTATTTAATGTCGGGCTGTGTTTAATTTTACATTGTTCAGTGTAGGGCATTGTTTCACTGTACCGGATTTAATGTCGGGCTCTGTTTAATTTTACATTGTTCAGTGTAGGGCACTGATTCATTGCACCGTATTTAATGTCGGGCTGTGTTTAATTTTACATTGTTCAGTGTAGGGCACTGTTTCATTGTACCGTATATAGTGTCGGGCCCTGTTTAATTTTACATTGTTGCTGGTAGGGCACTGATTCATTGTACCGTATTTAATGTCGGGCTGTGTTTAATTTTACATTGTTCACTGTAGGGCACTGTTTCATTGTCCCGTATTTAATGTCGGGCTCTGTTTAATTTTACCTTGTTCTGTGTAGGGCACTGTTTCATTGTACCGTATTTAATGTCGGGCTCTGTTTAATTTTACCTTGTTCAGCGGAGGGCACTGTTTCATTGTACCGTATTTAATGTCGGGCTGTGTTTCATTGTACATTGTTCACTGTAGCGCACTGTTTCATTTTACTGTATTTAATGTCGGGCTCTGTTTAATTTTACCTTGTTCAGTGTAGGGCACTGTTTCATTGTACCGTATTTAATGTCGGGCTGTGTTTAATTTTACATTGTTCAGTGTAGGGCACTCTTTCATTGTACCGTATTTAATGTCGGGCTGTGTTTAATTGTACATTGTTCACTGCAGGGCACTGTTTCATTGTACCGTATTTAATGTCGGGCTGTGTTTAATTTTACCTTGCTCAGTGGAGGGCACTGTTTCATTGTACTGTTTTTAATGTCGGGCTGTGTTTAATTTTACATTCTTCACTGTAGAGCATTGTTTCATTGTGCTGTATTTAATGTTGGGCTCTGTTTAATTTTACCTTGCTCACTGTCGGGCACTGTTTCATTGTCCCGTATTTAATGTCGGGCTCTGTTTAATGTTACATTGTTCAGTGTAGGGCACTGTTTCATTGTACTGTATTTAATGTCGGGCTCTGTTTAATTTTGCCTTGTTTACTGTAGGTCACTGTTTCATTGTACTGCATTTAATGTCGGGCTCTGTTTAATTTTACCTTGTTCAGTGTAGGGCACTGTTTCATTGTACCGTATTTAATGTCGGGCTCTGTTTAATTTTACCTTGTTCAGTGTAGGGCACTGTTTCATTTTACCGTATTTAATGTCGGGCTCTGTTTAATTTTACATTGTTCAGTGTAGGTCACTGTTTCATTGTACTGTATTTAATGTCGGGCTCTGTTTAATTTTGCCTTGTTTACTGTAGGTCACTGTTTCACTGTACCGTATTTAATGTATGCTCTGTTTAATTTTACATTGTTCAGTGTCGGGCACTGTTTCATTGTGCTGTATTTAGCATCGGGCTCTGTTTAATTTTACCTTGTTCAGTGTAGGGCACTGATTCATTGTACTGTATTTAATGTCGGGCTGTGTTTAATTTTACATTGTTCAGTGTAGGGCATTGTTTCACTGTACCGGATTTAATGTCGGGCTCTGTTTAATTTTACATTGTTCAGTGTAGGGCACTGATTCATTGCACCGTATTTAATGTCGGGCTGTGTTTAATTTTACATTGTTCAGTGTAGGGCACTGTTTCATTGTACCGTATATAGTGTCGGGCTCTGTTTAATTTTACATTGTTGCTGGTAGGGCACTGATTCATTGTACCGTATTTAATGTCGGGCTGTGTTTAATTTTACATTGTTCACTGTAGGGCACTGTTTCATTGTCCCGTATTTAATGTCGGGCTCTGTTTAATTTTACCTTGTTCTGTGTAGGGCACTGTTTCACTGTACCGTATTTAATGTCGGGCTCTGTTTAATTTTACCTTGTTCAGCGGAGGGCACTGTTTCATTGTACCGTATTTAATGTCGGGCTGTGTTTAATTGTACATTGTTCACTGTAGCGCACTGTTTCATTTTACTGTATTTAATGTCGGGCTCTGTTTAATTTTACCTTGTTCAGTGTAGGGCACTGTTTCATTGTACCGTATTTAATGTCGGGCTGTGTTTAATTTTACATTGTTCAGTGTAGGGCACTCTTTCATTGTACCGTATTTAATGTCGGGCTGTGTTTAATTGTACATTGTTCACTGCAGGGCACTGTTTAATTGTACCGTATTTAATGTCGGGCTGTGTTTAATTTTACATTCTTCACTGTAGAGCATTGTTTCATTGTACCGTATTTAATGTTGGGCTCTGTTTAATTTTACCTTGCTCACTGTCGGGCACTGTTTCATTGTCCCGTATTTAATGTCGGGCTCTGTTTAATTTTACCTTGTTCAGTGTAGGGCACTGTTTCATTTTACCGTATTTAATGTCGGGCTCTGTTTAATTTTACCTTGTTCAGTGTAGGGCACTGTTTCATTGTACCGTATTTAATGTCGGGCTCTGTTTAATTTTACCTTGTTCAGTGTAGGGCACTGTTTCATTTTACCGTATTTAATGTCGGGCTCTGTTTAATTTTACATTGTTCAGTGTAGGGCACTGTTTCATTGTACTGTATTTAATGTCGGGCTCTGTTTAATTTTGCCTTGTTTACTGTAGGTCACTGTTTCATTGTACTGTATTTAAAGTCGGGCTGTGTTTAATTTTACATTGTTCAGTGTAGGGCACTGATTCATTGCACCGTATTTAATGTCGGGCTCTGTTTAATTTTGCCTCGTTCAGTATAGGGCACTGTTTCATTGTACCGTATTTAATGTCGGGCTCTGTTTAATTTTACCTTGTTCAGTGTAGGGCACTGTTTCATTTTACCGTATTTAATGTCGGGCTCTGTTTAATTTTACATTGTTCAGTGTAGGGCACTGTTTCATTGTACTGTATTTAATGTCGGGCTCAGTTTAATTTTGCCTTGTTTACTGTAGGTCACTGTTTCATTGTACTGTATTTAAAGTCGGGCTGTGTTTAATTTTACATTGTTCAGTGTAGGGCACTGATTCATTGCACCGTATTTAATGTCGAGCTCTGTTTAATTTTGCCTCGTTCAGTGTAGGGCACTGTTTCATTGTACCGTATTTAATGTCGGGCTCTGTTTAATTTTACCTTGTTCAGTGTAGGGCACTGTTTCATTTTACCGTATTTAATGTCGGGCTCTGTTTAATTTTACATTGTTCAGTGTAGGGCACTGTTTCATTGTACTGTATTTAATGTCGGGCTCAGTTTAATTTTGCCTTGTTTACTGTAGGTCACTGTTTCATTGTCCCGTATTTAATGTCATTCTTTGTTTAATTTTACCTTGTTCACTGTCGGGCACTGTTTCATTGTCCCGTATTTAATGTCGGGCTTTGTTTAATTTTACCTTGTTCACTGTCGGGCACTGTTTCATTGTCCCGTATTTAATGTCGGGCTCTGTTTAATTTTACATTCTTCACTGTAGGGCATTGTTTCATTGTGCTGTATTTAATGTTGGGCTCTGTTTAATTTTACCTTGTTCACTGTCGGGCACTGTTTCATTGTCCCGTATTTAATGTCATTCTTTGTTTAATTTTACCTTGTTCACTGTCGGGCACTGTTTCATTGTCCCGTATTTAATGTCGGGCTTTGTTTAATTTTGCCTTGTTTACTGTAGGTCACTGTTTCATTGTACTGTATTTAATGTCGGGCTCTGTTAATTTTCATTGTTCACTGTAGGGCACTGTGTCATTGTACTGTATTTGATGTCGGGCTCTGTTTAATTTTACCTTGTTCAGTGTAGGGCACGGTTTCATTGTACTGTATTTAATGTCGGGCTCTGTTAATTTTCATTGTTCACTGTAGGGCACTGTTTCATTGTACTGTATTTAATGTCGGGCTCTGTTTAATTTTACTTTGTACTGTAGGGCACTGTTTCATTGTACTGTATTTAATGTCGGGCTCTGTTTAATTTTACCTTGTTCACTGTCGGGCACTGTTTCATTGTCCCGTATTTCATGTCGGGCTCTGATTAATTTTACATTGTTCAGTGTAGGGCACTGTTTCATTGTACTGTATTTAATGTCGGGCTCTGTTTAATTTTGCCTTGTTTACTGTAGGTCACTGTTTCATTGTACTGTATTTAATGTCGGGCTCTGTTAATTTTCATTGTTCACTGTAGGGCACTGTTTCATTGTACTGTATTTAATGTCGGGCTCTGTTTAATTTTACCTTGTTCAGTGTAGGGCACGGTTTCATTGTACCGTTTTTAATGTCGGGCTCTGTTTAATTTTACATTGTTGCTGGTAGGGCACTGATTCATTGTACCGTATTTAATGTCGGGCTTTGTTTAATTTTGCCTTGTTTACTGTAGGTCACTGTTTCATTGTACTGTATTTAATGTCGGGCTCTGTTCATTTTCATTGTTCACTGTAGGGCACTGTTTCATTGTACTGTATTTAATGTCCGGCTCTGTTTAATTTTACCTTGTCCAGTGTCGGGCACGGTTTCATTGTACCGTTTTTAATGTCGGGCTCTGTTTAATTTTACATTGTTGCTGGTAGGTCACTGATTCATTGTACCGTATTTAATGTCGGGCTCTGTTTAATTTTACCTTGTTCAGTGTAGGTCACTGTTTCATTGTACCGTATTTAATGTCGGGCTCTGTTTAATTTTACCTTGTTCAGTGTAGGACACTGTTTCATTGTACCGTATTTACTGTCGGGCTGTGTTTAATTGTACATTGTTCACTGTAGGGCACTCTTTCATTGTACCGTATTTAATGTCGGGCTGTGTTTAATTTTACATTGTTGCTGGTAGGGCACTGATTCATTGTACCGTATTTAATGTCGGGCTGTGTTTAATTTTACATTGTTCACTGTAGGGCACTGTTTCATTGTGCTGTATTTAATGTTGGGCTCTGTTTAATTTTACCTTGTTCACTGTCGGGCACTGTTTCATTGTCCCGTATTTAATGTCGGGCTCTGATTAATGTTACATTGTTCAGTGTTGGGCACTGTTTCATTGTACTTATTTAATGTCGGGCTCTGTTTAATTTTGCCTTGTTTACTGTAGGTCACTGTTTCATTGTACTGTATTTAATGTCGGGCTCTGTTAATTTTCGTTGTTTACTGTAGGGCACTGTTTCATTGTACTGTATTTAATGTCGGGCTCTGTTTAATTTTACATTGTTCACTGTGGGGCACTGTTTCATTGTACCGTATTTAATGTCGGGCTCTGTTTAATTTTACCTTGTTCAGTGTAGGTCACTGTTTCATTGTACCGTATTTAATGTCGGGCTCTGTTTAATTTTACCTTGTTCAGTGTGGGGCACTGTTTCATTGTACCGTATTTAATGTCGGGCTCTGTTTAATTTTACCTTGTTCAGTGTAGGTCACTGTTTCATTGTACCGTATTTAATGTCGGGCTCTGTTTAATTTTACCTTGTTCAGTGTAGGGCACTGTTTCATTGTACCGTATTTACTGTCGGGCTGTGTTTAATTGTACATTGTTCACTGTAGGGTACTGTTTCATTGTACCGTATTTAATGTCGGGCTGTGTTTAATTGTACATTGTTCACTGTAGGGCACTGTTTCATTTTACTGTATTTAATGTCGGGCTCTGTTTAATTTTACCTTGTTCAGTGTAGGGCACTGTTTGATTCTACCGTATTTAATGTCGGGCTGTGTTTAATTTTACATTGATCAGTGTAGGGCACTCTTTCATTGTACCGTATTTAATGTCGGGCTCTGTTTAATTTTACATTGTTGCTGGTAGGGCACTGATTCATTGTACCGTATTTAATGTCGGGCTGTGTTTAATTTTACCTTGTTCAGTGTAGGGCACTGTTTCATTGTACCGTATTTAATGTCGGGCTGTGTTTAATTTTACATTGTTCAGTGTAGGGCACTCTTTCATTGTACCGTATTTAATGTCGGGCTCTGTTTAATTTTACATTGTTGCTGGTAGGGCACTGATTCATTGTACTGTATTTAATGTCGGGCTGTGTTTAATTTTTCATTGTTCACTGTAGGGCACTGTTTCATTGTACCGTATTTAATGTCGGGCTGTGTTTAATTGTACATTGTTCACTGTAGGGTACTGTTTCATTGTACCGTATTTAATGTCGGGCTGTGTTGAATTGTACGTTGTTCACTGTAGGGCACTGTTTCATTTTACTGTATTTAATGTCCTGCTCTGTTTAATTTTACATACTTCACTGTAGGGCATTGTTTCATTGTGCTGTATTTAATGTTGGGCTCTGTTTAATTTTACCTTGTTCAGTGTAGGCCACTGTTTCATTATACCGTATTTAATGTCGGCTGTGTTTAAGTTTACATTGTTCTGTGTAGGGCACTGATTCATTGTACCGTATTTAATGTCGGGCTGTGTTTAATTTTACATTGTTCAGTGTAGGGCACTCTTTCATTGTACCGTATTTAATGTCGGGCCCTGTTTAATTTTACATTGTTCAGTGTAGGGCACTCTTTCATTGTACCGTATTTAATGTCGGGCCCTGTTTAATTTTACATTGTTGCTGGTAGGGCACTGTTTCATTGTACTGTATTTAATGTCGGGCTCTGTTAATTTTCATTGTTCACTGTAGGGCACTGTTTCATTGTCCCGTATTTAATGTCGGGCTTTGTTTAATTTTTCCTTGTTCACTGTAGGTCACTGTTTCATTGTACTGTATTTAATGTCCGGCTCTGTTTAATTTTACCTTGTTCAGTGTAGGGCACGGTTTCATTGTACCGTATTTAATGTCGGGCTCTGTTTAATTTTACATTGTTGCTGTTAGGGCACTGATTCATTGTACCGTATTTAATGTCCGGCTCTGTTTAATTTTACATTGTTCAGTGTAGGGCACTGTTTCATTGTACCGTATTTAATGTCGGGCTCTGTTTAATTTTACCTTGTTCAGTGTAGGGCACTGTATCATTGAACCGTATTTAATGTCGGGCTCTGTTTAATTTTACCTTGTTCAGTGTAGGGCACTGTTTCATTGTACCGTATTTACTGTCGGGCTGTGTTTAATTGTACATTGTTCACTGTAGGGTACTGTTTCATTGTACCGTATTTAATGTCGGGCTGTGTTTAACTGTACATTGTTCACTGTAGGGCACTGTTTCATTTTACTGTATATCATGTCGGGCTCTGTTTAATTTTACCTTGTTCAGTGTAGGGCACTGTTTCATTGTACCGTATTTAATGTCGGGCTCTATTTAATTTTACCTTGTTCAGTGTAGGGCACTGTTTCATTGTACCGTATTTAATGTCGGGCTGTGTTTAAATTTGCCTTGTTCACTGTAGGGCACTGTTTCATTTTACTGTATATCATGTCGGGCTCTGTTTAATTTTACCTTGTTCAGTGTAGGGCACTCTTTCATTGTACCGTATTTAATGTCGGGCTCTGTTTAATTTTACATTGTTGCTGGTAGGGCACTGATTCATTGTACCGTATTTAATGTCGGGCTGTGTTTAATTTTACATTGTTCACTGTAGGGCAATGTTTCATTGTACCGTATTTAATGTCGGGCTGTGTTTAATTGTACATTGTTCCCTGTAGGGCATTGTTTCATTGTGCTATATTTAATGTTGGGCTCTGTTTAAGTTTACCTTGTTGACTGTCGGGCACTGTTTCATTGTCCCGTATTTAATGTCGGGCTCTGATTAATTTTACTTTGTTCAGTGTAGGGCACTGTTTCATTGTACTGTATTTAATGTCGGGCTCTGTTTAATTTTGCCTTGTTTACTGTAGGTCACTGTTTCATTGTACTGTATTTAATGTGGGGCTCTGTTAATTTTCATTGTTTACTGTAGGGCACTGTTTCATTGTACTGTATTTAATGTCCGGCTCTGTTTAATTTTACCTTGTTCAGTGTAGGGCACGGTTTCATTGTACCGTATTTAATGTCGGGCTCTGTTTAATTTTACATTGTTGCTGATAGGGCACTGATTCATTGTACCGTATTTAATGTCGGGCTGTGTTTAATTTTACTTTGTTCACTGTAGGGCACTGTTTCATTGTACCGTATTTAATGTCGTGCTCTGTTTAATTTTACCTTGTTCAGTGTAGGTCACTGTTTCATTGTACCGTATTTAATGTCGGGCTCTGTTTAATTTTACCTTGTTCAGTGTAGGGCACTGTTTCATTGTACCGTATTTACTGTCGGGCTGTGTTTAATTGTACATTGTTCACTGTAGGGTACTGTTTCATTGTACCGTATTTAATGTCGGGCTGTGTTTAATTGTACATTGTTCACTGTAGGGCACTGTTTCATTTTACTGTATTTAATGTCGGGCTATGTTTAATTTTACCTTGTTCAGTGTAGGGCACTGTTTCATTGTACCGTATTTAATGTCGGGCTGTGTTTAATTTTACATTGTTCAGTGTAGGGCACTCTTTCATTGTACCGTATTTAATGTCGGGCTCTGTTTAATTTTACATTGTTGCTGGTAGGGCACTGATTCATTGTACCGTATTTAATGTCGGGCTCTGTATAATTTTACCTTGTTCAGTGTAGGGCACTGTTTCATTGTACCGTATTTAATGTCGGGCTGTGTTTAAATTTGCCTTGTTCACTGTAGGGCACTGTTTCATTTTACTGTATATCATGTCGGGCTCTGTTTAATTTTACCTTGTTCAGTGTAGGGCACTGTTTCATTGTACCGTATTTACTGTCGGGCTGTGTTTAATTGTACATTGTTCACTGTAGGGTACTGTTTCATTGTACCGTATTTAATGTCGGGCTGTGTTTAATTGTACATTGTTCACTGTAGGGCACTGTTTCATTTTACTGTATTTAATGTCGGGCTATGTTTAATTTTACCTTGTTCAGTGTAGGGCACTGTTTCATTGTACCGTATTTAATGTCGGGCTCTGTTTAATTTTACATTGTTGCTGGTAGGGCACTGATTCATTGTACCGTATTTAATGTCGGGCTCTGTTTAATTTTACCTTGTTCAGTGTAGGGCACTGTTTCATTGTACCGTATTTAATGTCGGGCTGTGTTTAAATTTGCCTTGTTCACTGTAGGGCACTGTTTCATTTTACTGTATATCATGTCGGGCTCTGTTTAATTTTACCTTGTTCAGTGTAGGGCACTCTTTCATTGTACCGTATTTAATGTCGGGCTCTGTTTAATTTTACATTGTTGCTGGTAGGGCACTGATTCATTGTACCGTATTTAATGTCGGGCTGTGTTTAATTTTACATTGTTCACTGTAGGGCACTGTTTCATTGTACCGTATTTAATGTCTGGCTGTGTTTAATTGTACATTGTTCCCTGTAGGGCATTGTTTCATTGTGCTGTATTTAATGTTGGGCTCTGTTTAAGTTTACCTTGTTGACTGTCGGGCACTGTTTCATTGTCCCGTATTTAATGTCGGGCTCTGATTAATTTTACATTGTTCAGTGTAGGGCACTGTTTCATTGTACTGTATTTAATGTCGGGCTCTGTTTAATTTTGCCTTGTTTACTGTAGGTCACTGTTTCATTGTACTGTATTTAATGTGGGGCTCTGTTAATTTTCATTGTTTACTGTAGGGCACTGTTTCATTGTACTGTATTTAATGTACGGCTCTGTTTAATTTTACCTTGTTCAGTGTAGGGCACGGTTTCATTGTACCGTATTTAATGTCGGGCTCTGTTTAATTTTACATTGTTGCTGATAGGGCACTGATTCATTGTACCGTATTTAATGTCGGGCTGTGTTTAATTTTACTTTGTTCACTGTAGGGCACTGTTTCATTGTCCCGTATTTAATGTCGGGCTCTGATTAATTTTACCTTGTTCAGTGTAGGGCACGGTTTCATTGTACCGTATTTAATGTCGGGCTCTGTTTAATTTTACATTGTTGCTGATAGGGCACTGATTCATTGTACCGTATTTAATGACGGGCTGTGTTTAATTTTACTTTGTTCACTGTAGGGCACTGTTTCATTGTACCGTATTTAATGTCGTGCTCTGTTTAATTTTACCTTGTTCAGTGTAGGTCACTGTTTCATTGTACCGTATTTAATGTCGGGCTCTGTTTAATTTTACCTTGTTCAGTGTAGGGCACTGTTTCATTGTACCGGATTTACTGTCGGGCTGTGTTTAATTGTACATTGTTCACTGTAGGGTACTGTTTCATTGTACCGTATTTAATGTCGGGCTGTGTTTAATTTTACATTGTTCACTGTAGGGCACTGTTTCATTTTACTGTATTTAATGTCGGGCTATGTTTAATTTTACCTTGTTCAGTGTAGGGCACTGTTTCATTGTACCGTATTTAATGTCGGGCTGTGTTTAATTTTACATTGTTCAGTGTAGGGCACTCTTTCATTGTACCGTATTTAATGTCGGGCTCTGTTTAATTTTACATTGTTGCTGGTAGGGCACTGATTCATTGTACCGTATTTAATGTCGGGCTGTGTTTAATTTTTCATTGTTCACTGTAGGGCACTGTTTCATTGTACCGTATTTAATGTCGGGCTGTGTTTAATTGTACATTGTTCACTGTAGGGTACTGTTTCATTGTACCGTATTTAATGTCGGGCTGTGTTGAATTGTACGTTGTTCACTGTAGGGCACTGTTTCATTTTACTGTATTTAATGTCGGGCTATGTTTAATTTTACATACTTCACTGAAGGGCATTGTTTCATTGTGCTGTATTTAATGTTGGGCTCTGTTTCATTTTACCTTGTTCAGTCCAGGCCACTGTTTCATTATACCGTATTTAATGTCGGGCTGTGTTTAAGTTTACATTGTTCTGTGTAGGGCACTGATTCATTGTACTCTATTTAATGTCGGGCTGTGTTTAATTTTACATTGTTCAGTGTACGGCACTGTTTCATTGTACTGTATTTAATGTCGGGCTCTGTTTCATTTTACCTTGTTCACTGTAGGGCACTGTTTCATTGTACCGTATTTAATGTCGGGCTCTGTTTAATTTTACATTGTTCACTGTAGTGCACTGTTTCATTGTACCGTATTTAATGTCGGGCTCTGTTAATTTTACATTGTTCAGTTTAGGGCACTGTTTCATTGTACTGTATTTAATGTCGGGCTCTGTTTAATTTTGCCTTGTTTACTGTAGGTCACTGTTTCATTGTACCGTATTTAATGTCGGGCTCTCTTTAACTTTACATTGTTCAGTGTAGGGCACTGTTTCATTGTACCGTATTTAATGTCGGGCTGTGTTTTATTTTACATTGTTCAGTGTAGGGCACTGTTTCATTGTACCGTATTTAATGTCGGGCTCTGTTTAATTTTACATTCTTCACTGTAGGGCACTGTTTCATTGTATTGTATTTAATGTCGGGCTCTGTTTAATTTTGCCTTGTTTACTGTAGGTCACTGTTTCATTGTACTGTATTTAATGTCGGCCTCTGTTTACTTTTACATTGTTCACTGTAGGGCACTGTTTCATTGTACTGTATTTAATGTCCGGCTCTGTTTAATTTTACATTGTTCAGTGTAGTGCACTGTTTCATTGTACCGTATTTAATGTCGGGCTCTGTTTACTTTTACATTGTTGCTGGTAGGGCACTGATTCATTGTACCGTATTTAATGACGGGCTGTGTTTAATTTTACATTGTTCACTGTAGGGCACTGTTTCATTGTACCGTATTTAATGTCGTGCTCTGTTTAATTTTACCTTGTTCAGTGTAGGTCACTGTTTCATTGTACCGTATTTAATGTCGGGCTCTGTTTATTTTTACCTTGTTCAGTGTAGGGCTGTGTTTAATTGTACATTGTTCACTGTAGGGCACTGTTTCATTGTACCGTATTTAATGCCGGGCTGTGTTTAATGTTGCCTTGTTCAGTGTAGGGCACTGTTTCATTTTACCGTATTTAATGTCGGCTGTGTTTAATTGTACATTGTTCACTGTAGGGCACTGTTTCATTGTACCGTATTTAATGTCGGGCTGTGTTTAATTTTACCTTGCTCAGGGACGGCACTGTTACATTGTACTGTATTTAATGTCGTGCTCTGTTTAATTTTACATTGTTCACTGTAGGGCACTGTTTCATTGTACCGTATATAATGTCGGGCTGTGTTTTATTTTACATTGTTCAGTGTAGGGCACTGTTTCATTGTACCGTATTTAATGTCGGGCTGTCTTTAATTTTACATTGTTCAGTGTAGGGCACTGTTTCATTGTACCGTATTTAATGTCGGGCTGTGTTTAATTGTACATTGTTCACTGTAGGGCACTGTTTCATTTTACTGTATTTAATGTCGGGCTCTGTTTCATTTTACCTTGTTCAGTGTAGGGCACTGTTTCATTGTACCGTATTTAATGTCGGGCTGTCTTTAATTTTACATTGTTCAGTGTAGGGCACTCTTTCATTGTACCGTATTTAATGTCGGGCTCTGTTTAATTTTACATTGTTGCTGGTAGGGCACTGTTTCATTGTACCGTATTTAATGTCGGGCTCTGTTTAATTTTACATTCTTCACTGTAGGGCATTGTTTCGTTGTACCGTATTTAATGTCCGGCTCTGTTTAATTTTACATTGTTCAGTGTAGGGCACTGTTTCGTTGTACCGTATTTAATGTCCGGCTCTGTTTAATTTTACATTGTTCAGTGTAGGGCACTGTTTCATTGTACCGTATTTAATGTCGGGCTCTGTTTACTTTTACATTGTTCAGTGTAGGGCACTGTTTCATTGTACCGTATTTAATTTCGGGCTCTGTTTACTTTTACATTGATCAGTGTAGGGCACTGTTTCATTGTACCGTATTTAATGTCGGGCTCTGTTTACTTTTACATTGTTCACTGTAGGGCACTGTTTCATTGTACTGTATTTAATGTCCGGCTCTGTTTAATTTTACATTGTTCAGTGTAGGGCACTGTTTCATTGTACCGTATTTAATGTCTGGCTCTGTTTACTTTTACATTGTTGCTGGTAGGGCACTGATTCATTGTACCGTATTTAATGTCGGGCTGTGTTTAATTTTACATTGTTCACTGTAGGGCACTGTTTCATTGTACCGTATTTAATGTCGGGCTCTGTTTAATTTTACCTTGTTCAGTGTAGGTCACTGTTTCATTGTACCGTATTTAATGTCGGGCTCTGTTTATTTTTACCTTGTTCAGTGTAGGACTGTGTTTAATTGTACATTGTTCACTGTAGGGCACTGTTTCATTGTACCGTATTTAATGTCGGGCTGTGTTTAATTGTACATTGTTCACTGTAGGGCACTGTTTCATTTTACTGTATTTAATGTCGGGCTGTGTTTAATTTTGCATTGTTCAGTGTAGGGCACTCTTTCATTGTACCGTATTTAATGTCGGGCTGTGTTTAATGTTGTCTTGTTCAGTGTAGGGCACTGTTTCATTGTACTGTATTTAATGTCGGGCTGTGTTTAATTGTACTTTGTTCAGTGTAGGGCACTGTTTCATTGTACCGTATTTAATGTCGGGCTGTGTTTAATTGTACATTGTTCACAGTAGGGCACTGTTTCATTGTACCGTATTTAATGTCGGGCTCTGTTTAATTTTACATTGTTCACTGTAGTGCACTGTTTCATTGTACCGTATTTAATGTCGGGCTCTGTTAATTTTACATTGTTCAGTTTAGGGCACTATTTCATTGTACTGTATTTAATGTCGGGCTCTGTTTAATTTTGCCTTGTTTACTGTAGGTCACTGTTTCATTGTACTGTATTTAATGTCGGGCTCTGTTAATTTTACATTGTTCAGTTTAGGGCACTGTTTCATTGTACTGTATTTAATGTCCGGCTCTGTTTAATTTTACATTGTTCAGTGTAGGGCACTGTTTCGTTGTACCGTATTTAATGTCCGGCTCTGTTTAATTTTACATTGTTCAGTGTAGGGCACTGTTTCGTTGTACCGTTATTAATTTCGGGCTCTGTTTCCTTTTACATTGTTCAGTGTAGGGCACTGTTTCATTGTACCGTATTTAATGTCGGGCTCTGTTTACTTTTACATTGATCAGTGTAGGGCACTGTTTCATTGTACCGTATTTAATGTCGGGCTCTGTTTACTTTTACATTGTTCACTGTAGGGCACTGTTTCATTGTACTGTATTTAATGTCCGGCTCTGTTTAATTTTACATTGTTCAGTGTAGGGCACTGTTTCATTGTACCGTATTTAATGTCTGGCTCTGTTTACTTTTACATTGTTGCTGGTAGGGCACTGATTCATTGTACCGTATTTAATGTCGCGCTGTGTTTAATTTTACATTGTTCACTGTAGGGCACTGTTTCATTGTACCGTATTTAATGTCGGTCTCTGTTTAATTTTACCTTGTTCAGTGTAGGGCACTCTTTCATTGTACCGTATTTAATGTCGGGCTGTGTTTAATGTTGCCTTGTTCAGTGTAAGGCACTGTTTCATTTTACCGTATTTAATGTCGGGCTCTGTTTAATTTTACATTGTTGCTGGTAGGGCACTTTTTCATTGTACCGTATTTAATGTCGGGCTCTGTTTAATTTTACATTCTTCACTGTAGGGCATTGTTTCATTGTACTGTATTTAATGTCGGGCTCTGTTTAATTTTGCCTTGTTTACTGTAGGTCACTGTTTCATTGTACTGTATTTAATGTCGGGTTCTGTTAATTTTACATTGTTCACTGTAGGGCACTGTTTCATTGTACTGTATTTAATGTCCCGCTCTGTTTAATTTTACATTGTTCAGTGTAGGGCACTGTTTCGTTGTACCGTATTTAATGTCGGGCTCTGTTTACTTTTACACTGTTCAGTGTAGGGCACTGTTTCATTGTACCGTATTTAATGTCGGGCTGTGTTTAATTTTACAATGTTCAGTGTAGGGCACTGTTTCATTGTACCGTATTTAATGTCGGGCTCTGTTTAATTTTACCTTGTTCAGTGTAGGTCACTGTTTCATTGTACCGTATTTAATGTCGGGCTCTGTTTATTTTTACCTTGTTCAGTGTAGGACTGTGTTTAATTGTACTTTGTTCACTGTAGGGCACTGTTTCATTGTACCGTATTTAATGTCGGGCTGTGTTTAATTGTACATTGTTCACATTTTATTGCACTCTTTCATTTTACTGTATTTAATGTCGGGCTCTGTTTCATTTTACCTTGTTCAGTGTAGGGCACTCTTTCATTGTACCGTATTTAATGTCGGGCTGTGTTTAATGTTGCCTTGTTCAGTGTAGGGCACTGTTTCATTTTACCGTATTTAATGTCGGTAAGTGTTTAATTGTACTTTGTTCACTGTAGGGCACTGTTTCATTGTACCGTATTTAATGTCGGGCTGTGTTTAATTTTACCTTGCTCAGTGGACGGCACTGTTACATTGTACTGTATTTAATGTCGAGCTCTGTTTAATTTTACATTGTTCACTGTAGGGCACTGTTTCATTGTACTGTATTTAATGTCGGGCTGTGTTTAATTTTACATTGTTCACTGTAGGGCATTGTTTCATTGTGCTGTACTTAATGTTGGGCTCTGTTAATTTTACATTGTTCACTGTAGGGCACTGTCGCATTGTACTGTATTTAATGTCCGGCTCTGTTTAATTTTACATTGTTCAGTGTAGGGCACTGTTTCATTGTACTGTATTTAATGTCGGGCTCTGTTTAATTTTGCCTTGTTTACTGGAGGTCACTGTTTCATTGTACTGTATTTAATGTCGGGCTGTGTTTAATTTTACATTGTTCACTGTAGGGCATTGTTTCATTGTGCTGTACTTAATGTTGGGCTCTGTTAATTTTACATTGTTCACTGTAGGGCACTGTTTCATTGTACTGTATTTAATGTCCGGCTCTGTTTAATTTTACATTGTTCAATGTAGGGCACTGTTTCATTGTACCATATTTAGTGTCGGGCTGTGGTAATTGTACATTGTTCACTGTAGGGCACTGTTTCATTGTACTGTATTTAATGTCTGGCTCTGTTTAATTTTACCTTGTTCAGTGCAGGGCACTGTTTCATTGTACCGTATTTAATGTCGGGCTGTGTTTAAGTTTACATTGTTCAGTGTAGGGCACTGATTCATTGTACTGTATTTAATGTCGGGCTGTGTTTAATTTTACATTGTTCAGTGTACGGCACTGTTTCGCTGTACCGTATTTAATGTCGGGCTCTGTTTAATTTTACATTGTTCAGTGTAGGGCACTGTTTCATTGAACTGTATTTAATGTCGGGCTCTGTTTAATTTTGCCTTGTTTACTGTAGGTCACTGTTTCATTGTACTGTATTTAATGTAGGGTTGTGTTTAATTTTACATTCTTCACTGTAGGGCATTGTTTCATTGTGCTGTATTTAATGTCTGGCTCTGTTTAATTTTACCTTGTTCAGTGCAGGGCACTGTTTCATTGTACCGTATTTAATGTCGGGCTGTGTTTAAGTTTACATTGTTCAGTGTAGGGCACTGATTCATTGCACCGTATTTAATGTCGGGCTCTGTTTAATTTTACAATGTTCAGTGTAGGGCACTGTTTCATTGTACCGTATTTAATGTCGGGC